>NC_089862.1:31247844-31847844 GCF_036373705.1 Amia ocellicauda | reverse complement strand
AGTCATGTTTGGTAGATGAACAATGTTAGCTAAAATGTTAACAACATGACATGAACATGAACAACATGAAAACAACTTATAATGTTATTGCTTTACATCTTTTGACATATTATGAATAGTAACTTCACTGTCTTTCTGAATGCTGACTGCACAAGTGCAAATTAAAGGGTTACATTACTTTACTGGCAGCATAAACTTGTTCCCTTGGAATCCGTAAAAACTGATACCCAAAAATGCCATGTTATATGTGCACCTGTCCCATCATATCTTTATTTTCTTCATTTTTTTGTACTTTCTCAGCCTTCTTTGGCTGCCTTATTTTGATGGAAAATACCAGCACCATGGATCAATGATTGATTACCTTGTGGGAGACAACAGCCAAAATAAAGCAACGGCTCATTTTCCATTTTAAATAACCACAGAAATTAAAACAAACTGCCACAGGTATTTATTTGATCTGAATGGAACTTCAATAAAGTAAATTCCTAGACGGCTATTTCAGTTCACCATTGCGATGCATTCCCATACCAACCTTTTGTCATTAATCTTGACAGCACACAACTGTTATTTTTCCCTTCGAGAGCATTCTAGATTAGATCAATATATAATATTACCAAGGTCGAAACGTACCCCATTGCTCATGCTATATAATTCTTGACCTTATTGACACAGACCATTTGTCTCATAATGACAAATTATGAATTCCTCTTCGTGTTCCTCCTCCATGATTCAGAGAGGGTATGACATTCTTCTCCACATAAGTGTCACTTTGCACCAAATATACCACTGGTTAGCATGTCCAAAATGTAAAATGATTGTCTGATCGGACCAGAAAACTTGGTGGCAATCGAAGAGTAATTCAGAGGCTTTATGACAAATTCAATCCTCGATTCTTGATGTACAAAGACCATATCTGGTGCAGAGATGTGAAGCTTATGTTAAGAATGTCATACATACTGTGAAGCCTGGAAGCAAATCTGTTTGCTTTGAGACTGTCCTTGGTAGAACTGAGGGACAGATGGATTCCAAAATATATCAAGATATTTTAACCCAAAACCACGCTTTGACGAGAAGCTGATGGGCAAATACACTTTCTGGCACAATGACACTCTGAAGTAGATATCTATGTCTACAACGAAATAGGTAAGGGAGCATAAAATTGGTGTTCTTGATTGGCCATCCAACATACTCAATCCAACATACAATTCGTGGTGCAAACTGGAAAACAATACTCAGTTCACAAATGCAAGGTACAAGTTGAAGAGGTTCTGCATGGAAGAGTGGTTGTATGTGCCTCCTGAGAAGCTGATTAACCTTTTAAAAGGCTAGAGGAATTGTCTCCGCCATGATATGTCAAAGGAAGACTCACAAAGTACTAATTAATACATTCAAACATTGTGTATTTAATAATCTGTCGAGGCTACACATTTATCACAGAAATGCTATTGATACATATTTTCACAGTGCATATCTGTAAAACTTTATTTGCACTTTAGCCAGGGTTTTAATTAATCTGGAAGCTACTATAGATTAAGTCCTTAATGTCAAAGTAAATCAGCAAAAGTCTCAACTAACGCATATATTCTTAATTTTTTGGTATTATTTATTTGTAAAAACATTATTTTTCATGCACAATATTATACTAAGCAAGTTTCCCCAGTGTAAGGAAAATGTAGCTAACATCTAAGATAGTTTCTCAGAAAGATGCTTTTATCATAATTAAGGAGTACTGTGTCACAGATTGGAGACTGTCAGATTCTTTCAGTGGAATTAAAGCTCCATCTATTGGCAAAGAAGAGGAACAGATTTCTAAAAATTCTCACTGAATCATCAGCTACTCTTTATTTTCCACACTGTCCCCACTCTCCCCTGTCATCTAAGATTGTGAAACCCTAATGATGCTCAATCCTATAAGTCTTATGGGTGATATGATAAAGGCTTGTCTGTCTTGGGATGTTCAGCCTCTAGAGCTTCAGGGATCTGTATTGGCAACTCAAGCTTGCTTCACAGATTTTGGTTCTCCTTGTTCCTTTGAGTGCGTTTCTGTCACATTCGGTGTGAGAATGGAACGTACAAAGCAATGGAGATGGAATTTCAAGGAAAAGGAGCACAGATATATCAGAGGTGAGTTGACAATACTGCCCCCTAAAGGCAAGGGGGCCAAACATCTCCACCAAGAGGAGACCTCACATTGTAATAGAATGTTAACATATACACCGATCAGCCATAACATTATGACCACTGACAGGTGAAGTGAGTAACACTGATAATCTCATTATAATGGCACCTGTCAGTGGGTGGGATATATTAGGCAGCAAAGTGAACATTTTGTCCTCAAAGTTGATGTGTTAGAAGCAGGAAAAATGGGCAAACGTAAGGATCTGAGCGACTTTGACAAGGGCCAAATTGTGATGGCTAGACGACTGGGTCAGAGCATCTCCAAAACTGCAGCTCTTGTGGGGTGTTCCCGGTCTGCAGTGGTCAGTACCTATCAAAAGTGGTCCAAGGAAGGAAATGCGGTTAACCGGCGACAGGGTCATGGGCGGCCATGGCTCATTGATGCACATGGGGAGCGAAGACTGGCCCGTGTGGTCCGATCCAACCGACGAGCTACTGTAGCTCAAATTGCTGAAAAAGTTCATGCTGGTTCTGATAGAAAGGCCTCCAAATTCCCCAGATCTCAATCCAATCGAGCATCTGTGGGATGTGCTGGACAAACAAGTCTGATCCATGGAGGCCCCACCTCGCAACTTACAGGACTTAAAGGACCTGCTGCTAACGTCTTGGTGCCAGATACCACAGCACACCTTCAGAGGTCTAGTGGAGTCCGTGCCTCGACGGGTCAGGGCTGTTTTGGCGGCAAAATGGGGACCTACACAATATTAGGCAGGTGGTCATAATGTTATGGCTGATCGGTGTATATGTATGTGAGTGTCCCAACAATAAAGAGTATCCCCACTTACAGATTGTCTAAAGTCATACACCCTTCTAGGAAAGTAAATTTCACAGCACGTATATGAACAAAAACAAACCTAAACAAAAACAATACCATGATACAGAAAGACTCCGAAATTCAAATAATCATGTTACTTATGCATTTGTATACTAGAACTCATTATTGTATATATTTTGACATATTAAGGTCATTATAAACAGTAAGACCATGTATACATTTGAGAAGACAAAAACATCCAGAATTTACACAGTAAATTCTAATGTATCCCAAATTCCAGTTAATCAGCTAAAGAATGGAGATAACCCTAAAATAAGCTGCACCATTGTTGTGCAAATACATAATGAAAAATATATTATTCAAGGAATGTACCATTACCCGATTTCTTTTGACAAAATAGCTAAAAGTATTTTAACTTCAAACCTGTTCACATCTGTACAGTAGAGACTGTTATAGTGACAAATGCATGTTGACAAAAAACTATTAATGAAAAAGAGCAATTCTGTTGCATAACAGTGAAATTTCATGTTTTGTAATATGCAGTACAATGTGTATACAATAGTGTAATAATACTAATATATAAACATAATCTATGGCTATCACTAGCAGAAAACAGAACTAATTATAAACATGTTACATTTCACTTTATAATTCAGGATGTTTGTAATGTAATAAGGAATATGTGTAGCCAGCTGTTTTTGTTCTTGTTTTTCACAGTGATAATGCAAATGTGAAGGACAATCCATTTTCACACGTATGGGGTCCGATCGCTGTAAATCCGAGTAGCTGCAGATTGGACATTCAGATTATGATGTTGGTGCTTCATACTTTGATTTATTGTGTTAAGGGCATTTGTGAAGTTGCCATTGGCATCAAGTTGTTGATGGTTATCTCCTGCCGGGTTTGGCAGCGTAACATGACCATGATTGATCTTCTGAATCTAAAACACCAAAAACAATGTTAGTTACAAATTATGAATGTACCCGGAAGTATTACATTTTATTCACTTTCTAAATCACACAACATATTTGATTCCAGTGAGATAAACTCAGAGGGATTCAGTACTTACTTCTTATTTGCAATCACATATATGCAAGGGTTATAGAAGGTGGATGATTTGGCAAATAGAGGAGCAATGATGGCCATTGGAGCAGGAATAAGCCTTGGATCTCCAAAAGATGCCCAGAGACACACAATTGAATATGGTGACCAAGCCACGAGAAACATGACAATCATCACTACTGACATCTGCAAATCAAGCAAGAATAATAATGATGACGGAAACACCATTCTTCAAAATAATACATAAATAAATAGTTTTAATGTTTTATTATAAGAAAATCCTCTCCTCCCCCCCCCCTCTCTCTCTCTCTCTCTCTCTCTCTCTCTCTCTAGATACAGATACAGATGTGTGTGACATAGTATATAACACATTAAATATTACTCTTTTGTTGAATTTTTGAAATATAGGTCAAATGCAAATAAATAAATAAATAAACACACCCAAAAAAAACATTACCTTTGTCACATCTACTTGATCGGACCAATCCATGTTTATGTTATCCAGACAACTGCTATTAGTGTACCGTTTCATTGTCTCAGAGACATTGTAGTAGCAGTAAAACATGACTGCCAGGGGGATCATGAAATTCACAGTAATCTCTGACATGGTGTAAGAAACAAAAGACCTGCAAATAAACACAAGTAGGAGACAGATTACTGCCACAGTGAGGCAGATGACAATATTAAAAACATATATACAGTAATAAAAGTATATATACAGTGGGTGAAAAATGTAATTGATCCCCTGCTGATTTTGTACGTTTGCCCACTGACAAAGAAATGATCAGTCTATAATTTTAATGGTAGGTGTATTTTAACAGTGAGAGACAGAATAACAACAATAAAATCCAGAAAAACGCATTTCAAAAAAGTTATACATTGATTTGCATGTTAATGAGGGAAATAAGTATTTGACCCCTTCGACTTAGTACTTGGTTGCAAAACCCTTGTTGGCAATCACAGAGGTCAGACGTTTCTTGTAGTTGGCCACCAGGTTTGCACACATCTCAGAAGGGATTTTGTCCCACTCCTCTTTGCAGATCCTCTCCAAGTCATTAAGGTTTCGAGGCTGACGTTTGGCAACTCGAACCTTCAGCTCCCTCCACAGATTTTCTATGGGATTAAGGTCTGGAGACTGGCTAGGCCACTCCAGGACCTTAATGTGCTTCTTCTTGAGCCACTCCTTTGTTGCCTTGGCTGTGTGTTTTGGGTCATTGTCATGCTGGAATACCCATCCACGACCCATTTTAAATGCCCTGGCTGAGGGAAGGAGGTTCTCACCCAAGATTTGACGGTACATGGCCCCGTCCATTGTCCCTTTGATGCGGTGCAGTTGTCCTGTCCCCTTAGAAGAAAAACACCCCCAAAGCATAATGTTTCCACCTCCATGTTTGACGGTGGGGATGGTGTTCTTGGGGTCATTCCTCCTCCTCCAAACACGGCGAGTTGGGTTGATGCCAAAGAGCTCGATTTTGGTCTCATCTGACCACAACACTTTCACCCAGTTCTCCTCTGAATCATTCAGATTTTCATTGGCAAACTTCAGACGGGCCTGTACATGTGCTTTCTTGAGTAGGGGGACCTTGCGGGCGCTGAAGGATTTCAGTCCTTCACAGCGTAGTGTGTGACCAATTGTTTTCTTGGTGACTATGGTCCCAGCTGCCTTGAGATCATTAACAAGATCCTCCCATGTAGTTCTGGGCTGATTCCTCACCGTTCTCATGATCATTGAAACTCCACGAGCTGAGATCTTGCATGGAGCCCCAGACCGAGGGAGACTGACAGTTATTTTGTGTTTCTTCCATTTGCGAATAATCGCACCAACTGTTGTCACCTTCTCACCAAGCTGCTTGGTGATGGTCTTGTAGCTCATTCCAGCCTTGTGTAGGTCTACAATCTTGTCCCTGACATCCTTGGACAGCTCTTTGGTCTTGGCCATGGTGGAGAGTTTGGAATCTGATTGATTGATTGCTTCTGTGGACAGTTGTCTTTTATACAGGTAACGAGCTGAGATTAGGAGCACTCCCTTTAAGAGAGTGCTTCTAATCTCAGCTCGTTACCTGTATGAAAGACACCTGGGAGCCAGAAATCTCACTGATTGATAGGGGATCAAATACTTATTTCCCTCATTAACATGCAAATCAATGTATAACTTTTTTGAAATGCGTTTTTCTGGATTTTTTTGTTGTTATTCTGTCTCTCACTGTTAAAATACACCTACCATTAAAATTATAGACTGATCATTTTTTTGTCAGTGGGCAAACGCACAAAATCAGTAGGGGATCAAATACTTTTTTCCCCCACTGTACTTATGTTTTGTTATGTTCTATGTCCCCAGCTTGTTTTAGTTCCTTGATAATCTGGTATTAATAGTTTGAAACTCCTTCACATATAGAAATATACACTCACCTAAAGGATTATTAGGAACACCATACTAATACTGTGTTTGACCCCCTTTCGCCTTCAGAACTGCCTTAATTCTACGTGGCATTGATTCAACAAGGTGCTGAAAGCATTTTTTAGAAATGTTGGCCCATATTGATAGGATAGCATCTTGCAGTTGATGGAGATTTGTGGGATGCACATCCAGGGCACGAAGCTCCCGTTCCACCACATCCCAAAGATGCTCTATTGGGTTGAGATCTGGTGACTGTGGGGGCCAGTTTAGTACAGTGAACTCATTGTCATGTTCAAGAAACCAATTTGAAATGATTCGACCTTTGTGACATGGTGCATTATCCTGCTGGAAGTAGCCATCAGAGGATGGGTACATGGTGGTCATAAAGGGATGGACATGGTCAGAAACAATGCTCAGGTAGGCCGTGGCATTTAAACGATGCCCAATTGGCACTAAGGGGCCTAAAGTGTGCCAAGAAAACATCCCCCACACCATTACACCACCACCACCAGCCTGCACAGTGGTAACAAGGCATGATGGATCCATGTTCTCATTCTGTTTACGCCAAATTCTGACTCCACCATCTGAATGTCTCAACAGAAATCGAGACTCATCAGACCAGGCAACATTTTTCCAGTCTTCAACTGTCCAATTTTGGTGAGCTTGTGCAAATTGTAGCCTCTTTTTCCTATTTGTAGTGGAGATGAGTGGTACCCGGTGGGGTCTTCTGCTGTTGTAGCCCATCCGCCTCAAGGTTGTACGTGTTGTGGCTTCACAAATGCTTTGCTGCATACCTCGGTTGTAACGAGTGGTTATTTCAGTCAAAGTTGCTCTTCTATCAGCTTGAATCAGTCGGCCCATTCTCCTCTGACCTCTAGCATCAACAAGGCATTTTCGCCCACAGGACTGCCGCATACTGGATGTTTTTCCCTTTTCACACCATTCTTTGTAAACCCTAGAAATGGTTGTGCGTGAAAATCCCAGTAACTGAGCAGATTGTGAAATACTCAGACCGGCCCGTCTGGCACCAACAACCATGCCACGCTCAAAATTGCTTAAATCACCTTTCTTTCCCATTCAGACATTCAGTTTGGAGTTCAGGAGATTGTCTTGACCAGGACCACACCCCTAAATGCATTGAAGCAACTGCCATGTGATTGGTTGGTTAGATAATTGCATTAATGAGAAATTGAACAGGTGTTCCTAATAATCCTTTAGGCGAGTGTATATTAAAAATTTTAAAGGATTACTTACGCGTCGTTGTTTCTCCAGTTCACTGTGCACGTTGCTCCTGTTGGATCTGGGGCATAACTAGCCCAACCTACAACAGGCATGGCAGACCAAAATAGTGCATTGATCCAGGCAGCACTAATCAGGAGAGAGTACGTACGATTGGTCATTTTCTGTCCTTTGGAATAACAAAAAATATGAACAGTTAATGAATCCCAGTTAATGATTAATAGTATAATAATTATAGTAAATTCAATATTTCCATTGAAGTGAAATTCAAGTGTGGGTGGTTGTGAAGCAGAAGTAATAAATTTAAGCATAAAGTAGGGTATAATTTAGGAAGTGTAATACCAGCGAAATACAGAGGTGAAGTGAATGACAGACATACCTATATCAGGTCTGCATATGGTGAAATAGCGGTCAAGGGCAACCACAGTCAGCAAACCAATGCTTGCCATCCCAAAGAAGATATTTAATGCCGCATATATCTAGTGGAAGAAATGCATGGTTATTTTAACAAATAATGTGTACACGAGAAATGACAAATGATCATCAAAATTGCAAGGAATCACAAAGCATTTTGCTTAACAACAATTACGGAAAGCATAAAATACTAACAAACTACCAAACCTAAAGGAAGCTATTCAACTTTATTATTAATGTGGTATTAACACACTTGTTTTCATGAAATTCAAGTTGAGACATCTGTGAAATAGTTAACTTATTGACCATTGAATGAATGGTGAATACATTCTTCTGCAGGCCGATCGGTCCATCAATCAGCCACCAAACCATCAATGAAGCCATAATGACTGGGCAGCAAATGTCACAAATACGTTCATATTTTTTGTAATTAGTTCTCTCCTGCTTCCATATCATTTCTGCTTCATTCACATCTGTCTTTTCCTGACTTTTGAGGAGCTGTCCATGGTGTCTTCATGGAAAACAGTGGGATCTCCATAGTTTAACCTTCTCCACCGCATCAATAACACACAGTATCAGAGTTTAAGTAGCTTAGCAGTTACCGGATTAAAGCGGTTTTGGAAATATACTTTCCTCTAGAGCTGACCTGGTTTCAATCCTATTCATGGACCTGGCGTCGCTCATATTCATCATATAGACTGTGCTACCAACCTGACAACCGTTATATCCAAACTTCCAGCTTCCGTGGATGTCCGAGGCCGCAGACATTGGGTAACCAATGCCACTGACACCGACGTCGGTGAAAGCAAGGTTGATAATGATGGCGTTGGTTGCTGTTCGCAGTTCCTTAAACTTGACAAACATGGCTAGCACAACAATGTTGCTCAGCAGGCTAATAACCCCTGAGTGCAAAGTAAAGTACATACCATGAAAATAGAGAAACCAGAAAAAGCAATAGAAACAGACATTTGGTTCCCATTTCCAGTTATCCTTACAATTATTACACAGATTATAGGTATATATGATACACATATAGAGAGAGATGAAGGGAAAGAGAGATAGCTAGATATATACACACAGATATGTTTTATTTATTATTGAATTAGTAGAATACAATCAATCGGATAAAGAGCTCAGTCAGTTGTGAAGATGATACAAAAGTTTGAGCTCACTTTTGTGCTAATCTTCAAAGACTGGAGATTTATTGAAATGTCTGTAAATAACTTCAAAATAAAAAGATAAAACATGACAAAAGATCAGATTTAAGTAAGTTATTATAAACAATAGTTAAAGGTTTTGAAGTAAAATCAATGAATATTCTTAAGGGAAACAAGTATTGATTTTCTTAAAAGAGTATATGGTATATATATATATATATATATATATATATATATAGTTTACCTTAGATGACACAGTATAGCAATAATTTTGGTAGCTTCCAGTACATTGTTATAGTCATTTTGAGAAGGTTAAATTAGCAATTCAGCCACAATCTGAGCACTTTGTCTATTGACTCTATAGACTCTGTTGGCAACTGACAATACTCCTGTTTTTGAGATATACAATGTAGAAAATCCACAGCTTTACATAAAATAAATTAAATTTGCTCACAAATGCAAAAACACACAAATTTACCTGCTGTGATCAAGTAAACTGCAACTATGTTGTGCTCGGTCTGTGAAAAAAACGAATGTCCCTCATTTGCATCTTCTGAGGAGTTTGACAGCCCATTATCGGTGACCTTGCTCATGAGAACCCGAGATAAATTATCCATTTTAGTCAGATTTTAGGGTATTAATGCTGTATTCCTATGAGGAAACAATCCATGCAGAAATGGTACCAGCAGCATAGAGCACCAAGCCTGTGGGAAATGCCACCTTCTAGAAAAGATTCAATGATGGAAAAAGGAGAAGAAAAAAAAAGTGGAGGAAGGGGATTTAAGTTTTTTTTTTTTTTCCCTTCTCTAATTGTAAGAAAACTGAAGCTGTTGTTGGTGGAACAAGCCTGCTTACCCCTGGGAAAGATCACAAGAAGGGATTACATGTCACATGGAATCCTTTCATTGCGCTGCAAGAGCCCTTGTGTGCCTAATTACGAAACAAAATGCATATAAAAGCGGTTAAGAAAAACAGTGGCTCTTTTTTCCTCTCCTGCACGGGGACATGAGAGTGGGACATCAAAAACTAGAAAAAGCTCGACAAAGCTTTCAGCTGGGCAGTCCTTAAGACCTGCGCGAATATAGATGCAGCGGTTACTGACGCTAAACCCTCGCAACCAATTTTACATTCTCCAAGTTTTTATTCCTTCTCAGTTATATCCTTACATAACTCCCTTCTTTTACTTCATTCAGACTGCTTTGCAATTCAGCTTTATATGCAAGATAAGCATGGGCGAACTGAAATAGTCAGCTTAGATGATTAACTGGATGAATACTTTGAATCCACACGGATTTTAAAACAACACTGTAAACGATATTTAAATAATAATTGAAAGCACAAGGAGAGCAGCAAAGACCTGTGTCTGAGTCCAATTCTCTCTCATACTTGATCCTGTGTATGTATTGTACATTACACAACAGTATTGCCTTGATGTCTCTGCGCTTTGGACTAACACGATGAATGTCTGTGGTCATTCTCTTTAAAGAACACGCATGGGAGCCCCTAAACAACCTAAGCAAGGATTAAATTGATCTCCGTTATATCCTGTCGAACTGGTGCCAGTAAGCAGATTGTGAATGTCTCACATCAACCCTACATATCATAATCCGATTTAAATGTCCTATAGGAAGTTATCCCCAAGCACGTTTAATCCCATTAGTATGGATTTAATTGAATCAATATAAACTATACAAATGTATTGATATATTTTTTTAAAGGTGACATTACACAAAAAGTATATTACATTCTGATTCTGTCAATCACTGCTTATTATTTCATGACAACCCAACGTCAAATCATTCACTTAGAATTGTTTAAAGACATTGCTTTGCATTCTTTTGGAAACTTTCAATGCGCTATTTAGCATTTTTGTATTTCTTTGCATTCACTTTGGACCGATTAAATGCATTTTTTAGCATTTAAAAGAGCTGTATCTGTAGCTTATTGAACTGCTTTAAAGCTTGTACTAAGCCTTCTGATTGAGGGAATGCTTTGGTAGACAAGGAACCTGAGATTTGATGGAGGAGAGATGAAATGGGAGAAATCTTCACTTGTTGACCAATAAATAAAAAATACATGAATGCCAATGTCAACATCAAGAGAAGGACACCCAGGCCTATTCATTGAATTTTGAAAGTATGACTAATAGAGAGATCTAACCCTTCTTACACGAAAGCTTTGAGGAGGTAATACACGTGTTTATCTGAAGCAGCTTTTCCAAACGCATTTAAAACTAATCAGGAGCGTCACAAGATACATTTTCTCCCTCACTTATCTTCTGCTTAGAAAAGTTTACAATGTCACTGCATCCACAGACATTCGGTAAGATGAAGGAATCAGAAGTAAACTAAAACAGGGTACACTAACAGGCAATGAACAGAGACTACTGCAGGAGTCAACTCGGTACTGCCATGGCATAATCTGCACGATTTTGATTTGCATGATCTGCGTGAAAGGTGTGTATTGAGTTGGAAAAGCAATTTGGGGTGAACGCGTCTCAAATATTTTTCGCAAGACATCACACTCCAAAATAAACTTAGCTAATAAAAATAGATTTATCAAATCTCCATCATATCCATAAGGTAAATGGAAGAAGATGACGTGAAAAGCAACTTTCAGCACCTGGAATGCAAGTTGCAATGTAAAGGACATTGTTTCTAGGTGGTATTTTCACAAAATGCATACAATAAAACCACATATTTGCAGGGAATATGCACAATGCTTTGCCATTTGATGTCAAATTCTATACATTTTTTTTTTATCATATTCTTTGAATTAAACTAACACTTCCACACAGCCCAGATGAGAAATGCTGTAGAGAATAGCCAAATAAAACTCTCATCCAGACAAGATTCTTAATTCAATATATAATGCAAATTTTCATTATATAATTAACAGCAACATTGATGAAATTGTAACAATGATAAATGAAGAAATAATATTTGGTATTAAATTCAGAGATTAAAAACATGATTTATTCAGGACAAGGGTTATAAAAATTAAAACATGTGCCTTAAAAGTGTTTACTGACCCACCGACACCCTGGTCCACGTTTTGCATTCAACCACTACAAGAAACATTACAAAAATATACAAAGCTCTAAATCGCATTGCACAGCATTGGTGTTGGACGCAATTTAGATCTATTGAAAATAGGGATGGAAATAAGACCATCGCTGCTGTCTGAGCCATCCCAGACAATTTGCAAGCTGTATATCAGCCAATACCAGTCGTTTGTTTGCTCGTTATTTTATTTGAGAAAGGCTACACAGAAAAAAATAAATACTTTCCTGTTTAAATGTAAATTCAAAGTAACATTTAATAAAACCTGCTAAATAATGTGAACTGTCTTTACATCTCCAATCTACAATCCAGTGGCTGCATTAAAAACCTAGACTTACAGCTGGGCCCAACAGATTTTGGAAACACTAACTAAGATGTCTTACTATAAACTATACAATTACGATTTGTTTGGCAATTTTTATCGAGCTCTCTCGTCGTGCTACGCTGAACTGTACAGTAACAAAACAATCGGACATGGCAGCTGCTGCTGGGGGTGCAATGGTCAGTCTTTCACAATGAAGCACATTAAGAACTCAGCGGAGCCTCCGATCCATTTTGAGCAATCCGCAGCCAACGCCGTAAAAATGACACCCTCAACACACTTCGGTTTTCATCATCTTCCACCTGTCGGGAGAGAAACAATATAATATGAGAGACCCTGTATAAAACTAAAACGGGATTTAAGACAAAGCAAGGGTGAGTTATGTATTCCGTGTTAAAAATCAAGTAATTCAGAACTGATGAGGCATTTCTCATTTGTTTACAGTCCAGGCCAGATTGTAAACCATTCCCATTTCATGTCATGCAAAATGTATCGAAGTCAAGAGTGCTATACATTAACTGCAGTTTGTGCATTAACCAGAAACTGAGGTGAGGTTGGAATATCATTAAATGACTACCCATAACATATCTAAGCCTAATACTGAAGTATGCCTGGTGACAAAACTGCAGAAATTAATACATGCGAACTGCAACTATTTAATTTTCATTCCTAAGGCCTTAAAAATGCGTTAAAGAGATTATTGGCATGCCTAATTAAATCCTTAAAAAAAAGGAGGCAGAACTAATCTTTTAAAATCCTTCAGTTTCACGAATGCAACAAACACTGCCATCCATTAACCCCCTCAGTTCCCTCTGATGTGCAAATCCGAGAGCAGCGTTTCGGTGTACATCAAAGCCATCGGGTTGTGAAAGCTGAAACCGGTGTTTTACGGGAGATTCATCATTAAACAAGTTAAACAATGTTCTCGTCGGGGGAAACCAGAGAGGCTTCAAGGCAGGTCGCTCACCTCTGAATCCTCGTCCCCCACCACCTCCTCGTCCTCCTCTGAACCCTCCTCCTCCTCTTCCTCCGCCGAAGCCTCCGCCGCCTCGACCGCCTCTAAACCCTCCTGCAAAAGAAGCAGCGTGGATGTGACTCAGGGGGGCGTTACACGCGTGCAGAGATCACAGAAATCGGACACTAAAGCGTTTGTCATACATCAAACACGAGACACCTCTTTAGGTTAGATCTCTGCATGGAAAGCAAGTCATTTATAATCAGAATAATCGAATCACGAGGTAAAACTTCATTTGACCAGTCCTAGGGTGAAGAGAAGCTAAATACATTCCCTTTAATGTAGGTTGAACTCTGTGAACGACACTCGGGGAGATTTATGACCCCAGTGTACATTATACTTTCCACAAGGTTTCTTACCTCCCCTTCCCCCTCGTCCTCCGCCTCTCCCCCCACCCCGGCCTCCTCTCGGGGGTCCCTTTTCTCCGGGGGGTCTGGGCAGGAACCGCTGCAGGGGAAGCAGCTTGGCGGGGTCGACGTAGAACTTGGAAGAGATGCAGAAAACGACTTAACATCTAGCCAGCCTCGAGGACCGGCTCTATCGCCAGGTTTTGAGAGGTGCCACTACTGAGTAAACTATTTACAACGACTCGCTTAGAAAAATTCTAAATAACTTGACACATGAAGAAACAGTCTTGCACGAGAAAACAGAATTCAAGTTCCGTCTTTAACCAAAAAAATAACAACGATATACACACCCTTCATTTCCCACTTGTGAGGTTTCATACTAGCTTCCAGAACTGTTCATTTTTTTATTAAATAAAGAAAATTAAAGGCTCAATAGCTGGTGTGTCACCTTTGGCACATGTTTGGTGAATGCTAGGATAACAAGAGGAGATCTGTTTAACATACCTTCTGCAATTTCTTGAATGAGGACGCCTTCATATTTTCTGAGAGCTTCACAGAGAAATACTATAACATCAGTGAAGGATCATTTTCCTCAACATGGAGAGAATGAGTACTCAATGTTTACGTCCTTATCTCATTATGCAGACTTAATGTAAAATAAAACACACATTTAAAATGGGAGGCAAACATTCAATATACTACAGAAATATAGAAAGTCAAATATACAAGGAAGTAGCACTTATTATAGTTGATGTCTGCGAAACATTCTTCCTTTTTGTTGATCATCAGACCAAGTGTAAAGGATACAAAGTCGCGGAGCTGACCGAATATTTCGTCCACTTTCCCGATTTGTTCTTTGTTCTCCAAGTAAACGGGAGCATTGAAGTACGGGACTTTGTTCTCTTCCGTGGTGCACTTGCACACGATCTCATCTTCACAGGGGTGCATGAACTCTCCCAGAGCTGAAGATACAAGGGAAACACGTTGGATTGGAAAGGCACTCACTGGTACAAAGTTAGATGAATTTGTGCATAAACACATCATCGGGGCTCCCCGTTTTCTGTGTGATATAACCACTTTTTAAAAAGTTCATGAAAGGTCCTGTATGATAACCATTTGCACGTATTAACTAAGAGGTAGGTTCTGATAGGATAAACCGCTGGTATTGAATGCATCTTCTTATGTTTATACACAGTACACCAGAAGTTAAGGCGCAGAAAGTCTGGCTCAGGGATACGGGTGAACGGTCTCCTTACCGACAACATATTCCGGAGGCCCGTAGTCTTGTCTCTGGAAGCCCCCACGGCCGCCCCCTCGAAATCCTCCTCCACCACCTCGGCCTCCGTAGCCCCCTCCTCCACCGCCTCGGCCTCCGTAGCCGCCGCCTCCCCCTCGGCCCCCAAAGCCACCGCCGCCTCTGCCCCCTCCGCCGCCTCGGTTAAAACCACCGCCTCCTCGACCGCCACCACCTCTGTAAGACATCTCTGGATCTCGGGCCTGAGGAAAACACAACATCTCATCAGTTCACACACAGTGTTTGAGGAGCACAATAGTCATTGACTGTCAAGGCAGCAGAACAATTTGCCACACTGACACTGATTACTGGACAGTGTGAGTTTTCAATACTTTGCAGCATGACACGGTATACAAACTGGTGTGTTATGTGGAGATTCAAGGATGAACACATTGATAATCAAATACAATGTTAGTACACATCATCTGCTGTCATTATCTTGTTCTGTGTGCAATTATCTTCAACAGTCTGATGCAGATGTTCAAAGTATCATATGAAGATTTGAGCATTTGGAGAAATAAATACAAGAAAGCACGTTTATCACCTTGCTTTGCTTACCCACATGGTTTTACAAGTCTGATCTTTTAGCATTTCTTGGGTTGTTATTCACACGTTGGCCCATGATATAGACGTCACACATCACGTCACACAACATGGGTTGTTATATTTTGTTAGCTTTCTAATGTTTACAATAACTTTGCTTAGTATCAAATCAACACGAGTCTTTCTAAAAAAAATATCTTAAAATTCAGACAAAAAACAAATATAAAGGAGGAGAAATAACTGATATGTCTAGCAAAAACGAGCAAAGTACAGCACTGAAGGTAACTAACAAATACATTCAATACATGCATACATGTGTCTCGGTGGGTTTAAGAAAATCTTAAATAAGTAGAGCATAGTAAAGTGCATATTTTAGTGTTTTTATTTCTAGGTTTTGTATAGGCCTACAGCACTCATTACGATTGATATTGCAGAGTCGTACACATTGCACAGTTCTCTATTGCTCCTGTACTGTACCCGCTGCGGAAATGGGTATTGAGACTACTGCCTGTGTATAACACGCAACTTACAAGCAGAAATCATACAAAACTGAATTGTGAACGGATATCAGGAACAATCGGGCAACTGTAATGATGTTTAAAGGTTTCTACGTGTTCGGCTCAATGAATGCGTTTCCCAACTTTAAAAGACAAGAAGCTCCTGTAAACTCCCTGCGATTAAGCCGAAGCAACGTCAACACAATGTACTACAACAATCTCATACAAACACACTGAACAAAATGTACATATTTCCGATTGTTTTTACCTTTATTTGCACACAACCGCCTCGTTACCCGCACTGGCTCCACGCCGCCAGGACCTCCGCGCACATGTGCTCGTCTGTGCCGTAAATCACCCAGATTAGTGTACTTCCGACTGTCGTAAAATAGTGTCTCAAAGCATGAACAGAACATACCAATCAAAGGTTATTAAATGGATCCACTGTATATTGATTATATTAAAGTGCCTCTATTCCACATGGCTTAATTCATATGTATCAATGTCCATTGCAGTACACTTTATGGTAGTGTCTGACTACCGTATACACACATAGATGCTTGAACAGTATTGCTGAAAGTGAAGATTAGATCACAAGCTACTTGTATAAAATAATGCACGATTAAAAGCAACGTTTTGATGTACTTTATTGTTCGGAAGTATTCGACTATCATCGTGTACTATAATAAATACATATTTAATTTTAGCAGGAAAGGGCGAATATCAAATATGGTCTTAGTCTTGACTATTTATTCACTAATTCCAAAGCTTTACACTTTCTCTGTTATACATGGGAAACTATATCCATTATGGTTGTCCAGCATAAACAACACAGTCAGTAAAGTACCACTGCAATGCCGTGCTGTGTCGTACCGCTTAATACGGCACAACAAGAGAAACTGCTTTACGTCTTCGAGTACCGGAAGTTGTCGGAGAAGGTGAAAGGAGCGACAGTGACGTCACTTCCGCTAATGTGTAAATATCATGTGACACAAAACTGAAGCTGAACAGGCTGTCAAATCTGCAAAGAAACACAGACGCATTTTGATCAGGTGAGACTCGTTTTCCTTTTATACTACAGACGAGCTGTATTACGTGGATTGCGGTACATGATAATGTGCGTCTAAAAACCGAGGAAAGAGCACAACAGAGAAACTAATCACCACAGATGTAATCTGTTTCTAGGAAGTCTCATTAACCAATCATTTGTCCTCATTATTCAGCTGACCAGTCTAAGATATTCTGTCTAAAACTTATTTGTCACAAAGAAAACTGTACTACAGTACCAAACACAAAACAGCGTTTAGAATGAGCTATACTATACTGAAGAGTTTACAACACGTTTCTGTCTGCTGATCATATTACTGATCGTCCTCTGTTTTTAATGTTCTAGGTTGTTTCAGTTGAACAAAAACAATGGCAGATGTAAGTATGTGTATTGCATGCTGGTTAGACTTGACAGTTGAATAGGCTTGTTGTCTTCATCAATGCACAGTGCATTTGCAAATACTTATTAGTTGCATGTATTTAGTTTTCAGGCAAGTTTCTGTTTCCATATTATGTACTAATTTGTGCTCACCTAAGCATCATAGTATTACATGACCAGGTTTCTAACAGGCCTTTCTAGTGATCTCATCCCCAGTCACTGGAGTTTCATTGTTTCAGATGGATTCCTGTAACTTATTTATTTATTTATTATTAGTTATTTATTTAGTATGCAATACTAAATTCCCATAAACAGTCTTTCCATGAGCAACAAACTCACCTGTTGTCCGATTCTTTTTCACAGGACCTGAAGAGGTTTCTCTATAAGCAGTTGCCAAGGTTTGTCATTTTTCAGGTTTATTAAGAAGATGCCAGGTTTACTAGCAAGTGCTAATGTAAATATGGCATTATATATCACAATACGTTGTTTCAGCTGGGAAATAACGGGCCTGTGATTTTACTTCCCATTTTGAAATGACTGACTGGTGTCCTTCAGGCTGCTATTAGTCAGTTTCTAGAGAAATCCTTTTCTTCAATCCATGATGTGATGATCAATTGTTTCTCCAGGTGGCACATTGTGGAAATAGTTGACCTGCGGTGATACAACTGCTATATTCTTGAATTCGACAACATTTTGTCTTTAAATTATTATTTGGATGCCCTGTAATGGTTACCTTTTCTTCTTTATTGACGGTTAACAATGTGAAGATGTCGTTTTTTACAGCACTATCTAAACATGAATACCTTTTGTCACAATGCCCTTTGGGAATCAAAATTATAACATGGATTTCTGCATTGTATAATGTAGGTATGCATTGTGTCACGGTTATGTTACAGTAGAGCTGATATGTTAATTTACTGTTGGCAGATGGGTTGCATTTTTTATTTGAGCTAGTATTTAAACATTAGCAAGATTAAATTAGTTGAAAAAGGATTGAGGAAAATGTTACTTGTGGTTCACAGCTTATTACTTTCAATTATTCAGGATGCCATATGTTGGAAATTATTTCCAAGAACTTCGATGTAGTTTCTTCTTTTTTATTTTTGTCATTGAACAGTTTTGAGTGATTCACTTCAAATAAGAGACTGTAGTTGGTAGTGTTGGTCTGTCATGATATACAGCTCTGGAAAAAATTGAGACCACTCCAAGTTCAGAAATCAATGTTAAGTGCTGTAATTTCAAATACTGCAGTACATATTACATCACACCTCCACCAGAAGAGGTAATAACAGGTAGACATTTGTATTTGAATTTGTATTTAAAGATTAATTTGCACTGTTTTTTGCAAACAACAACAAAAACACAAGAAAATGAATAATATCACAAGAAACATTGCAATAGAACTATACTGAACTGCAGATGTATTCCTCTAATTCCAGAATAAACACTTTACCTTACTTCTTTTTAGTAAATAAGGTAAACAAATCAATAAAATCAAATCACTAAGTTAATATAATTATTTGAATTCCATCTTCTAATATTGTCTTTGTTTGTTTGAACAGTGTTGAAGGCCTTCATGCAATCGTAGTTACTGATCGAGATGGGGTACCGGTTATAAAAGGTAAAAACATTGCAAAATGCTTTGTAAGATCAACTAAAACAAGCTATGGAGTTTACAGTCATTGAAACCAAGAACATTAGGAAATCAGGTCACTTCATACTGATCTGGATTTTTTTTGCATGACAAGCACTTCTTGTTTGAGAGAAGAAAATACTTCCTCTTCGGTGGTTGCCACTGTGGCTTGAAATGACCTCAAACAAATGAGAAAAACAAGAAAAAAAGGCTTTGTTTCTCTTAAATGAACTAATACAGAGAAAAGCTTGAACAGAAATATATGATGTTGCTGTCGAAAATCCATCAGAAATGACATGGTTAAACAGTCTAATCTGTGTTATTTATTAAGCCAGTTAAAAGCATGTTGGGGATCGTATGTATCTTCCACATGAGCTGGCAGGACTTCCCCATTTTTTGGCGCAGTTATTCATCATGTATACCATGCGTGACATTTTGATAAAAAAAACAAAAAAACATGCATTGTTATTGCAGGAGTATTTAAAATGTGTTGCATATGATTAAGGCAGAAAATACAGATGTGGCCCAAACAGTTCTGCCGAGTAGCCACGGTTCATCGACGCTGGCACTGAATTCTAATGCATTCACGGCCTCGGCCCACTGCTTCTGGACAGGCTTGACGGAGGTTGTGTTGTTTCCGCACAGTTGCGAACGACAATGCTCCAGAGTACGCGCTCCGACCAGGATTCCTGTCCACCTCGGCGCTGGCAACGGATCAAGGCAGCAAGCTGGGGCTCTCCAAAAACAAGAGCATCATCTGCTACTACAACACATATCAGGTGAGCGTGGGCCGCACAACTCTAACCATTTATTACACGTAACAACTGATGGTACAATACTTTAAGTGATTTCAAATATACAAAATAGGAGAGAGAGAAATAATGAATCTGGAATCCTTGAGGTTTCTTAGATAATGTTTAGATTAGATCTGTCCATGACGTGTGTTGCTGTGTTTTTCCTCTTAGATTGTGCAGTTCAATCGCTTGCCTTTGGTAATCAGCTTCATCGCAAGCAGCAGTGCCAACACAGGTATGCCTTTTCGGCTTCAGAGCCCATTGTCCCTGAACAAGAAATGTTTACCAGCATGCTTAATTAACAACTGTGTCCTCAACCACAGAAGTATACAATTAAGAATGTAATCTAAATCAATCTAACTGGATGGAAATGTTAGCATCATATTACGCAGTTTTAGGAAGGAGATGTCCTACAACCTTATCTACTGTTCCAAAGCATTCAGGCAATGTGATGTGATCTATTTCAGATGATTTGTGCAGGAAGAAAAATCTAAAACGTATCCCATTCCTCTTTTGTGTGCAGGTTTGATCATCAATCTTGAGAAAGATCTCGTTCCCTTGTTTGAGGAGCTGCGGCAAGTTGTGGAGATCGCATAGGAATGCATCCAGGATATCTGGGGATCTGATGTTCTCCTCACATGAGTTCGGGCAGACTTGCAATCACAAATACAGCGCTGGTTCAACACGTCACACACACACACACGTCTGTGATGAACTGAAATGCGTTGCCGTGTGTGTGTGTGTGTGGGAAAAGCATAGAAATTATCCCAACTTTATTTTCAGTTGTTTGTATACTGTATATAAACGTGTTTTGTTATAACTTTATTGGCCCAAGGTCACAGGCTACCTGCTGTTTGAACTCATTCCAGCAAAATATTAAAAATATAATATGTTTTATGTTTTTGTTGTGTAGATATTGGCTACATTAAAGTAAAGTAAACTTAATCTTTCATGTAAAATGGTAGGGACTTGCAGTAAAGGGACATATCAGTGTTTTTACAGTTGTTTAGAAAGACATTGGATACCTATCTGTTTACATTAATAGTTAAAATCTAAATAAATAAATATATCGGATCAACCGTTTGTTGTTTGACTCTTTGAAAAGACCCCACATTGTAACCCACAAATGTTGCTATTTCATTTATTTTTTTTAATTGTTCAGTTTGTGCTAGTTTCAGTTTAATCTTGGCTGAGTAATTTCAATAATATTTAAGAAAATGAAATACTACATAACTACTAAAGGCTCCCATTCAAACAGAGAAAACCAAACCATGAAATGCCATGTTATAGTTGAAATGATCAGTGAATTAAGAAACAAACATATACACTTCATACTAGACCAACTTTTATTGTTTTCCATTTCACAATATTTCAATACTACAGCCCATGATAGAGAGCTTGAGTGCTCTCCTTTTCTATAGAACACTGCAACGCTTCTAAGCATCTTCAGTTCAGTCAACAGAAGCAAAATAACAAACAAAAACATACATGTCCATAGAAACCGTTAAAAACAGTACAATTCAAAACCACTTCAACAGGACCTTCGTACGCCCCTGAATATCATGATGTGATGAACTGGAATTGAGTGTCATTTGGTATTACACCTCACACTGAATGACCGGACAATGTGCATGAAATCTCTCGGTATGATCTCGAAAACTTTAAAAATGGCTTGCTTTCTTTCTTTCTTTCTTATTCCCATCTCTTAGTTGTACAAATTCAGAATGATCTCTAATTAGTTAAACAATAGATGTACTTTCCAGGACTAGGTAAATGATACATTAATGTAGGACAGAATTTGTACTACTTATGTATACACTGCTAATGACTCTATTACACTCATTTTGTATGGTAGTCTAAAGAAGAGCACAGAGAAGTTTATTTCTCCTTCAACCATATAAACGTTTTCATTTGAATTCCCACTGTGTAGTGTGTAGTCCATACAGCACATTGAGAGCTGTGGTGTTTACACGCTTACATTCTTCATATTTCCAATGCTTCTGCAGCACATATACTAAAATACACACATATAAACATGTTAAGAAATGAAATCTATACATAAATAAATGCAGAAGAGGCTTAAGTATATGCTTCTTTCATTGTAACACTTTGGAGCAGTTGTAGACAGTTTTCTTACTTGGTTTTCTGCTAGGTGCAATACTGCTTTTCCATTGCGCCTGTAAGACATTTTCCTTCACTCAAACTAAATGCTGCAGAGATGCTGGCCTTCGAAGTTAAATATATAAATACATATTAGACCGCGTTATTAAAACATGGAAAACAAATACAGGTTTTAAATGAAATAAAAAAATATGACGGCTCATTGGATATCTATTCGATTATATGAATAAATCTTAACCCCGTGTCGGATGGTATACAGAGTGAGAAATCAGGACTGTCCTTCTGAGCACGCCGTTTTGATTCAACTACTCAAATTGTACTCCTCCAGATAGCACAAATGCCTTTGAGTGACAACCTCGACTAATAGAGCTGAGAAACACAAGAGTATTCCCAGATATTTGTTTTTAGAAACATCTGAAGCGCCCGAGTGTTACAAATCCACACGTGTATCAATCTTTCTGAGAGGAAGCACTTTCAAGCAAACGTTGCGGTTTTTATGCCAGACAGGAGATTGCGACAACCGTTTCGCGCAGCAAAGGCCCGTTTTGCCAAAAATCCCTCGCCGTGTGAAGGTAATTCGTTGGTATTCTCAGCTGTTAAAGATTTAGGTTAGCCGATTGTTCCTGAAAACGTCTGAGGGTAATGAAACATACAGGTTCTCGTGTTTGAATGATATAATTAATACATTTCAGTTTCCTTGGTGAAAGTGAAAATCACGTCCACAGTGTCGCTAAATATCGGCTGTGTGGTATTTAAAAGGCTCGTAAACAGGCGTGTCACATGTCGAAAAAGTCCTCAGTGTTTTTGTCTTCGTAGCAGAGAAGCTGTCACTTCCTCTCCGTCCGATCATCTGCCCTTTCTAATCTGTGACTGGAAAAAGAAAAAGAAATTCACTTTGTATTCTTTAGTATTATTATTATTAGCCTGATTGCTGCTACAGTACAAATACAGAGAGCAGAGGGATTAGTAGGAGTCTCTAAATAAGATCATCAATCCCCATTTCGGAATAATCAAACTTTTTCCTGGATAAACATGTGGACATACAGTCCCTCTCTAGAAGCAGGTGGAAGATAATGGTGCTGATTGGTTGTGCTTGGAGCAAGAGGGATGAGATTGAGAGTTGTCTGTCCTCCTCATGAATTTTAGTTTAAATCTCCATTCAGTGGTTGCTCTATGTGTGACATGTATATCACATCTTTGAAATGCATTACAAAATATACAGGTCGCTTTTGTCCATCGTTAACATCTTTTCCTTTTTCAGACACAGTTGAATACTGACCAGTTTCCACTGCAGAATCTTGATCCATTCATCAGCTTCGACTCCAGACTTGGCACACAAATAAAACGTTCTTTCAGGAAATACTAGACTGCAAGACAAAAAGAGAAATGACTCCATCGCCCATATTCTCAAATGGGGAATGTGGTCCGACACTGTGGGTAAGAAGTTTATCTAATGAGTGTCAGTTTTGGTTTCATCGGCAGAAAATCTTTATAATTTGTCATATTCTGCAATAATAATGAAGTAATTATTGAAACAGTTATCCAAGAGACCAAGTATTTAAACACCATAAGGGGATTTCTGTGGCCTATTTGAACTTATTGAATACAAATATTGTTCTAACCAAAATAATAGTTGTAAGTTAAATAAAAAGAAAAGCTAATGAAAATTAAACCTAATACAAATATACACTAATTCTACAAACAGAAAATTGTTATGCTAAAGTTAACTGACTGTACACAATTTCATTTGAACTATCACAGCATGTGGTGAGTCTGAATATTATGTACGAACACAAATAAAGATCATTTAATTTGTTTTGTTGACTTTGGATTGGAAAGGAAAGTAAGTTGAACAATGTGTACATATGGAAGGTTCTGGAAAAAGCCCTTTAAAAGATCAAACAATGTTAAATATAAACTGGGTGTCAAGTTCTTCTTTTTCTCGCCTCTTTGTTCCTCTTTTCATTTAGAGCTAAAATACTCTCAATAGATTTAATGTATTCTAAAATGCCTCCAACCTAGTCTAGTTTCACAGAGACAGGAAGCGAGAAACATTGGGCTGTAATGGGTAAACAAGTACAACATCACACTGGCACAAGTGAAAAAAATGTTTCATATAATTTGTCAAATAGCAACTCTTATAAAGCGTAAGGCACTGTGGTAAACTGCTTCCAAGGATTTTAAAATACTCACAGCTGAATTCATATAAATAATGTCGCCGTAGTCAAGAACAGATAAAAACATTGACTCGAAAATTACTTTTCTGTCTGTAATTGAGTGCCTTGTAATGTACTAATAAAAGTAAAAGTAAAGATTTCTTGAAAATAATATTTTGTTTTGTCAGCATTCAGCACTCATTTTAAATCAAAGAGTGAATGTTGTAATGAATCAAAAGCAAGACTGTAGTTGTGAGAGTGCAGAGAAATAATCAGTATCAAACAGAGTATCATCAGTATAGAAATGGCAGCACCAATATTGTTTATATACAGAGAATAATACTGGACCTAATACTGAACTGTAACTGAACTGAACTGAAACGTAACTCCCTCTGTTACGCACTTTTTAAAATGTTAAGACCAATTACAAGTGACGTGATCAAAACCAATAGAGCTTCATCTGTTTAACAACAGCTCACAATCAACTGTGTCAAAAGCTTTCGACAGATCTATAAATAATGCAGCAAGTTTTAGCTTTTTTTAAGGGCTCTGACAATGTAATGCACAAAGAGGGCTGCCGCAGAAAGCGTCCTGAGACCACACCTCAAACCAGACTTGATGTGTGTTTAGAATATCTCTTTGAGACAGAAATTTATCTGAAAACACAAAATGGATAAATAAGAAAAGTTTAATTAACAATATTTTTTTAACAAAATGAATCACTAAAAAGCAGTTTTAAAAGGAAGGGATTGAATACGTTTAAGAATCATTTAACACACTTTTCAGCAGACTTGTTTGTTTAGCCATATTGTTGCATTCCTCCATGAATAATCAACAATTTAACATATTTGGATACATTCCCCAAATACTTTGGAAAGTACAGTGATATAACCTGTTCTATAACCTGGAAAAGCGATGACTGATTATAAAAGTGTAAATACGCACCAGAAACAGTTGACTTTATCTTGAGAGTAATCAAACTGCACGGCTGAACACTCTTTTAAATCCAGGGTTCTTATTGGCTCTTCAAACTTCAAAGGGAAGGAAACACGTTTGAATGCTCTTTAAAGTCAGACATATACACTCACCTAAAAGATTATTAGGAACACCATACTAATACTGTGTTTGACCCTCTTTCGCCTTCAGAACTGCCTTAATTCTACGTGGCATTGATTCAACAAGGTGCTGAAAGCATTCTTTAGAAATGTTGGCCAATATTGATAGGATAGCAGTTGAGATCTGATGACTGTGGGGGCCAGTTTAGTACAGTGAACTCATTGTCACGTTCAAGAAACCAATTTGAAATGATTCGACCTTTGTGACATGGTGCATTATCCTGCTGGAAGTAGCCATCAGAGGATGGGTACATGGTGGTCATAAAGGGATGGATATGGTCAGAAACAATGCTCAGGTAGGCCGTGGCATTTAAACGATGCCCAATTGGCACTAAGGGGCCTAAAGTGTGCCAAGAAAACATCCCCCACACCATTACACCACCACCACCAGCCTGCACAGTGGTAACAAGGCATGATGGATCCATGTTCTCATTCTGTTTACGCCAAATTCTGACTCTGAATGTCTCAACAGAAATCGAGACTCATCAGACCAGGCAACATTTTTCCAGTCTTCAACTGTCCAATTTTGTTGAGCTTGTGCAAATTGTAGCCTCTTTTTCCTATTTGTAGTGGAGATGAGTGGTACCCGGTGGGGTCTTCTGCTGTTGTAGCCCATCCGCCTCAAGGTTGTACGTGTTGTGGCTTCACAAATGCTTTGCTGCATACCTCGGTTGTAACGAGTGGTTATTTCAGTCAAAGTTGCTCTTCTATCAGCTTGAATCAGTCGGCCCATTCTCCTCTGACGTCTAGCATCAACAAGGCATTTTCGCCCACAGGACTGCCGCATACTGGATGTTTTTCCCTTTTCACACCATTCTTTGTAAACCCTAGAAATGGTTGTGCGTGAAAATCCCAGTAACTGAGCAGATTGTGAAATACTCAGACCGGCCCGTCTGGCACCAACAACCATGCCACGCTCAAAATTGCTTAAATCACCTTTCTTTCCCATTCAGACATTCAGTTTGGAGTTCAGGAGATTGTCTTGACCAGGACCACACCCCTAAATGCATTGAAGCAACTGCCATGTGATTGGTTGGTTAGATAATTGCATTAATGAGAAATTGAACAGGTGTTCCTAATAATCCTTTAGGTGAGTGTATATCATGTTACCTGATCAAATTAGGAGAAATGTTTCTATCACGCCCAGCCGACTTACCATTTTATCTTTGAAATATTTGAGTTCATTCCTATTTAAGGTAAACCACCTTGTTTTCCAATTCTGAAAAAAAGTCAATAATTAATGTTAAAAATTAAGAAAAACATTTTGCTGCCAGATTTTACAAGTCAAGCTTCCAGGCTGCTCTGTCAGTTAGAGAATTATGTTTTGATCCCAGGTTTTAATGCAAAACCCTTTCAGTTAATATCTGCAGCTTTTGCACCAAATCCTGAAATGCACTGAAAAATATATCAGTTTTTTGTATCGATTTAATGTGTTTCAAGACGCATCCTCCTTTACACTTTTTGAGCTTGCAACATCCGGTCTTAATTAACACTTTCACCTTAATTATTCCTCCTTGTTTTACAAGATAGCCCTCCTTCGTCCCGAGCTGTAAAGAAGAACAAAAACACAAACGCAAAGATTAGAAGTGATTTATTGTATTGTGAAATCCTCCTTCACAGTTGATTAACCATCACAGATAATACATTTTTTCAGTTTTGACTACAGAAGCCTGTATCTGTTTAGCTTTAAACTAATGAAAATGGGATCAAATTGTTCCTAAATTGGAACTATGTCATATTAAAATGAGCATCCTTAAGTTTGTCCCCAAAAAAACGACACACTAAGCAGAGTGCCAATTATTATGACCTTGTAACTTGGTAGACCTGTAGCTGTATTTCTGTAAAATACAGAATTAAATTAGTGTTACATTTTAATGTTTTTGGAAATCCATCTAAGTCCCAAGGGACCTAACCAAGGCTGTTTAGAGATGACGAGGAAAAACTGAGACCTACCGAAGGTGCATTTGCAATCAGGTCGTTCTCAGTTCGGCCAGATTGCATCGCTGTGTGCACTCGGACAGATTCGTAGATAGAGGGCTCCTCCACTTGCCGAGGATAGGGACATTTCAACACGATCAGAGTGCCTGGAACAGAGGACAGGAAAGAGCTGACGAACCGCTCTCTCTAATCTAGAGCTACACAAAGTCCAAAGTAAAAAACATCACATTTCCAGTTTAGCTCCTGCATGCAAATTACCAGATAGCATGGTGTATGTGTCTGCTCAATGTTTGTGTTTTATCAGGTCATATTATCTTAATGTCAAAGTTGCTCGTTTTAATACTGACCATATATATTTTTTGACACGTCTAATATTGATTAGGTTCAAAGTGTGTTACTGATGCAGGAAGACAATTGGCCTATCTTTTATTATTTAAAAGACAAACAAATGTAATTCTTGTCTCGGGACAATGATGTTGGCAACAGTGGAAAATATACATTATTTATTTCCTTCAAGTGAAATATGAAAAACAAAGGAAAGAATATTTTCACAATCAATATTAGTATCCTACAACACCTAACAAACTCTTTCTATCTCAGTAATCGTACTGTCATGTGCAATGTGGTTGTTTATTTGCTAAATGTAAATCAAGTCTGTTTGAATACCACTATTACCCAGGACATTTGTTACAGAGGAAAGTAAGGGGATTACCACGCTCTCTAATACAATATTGTTCTCACTACAAAGGCCTTCATGCAACTTTAAGCTGGACAAGCGACTGTTTTCACATAATATTAGAAGTGTTGCCAGCTAAAGTAGAATGGAACACAAAACTTCAGAAACCCAATCCCTATTTTCTGTGAATGAAGATCAACGACTATAAAAAAAAAACAACAACCGTCAGTTAAGTTTCTACTTTTGAAATATCCAATGAAGCAGCACTGCACTGTTACAAACCCCACCTAACAGACACACAGAAAGACTGCTGACCTGTTTCACTTCCTATTAGAGGTTGGTTGGCAAAGTGGCTGATAAATTCTCTAAGCGATGGAAACTCCGTGAAGCCAAAGCAGTAAGCGTCTCCTTTTCGGTTCACCTGGAAATGTTTGACCGAATCTTTTGCCCTGTCGAAGAAGAAAGAATGTGTTTTAATATGATTACATTCAAAGCTTTATTGCTCCTGAGTAACTTTTTAATCTCTCAGTAAACTGCACTCATTCTGAAATTATGACCACCAATTCAGTAACTGTTCAACAAACCACTTCACAAAATATACCCCGGTAGAGATGAAGCACTAGTTAGATACTGGATACTGTGGATAGTTCTGGGCTCCACAGTTCAAGAAATATATAGCTGCTCTAGAGGCAGTTCAGAGGAGAGCAACCAGACTTATTCCAGGTCTGAAGGGAATGTCCTACTGAGAGACTGAGGACCTGAACCTTTTCACCCTGGAACAGAGGAGACTACGTGGGGACTTGATCCAAGTCTTCAAAATCATGAAGGGCATCGAGCACATCAAACCAGAGGAGCTTTTCCAGATCAGCAGGGACACACGCACCCGGGGACACAAATGGAAATTGGGCTTCAAGGCATTCAAGACAGAAAACAGGAGACACTTCTTCACACAGAGAGGCGTCACAATCTGAACAAACTCCCCAGCGATGTGGCTGAAGAGACAATTTGGGAACATTCAAAAACAGACTGGATAGGATCCTTGATCACTTAGTTATTAATGGACAGCAAACGAGCACGATGGGGTGAATGGCCTCCTCTCGTTTGTAAACTTTCTTATGTTCTTCTTATGATCTTAAGTCAACACATCAATCTAAGACCTGTGCACAAAAATCCTCCAAACCACTATACCTGACAGAAAGGGCATAGCAATTGGGGCCTTCATGGCTTTTCCGGAGAAGATAGCTCCCATCAGTCCCGTTGGACATCAGCAAGGCCTCCGTAGCGTGTCGGGACAGGTCATGGTGATACCAGCTGCAAAACACGTGGGAGAACTGTCACACTCCACACTTTCTTCCTCTTTGGATCACTTACACTTTCATAATCGGACTTCCACATCTTTATAAAAAGCTTTTCTTATTTTTTTTGCTTGGTATTCTGCGCTATAAATGATGAGTCACATTCCACTTGCATGGATATTTACATGTCATAACTTGGCACGGTGCCACACATCTTACGGTCAGCTATTGCATTCCCACTATCAGTTATAGCCTCTATAACAGTTTATAATATTTTAGAGTATATTGACTATATACAGTGAGGGAAAAAAGTATTTGATCCCCTGCTGATTTTGTACATTTGCCCACTGACAAACAAATGATCAGTCTATAATTTTAATGGTAGGTGTATTTTAACAGAGACATAATAACAACAATAAAATCCAGAAAAACGCATTTCAAAAAAGTTATACATTGATTTGCATGTTAATGAAGGAAATAAGTATTTGATCCCCTATCAATCAGCAAGATTTCTGGCTCCCAGGTGTCTTTTATACAGGTAACGAGCTGAGATTAGGAGCACTCTCTTAAAGGGAGTGCTCCTAATCTCAGCTCGTTACCTGTATAAAAGACACCTGTCCACAGAAGCAATCAATCAATCAGATTCCAAACTCTCCACCATGGCCAAGACCAAAGAGCTGTCCAAGGATGTCAGGGACAAGATTGTAGACCTACACAAGGCTGGAATGGGCTACAAGACCATCAACAAGCAGCTTGGTGAGAAGGTGACAACAGTTGGTGCGATTATTCGCAAATGGAAGAAACACAAAATAACTGTCAGTCTCCCTCGGTCTGGGGCTCCATGCAAGATCTCACCTCGTGGAGTTTCAATGATCATGAGAACGGTGAGGAATCAGCCCAGAACTACACAGGAGGATCTTGTTAATGATCTCAAGGCAGCTGGGACCATAGTCACCAAGAAAACAATTGGTAACACACTATGCCGTGAAGGACTGAAATCCTGCAGCGCCCGCAAGGTCCCCCTGCTCAAGAAAGCACATGTACAGGCCCATCTGAAGTTTGCCAATGAACATCTGAATGATTCAGAGGAGAACTGGGTGAAAGTGTTGTGGTCAGATGAGACCAAAATCGAGCTCTTTGGCATCAACTCAACTCGCTGTGTTTGGAGGAGGAGGAATGACCCCAAGAACACCATCCCCACCGTCAAACATGGGGGTGGAAACATTATGCTTTGGGGGTGTTTTTCTGCTAAGGGGACAGGACAACTGCACCACATCAAAGGGACGATGGATGGGGCCATGTACCGTCAAATCTTGGGTGAGAACCTCCTTCCCTCAGCCAGGGCATTGAAAATGGGTCGTGGATGGATATTCCAGCATGACAATGACCCAAAACACACAGCCAAGGCAACAAAGGAGTGGCTCAAGAAGAAGCACATTAAGGTCCTGGAGTGGCCTAGCCAGTCTCCAGACCTTAATCCCATAGAAAATCTGTGGAGGGAGCTGAAGGTTCGAGTTGCCAAACGTCAGCCTCGAAACCTTAATGACTTGGAGAGGATCTGCAAAGAGGAGTGGGACAAAATCCCTCCTGAGATGTGTGCAAACCTGGTGGCCAACTACAAGAAACGTCTGACCTCTGTGATTGCCAACAAGGGTTTTGCCACCAAGTACTAAGTCGAAGGGGTCAAATACTTATTTCCCTCATTAACATGCAAATCAATTTATAACTTTTTTGAAATGCGTTTTTCTGGATTTTTTTGCTGTTATTCTGTCTCTCACTGTTAAAATACACCTACCAATAAAATTATAGACTGATCATTTCTTTGTCAGTGGGCAAACGTACAAAATCAGCAGGTGATCAAATACTTTTTTCCCTCACTGTATATATATATTACACATTCAGAACCACTTTCATAATTTCAGTTATTCTATTAACGTGCATCGGCAGTGGTGTGTTTTCACTCTGTTGTTGACAAATGATGTGTCTACAAGTAAAATTAAACATTTAAATTATTTATTTATGAATTCTAAGAATTAATATGGAATAAGACATTTCAGTAATAAAGGGATGCATGACTGGATAAATATCTGTAGCTGCTGCCACTTAATCCAACTGGAAACAAAGTGCGTACTAGCTAACAACTTCATGCAGCATGTATATAAAAAGCTCTTTCTGTGACAGTGTGGTCAAATTATACTCCTACATTGTTCCTCTGGGGGGAAGAGTCAAAGGGTTTTTAAATTGTCATGAAAAGCTAGACAGTTTTAAAGGAAATGTAAAAAGAATAATGAATATGCACAAATATCAGGGAATTATAAATACAATCCCTTGTTGTTCAGTGATAATGGCGTTAAAGTCCTATTTTGGTTGCAGTTCTGTGCTTCAGTTTCCTGTGTCAAGAAAATGGGATGACAGCGCAAGAATTCTTACAGGATTGGGTTTTCACACTGTACATCCCATTGTTTAGACCATAAAGATAAAAATAACATTCGCTCAGATAAGCTGCATTTTCTGAAACATTATTTATTTATTTTGTGTCAGACGCCCTGATCCAGTTTTTCAAGTGTTGTTTGCAGTATGGGTTTATTTACTGTAAACTTTAAAGTAAGTAAAGTATATATTAGGTTACATTCGTTAATTGTGTTTCACCAAAGTCTGTAGCATAGTTCTGTAAAACAGCAGATATTTATTACAAGAAACAAATTGCCAGCTGTAAAACATGCATGTGCAAAGCCTTTTAAAATGCCATAAAACTTCAATGTCTCATTCATTACACATACAAAGTGTTTGATAGGTAGTAAAATATCTTATGAAAAAGCTACATATTTATTAAAAGCAGCTTTCGCAGAATTAAAAAGTGTAAAAGCATAGAATCTAATTTCTGTTGACATTTTTTGACGTCTGATTTTAAGAAATTCTTTCCGAAGCCAACCATCTGCATGCAAGACAAATTACTATACACAACTATATACTTACTGTATTTGGATTTTACTTTTATATACGTACACTACAGGTCAAAAGTTTTACAACACCTCAATTTTTCCAGTTTTTATTGAAATTCACGCAGTTTAATGTATCAATGTCATGGAGTGAATTCACTGTCAAAATTAGCGAGCACAGAAATACAACTTGTACGTTCAAAACTACACTTACGGTTTTTATTTTACGCTTACAATTCAATTCTGCGCTCGTTCAATATCGTTTACATATTTGTCGCTGCGCATGCGCAGTTCTCTCTACACGCTCGCAGTTCTTTTTGACTGTTTTCACACCGACTCAAACACAGCGCATAGAGCAGGCATCCTAGATGATCATCGCACTATCGATCTCCATTCTCATCAAACATGGCTGACCATGGCAGATGCTAAAAGCTTAACATGGCTTAATGACAAGACTGACACTTTCCAAACTGTTACACAAAGGATTGGATGTTTAAAGTGTCGTGTTTTGTACCATTTCAGGTTATTCACTGGACTTGAACTGCTTACATTTCAATAAAAACTGGAAAAATGGGGGTGTTCTAAAACTTTTGACGGGTAGTGTATGTATTTATTATTTTTTGTTCTGTGACCAATCAGAACACCCAAGCATCGTTTTCACATGGCACTGTCCTGTATTTTAAGAAACTATATTCATTTTTAACATGAGAAAACTCGTATTGCTGCATACCAGACCAGCACGTTATATAAAGTCATTGTCCAAACTGAGCTGGAAGAAACAAGTTGAACATCAATTTCAATTTGAAAATATTATTATATTATATGATATGCTGTGGCTACTCAAATTCCCAACCTTGGAAAGGAATTGAACGGACAAATAAAAAGAAAGCTATGTGGGCAAAGTTGGACATAAATAATTATAAAGCTATAACCCTTGGAAATTGTTAGCCCAAGTAAATATGTTTCTCCCATGTGCTTGCCAGTTTTTACACTAGAAACAGGTTGTATTGGACATCTGAATTTCAAAGAAAATAACATTAGAACAGACCTTATACACACATGTATTCATCTTTGGTCTGCATTACTAAAGCTTATGGATCTGGCATTGTAATCGGCATGATATCTCCTGCAATTATACATGTTTTGTGTGTTTTCTCAATGTAGTATAGCTGTGTTAATTATTCTGTTGAGCCTTGTGTTGTGTATTAGCCATTTACACTTCTGGTAGGGATATCAATTCTTATCTTTAATACACAGCTTCCTTTCCTTTCTAGTCACTCTGAACTCGCAACATTAATTTAATAAGGCTCGTGTGGCGGCCAGTCACAACCTGAGAACTTTAAAGGGTTCCGCAAAACATTGAGTTTCCAGTGATATCTTCCTGTAAGAGCGAAAGTTCACCACAAATTCCCTGGCATCCTGTATGACTCACACGCAATGGATGCAGGAGTATGTGTGTGTTGTCTCTTCAATTAAAAAAATAAAATAATATATATATGTATTAATTTGCATGTGTGCAGTCATATCCATTGATATTTGTAATAAACATACAACAAAACTCTGCTTTGGTGCAGTATAAGTGTTTGAATTGCAGCTAAAGGAACATTAGGGATTTCGACCTGACCTTTAAACATTTTAATTGGGCAGCAAATACAGTGTGAAAAAACAAACCACAACATTAAAAAAAAAAATCTGTTATTGTGCTAAAATCACTCTGAACACACCCACAAAAGTTTATTAGACACCGTACCTTGGTATTAACATACAGCTGCATTTCCTGAGTTAAAAATACCGATATTTGCCTAGTGAAACTGCCTGGCAGGAGGAAGTTACTCTGTACTGGAACGATATTGACAGTTTGAAGTGTGTTCTCATATCATATAAATAACCCACAGTTATTCATGAGAACACAGGACCCTGGCAGATGATCCCAATTTAAAAGTTGTACATAAACCCCCCAGAGGCTTGTGATAAAAACAGCAAGTTTCGGAAATGAAATAACATAAATAAATGTCTTTCTATTCAACTTAAGCACCATTAGTTATAATTAAGATGTCAGAGCAATGACAAAGACCCAAATAAGAGCATAACACTGAGCAGGTGCATCAAAAGCCACAAGAGACTAAACCATGTGTTAATAACATTCACAATCTTCCAGAAAATAAACAGTAACACATAACTCCATGCCAAGACTCAAAACTGAAAATCTGGAGGATAGAGGGACATACAACACATGTATCATTATTGGTCAACATTTTTAAGTTATAGATAGATAACCAACTACCCTGGAATAAGTTAATGTGGAAAGCCCCATGATGTACCAGTATACCACGTGTACTTTGTAAACAGAAATAAATATATATGTTCCTCATACTTAACAAGCACAGGAATAGCAAACCCATCCTGTTGATCTGCGATTAAAATGTTGCAACTTGTTATGAGTTTTAATTGTCTACTGTGCGGTAGAGATCTCAGATTCCTCACAGTGTATTGTGAAAAAACCTTAAAAACACACAGACTTACACATTACTGAATCAAACAAACCAACCACAGTTGTCTAGTTGGAGAAGAGCATACTGCCATACTTTATGATATGCTTTTTAAATAGACATTGTTCATTATTTTCCACGGTCATCATACAATATGTTTTCTCTATATGGCCGTCAAAGTGTTTTTTCAGTGGTGTGCAGCAATGCCATGTGAAGGCAATACAACTCTCTGGAGCTGAGCGTTTTGTTTTCTTGGCAATATTAACCTTAAAAGAGCTTTCATATAACAGATTGAATTAGATATACCTGTTTTCATTATTTGTAAAGAAACTCTGTCAACTAACGTACTGTAAATATAGTTGTGGGTAGAATTTTGAATATAGATATAAAAAAATAGCTGTGGTCAACAACATTTTTATTTTCATGGAACGTTAGTTATATAGTAATAAAGGAAACATATTTTGGTCTCTATGTAAAATATTATCCTAGAAATGTTCTACACTGTCTCCACAACTAAACTGTCTGTATAAGAGTGCTTTGAAAAGCAGTATCAGTAAACACTTGAATTGGACAGGTGTGCTTCCCTACTTAGGTCAGGATTATGTTGAATAGGTTTTACCAAATATCTCTTCAGTTTATGCACAAAACATTCCTCTGATTAAAAGGCTACAGAGCTGGCATTATATTAAACATTTCTGTCTTGTATGTTCTCAACAAACTGGTGAGAAAGAGTAGCATTTTAACTTTTTAAATGCTTTGGTAAAGACATTCTGAGAAGACTCAATAATAAGCATTCTAATCTTGTGTGCCAAAACAGGCTGACACTTTTAATATCCCTACTCACATTCACCACAGAGTAAACATAGCTGACAGACGTGTGTCAATTAACATATTTCAGCTTGATTAGAAGACCGAACATCTGAGCACTGCCAAACCTGCCTTTCCGCTGTCAGACGCTGCACAACTCTGACAAAAAAATGGAAGTGAAACTTAAGGACATTTTGGGCTGTTGAAAGGACACAGAGAGAACAGCAAGTGGAGATTTCTTTTTCTAACATTAACACAAGCCTCTTTTTCTGCATTGTCAGGCCAAATAATTTTTGCCATATCCATTAGGCAGCACAACTACAAAGATACCAGTCGGAGGTGAAATCTTTACAATTTAGTGATGGTGTTAAAGGATCAGAGAACTGTCTCGTGTGTAGCGCTGTGCTTTCTTTTTGTGCAAGAACCTCCTGGTGTATCTCTGGCTGTCCTCCAAGATGGAAAAGTGCTCACACAGAAAAGCATTTCCCGAAACTCAGGCTGTCCTCAAAATTGTTTCTCTGTGGGACTCCTTTCCAAGCTACCAAGGTCAATAGGCTTCCCCAAACTGAAACTGTTAGCAGGAGGCAATTCCAGCAACAGGATTAAAAAACTAATCTTCAGGTGAATGGTGGTGTGACACTCCTGTTTGTTTGATATTTCTAAAGGTTTTGGGGGTCACCTGGACTAGGACAGTTTATTGGGATCCGCAGGTGTGTCCCCCGATCACTTTGAGAATCATTGCTATATCATATTATTAATAGTAAAATAATTCTGTGGACATTAACAAGTCACCAGGATCTGAATAACTGCACAAATGTCAAGGCTATTAATAGATCAAACAGAACAGTTAGAAAACAAATATTAGTGTAAACTACAGAATCTGCAATTAAACTCACATACTTTGTCCTGTCTGTCCTGACCGGATACTAAAGTATAATAAAATTAAAAGAACAAACCTTTATCCCACCTGTCAATCACAAGTTACATATTGCCACATTTACATGGGTGTATACATTTTGTTTTAGCCAAAGTCACATTGTGCCACTCTGTGGGTTTAATTAGGTATATCAATCTATCCACATCATTTCTAAAATATCAGAAAACCTTCTTACTCAATTGAGTAACACATCCAATTGACAGAATATATGTTTTGTTGTCTGTTTTCCATTCTTAAATAAGTCATACAGGGACTGTTTATTTCACTCAGTAGTGTTTTGGATAATCAGACTGAAATTAAAAGTTACAACAACATATTAACAATTCTCCACTGAGTAAAGTAATACAAATATTATTCCATATAACATATAACTCAACAGCTTGGGGATTTGAATATTCATGTATCTTGCAAATATACTGAATAAGATATTGTTTAGGAAACAATTGTTACAACCCCACAGATAACTGACGGGGATCATTTTAATTCACAAATACAAATAAACGACATACATAGAATGATTAGGCAATTTATATTATTTTACAGTGTGCAGACGAGGCATGGATCTCAGACACAATCCTACAGTCAGTGATCACTGATCTGAAAACAGCAGAGGATCAGCTCTTACCACAGTGAGTGCAGCTCGTCTGCTGGGTCTCCCTCAAAGGAATAATCACTGCGCAAAGAGGTGTTGGATTGATTCATGCTGAGGGCTGAAAGGCACCTGCCCCTCCTGTACCGCACAGCCGGGAGAAATGATCTGCCCCCCGCACTGCTCGGGCTTTGCTCGGCACACAGATCACCGCAGACTGTCTCTCCACAGCCTGGGGAAGATCAGGTGAAATGAGGAAGTGGAGGAAGTCACGCCTACAAGAACAACACGCTTAAGCAAGGGTAGAAAAAAAAACTTTCACACTATCTGTTATGGGAATTGCAGTTTGCTATGGCGGCTCAGGATCCTATTCTGTATACGTTTATTTATTCTATTTAGTCAATACCTACAGTGGGGGAAAAAAGTATTTGATCCCCTGCTGATTTTGTACGTTTGCCCACTGACAAAGAAATGATCAGTCTATAATTTTAATGGTAGGTGTATTTTAACAGTGAGAGACAGAATAACAACAAAAAAATCCAGAAAAATGCATTTCAAAAAAGTTATACATTGATTTGCATGTTAATGAGGGAAATAAGTATTTGACCCCTTCGACTTAGTACTTGGTGGCAAAACCCTTGTTGGCAATCACAGAGGTCAGACGTTTCTTGTAGTTGGACACCAGGTTTGCACACATCTCAGGAGGGATTTTGTCCCACTCCTCTTTGCAGATCCTCTCCAAGTCATTAAGGTTTCGAGGCTGACGTTTGGCAACTCGAACCTTCAGCTCCCTCCACAGATTTTCTATGGGATTAAGGTCTGGAGACTGGCTAGGCCACTCCAGGACCTTAATGTGCTTCTTCTTTTAACTCCTTTGTTGCCTTGGCTGTGTGTTTTGGGTCAATGTCATGGTGGAATACCCATCCACGACCCATTTTCAATGCCCTGGCTGAGGGAAGGAGGTTCTCACCCAAGATTTGACGGTACATGGCCCCGTCCATCGTCCCTTTGATGCGGTGCAGTTGTCCTGTCCCCTTAGCAGAAAAACACCCCCAAAGCATAATGTTTCCACCTCCATGTTTGATGGTGGGGATGGTGTTCTTGGGGTCATTCCTCCTCCTCCAAACACAGCGAGTTGAGATGATGCCAAAGAGCTCGATTTTGGTCTCATCTGACCACAACACTTTCACCCAGTTCTCCTCTGAATCATTCAGATGTTCATTGGTAAACTTCAGATCAAATACTTTTTTCCCTCATTGTATGTTTGTTATGACACTTTGAAGTTGTCCCATAGACCACAGCAAAATATCTGGACTGGTTTAACTTGATTATGTTTAAGTTCAAAGGTATACAGTTTGGTGATCCAGCTGTCCTGGGACAAACACACGGGTTGCATTTGAACCTGGGCGATATGCTATGCTCCTTTCCCATGCTTAAGATAACAGAAAGGCAATGTTATGGTTTAAAGGTTTGAAATGCAATCAGCAAGGCAAGAACATTTAGAATGAACTGGAATATTTGGTAAGATTATCCTTTAAAGTGAATATCTGGCTAGAGGTACTGGTGACCTATACTATTATTTCTTCAGTAAAAGTTTTTTAGAATAGTTATGAATTCATCCTGATATTTTGTGGTCTGCTTCAAGTCCACAGCGAATGAATGGTGTGTCTTATTGGAGTCCTATTACATTGGAACTGAAGCAGTTGCAGTTGGGGAATTATATGGTTGTCTTTTCAAGGTTTTTTTTCATCTCTTAGGACCCATTCAATAGCTTCCTTTGTCCATCTTTGATCTGTTCTTCTTGCGGTGTGTCCGGCCCATTGCCATTCTAACATTTTCACTCATTCATTTTTGTCACATTTTTGTTCTTGGATCCATTCATTCTTTTTCTAATTTCTAAGCATTTAGTGATCAGGTTTCACAGCCATGAGTGAGCACTGGTAGAATATTGTGATATCTTCAGGCAAGTGGGTAGATTTCCTTTCCTTTCCTTTCCAAATAGACTCCACCCCATTTCCTTCTTTTTTATTTATTCCACAATATCTCCACCTGTGCTGATGTATTGTATATGGCAGACACAACTTTTGACTTCTTTGTGTATTCATTGAACTTTTTGGAACGGCCGAGTCAAAGTATTCACCGCAACTGACCTTAACCCAACTGACATGCTGTGGCATGACTTGAAGTGAGTAGTTCATGCCAGACAGCCCAAAAATATCTGACTGAATGACTCAAAGCAGTTCCGTAAAGAGGAATGGGCCAAAACACCTCCAAGCCGATGTGCGGGATTGATCAACAGGTACAGGAAAGAAGTTAGTGCTGCTAAAGGTAATAAAATTAAAAGTAATGAAAGTTCAGCCAGGATTCTTGCTGAATTACGGTGCTGCTGGTCCAGAATTGTGATACACCATGTTAAAGTGTTATTATGCATTTTTAGTTGGACATCGGATTTACATGAATGAAAGTTGAGAACATGGTTGCGAATATTGAGAAGAGGACTGCTCTCGAGACTTCAGTATTTATGAATAATTCCAAATGATTCTCATGAACACAAAGCAACACTGAGCATTAACACAAATCAGCTGGAAGACAAGTAGTTCAATTTAATATTTAAATACACCCTGGTGAGCACATAACTCAGCAGCAACACATTTCAGTTTCCATTGAAGTTCCCCTCATGCAGAGATGGGCATTACTATTATTTGACAAGATATCAAGATCTCATAACTAAAAGAGCAATAAATATGAATAAATCAATCTAAATAAGCAAAATTACAATGGATTTGTTTTCCTCATTATGGGATATGCTACAATTAATGTATGTATACTTTAATAAGCTATCCAAACCCTAGATAAAGATCAAGGGGAACAAATATTGTTGTATTGAAAATACTTGCTTTCATGGCTTGGAAATGAAGGGGTTTCCTCTATTTTGTAACCTGTAAACCAAACACAAATGTTGCAATTCATTCAAATTTAGGATTACAACAGTTCCGTAAAAAGGTTGCCCGAACTGTTCTCAGTTTCAGGTCTGCATGTTGTTCCTGCCTGTGTGCGTGTGCGTGTGTATATATGTGTATATATATATATATATATATATATATATATATATATATATATATATATATATATATATATATATATACACACACACTGTGATGCCAGCAGATGGCAGCACCATACGGCTGAAGCTGGCAGTTCACAACCAAAAGGGAATTGTGAGTTTCCCTCTGGACTAGAGCTGGACAGTACGCAGCTCTGGACTGACCCAGCTCCCTGCAAAAACATGTATCCAATGTGTGGACTTGTCTTGTGTTCCCAATCTCCTCTGTGGGTACCTCTGTCCGACACCCTGGCTGTGCTGGCAAGCCACAGTCAGTCTGTCCCTTTCCCCTCGTCTGCGTCTGCAATTCTGCCTACAGTCCGTATATCTAGAGCATATATTGGAGGTTTCTGGATTGACTGTTCAATTGAGTACTTTGTGGTTTGCACTATCAATTCAGCCATTATAGTTTGCAGGGCACATTATATTCTACTTCAGCTGGTAATAGTTTAAAATACACAGAGCGATTCATTTGCATGAAAAAGCATTAGAATAAAGTGACTATAATTTGCACAGATATTTGAATGCATACACAAGCTTCTCCATCAATGTTCAGGCGCTTGCAGTTCACCAAGCAGACAGGATGAACTTGCTGTCAATGCACACAGACATTTTGTTTTGCTCTTAATTGAATTTTAGCCATTTCAAAATGAAACTTTATTATTGATTTCCCTAATCTGCATGTATGCAATTTGTAATCTATTGAAACTAACACATCTTCCTCTACTGTGCACCATTATGTGTATGTGGCTGTACTGTACATCCTTTTTCCAAGTAACAAACTTGAAAAGCCAGAAGAGCAAGTACTTCCGATTCCAATAAAATGGCCAGTGCAGAAGCTATACCTGGGGATACAGAAAAATACGAACCTGATACATAATTTATTAAACTAGACTGTGGTATACTGGGAGTCAATTAATGATGAAACTAACAGAACCAGTTAGTTCAGTCCTGGTTTGTTTGTATGTATAATTTACATTCACAACAGAACTAACAACATGTTCGTAAAGGCTCCATGCTATCGGCTTAAGAAAGTCTGCATGTAAAAGGGTCATTTTCGAAACCTCCTTCAGGTAAAGTCACTGACTGAACCTTTGCCTGGGTCTGCCATCCTGCAATTTCCTTCGAATGCAAACATCTGGCGCCATGAATCTGAACTAGCTCTAGTATGGTATTCTACAGATAAGCGAGAACACTTTGTACTTTAGAGATTGAATGCAAGATGATACACATTCCAGTTCTTCACTGTTGCATTTACCCAGTCTGCTGGCAAATGAAATGTAATTGCCGGGAATCTCCCATGCTACACGGACAAGCAGCGAGATGCCAACTTTAATCAAAGGATCTTAAAAAAAATATATATATATTCACCTCAGATATCTCGTATACACTTGTGTACATTGGAATCTGTAAAATGTATTATGCCTTGAATTGCACTGTATTACTGCACTTTGTATTGCAGTTATATTTTGTAAGTCACCCTGGACATGCACGTCTGCTAAGAAATAAATAAATAAATAAATAATAATAATAATAATATTTGAGGTTCTTTCTGTATTCAGGAGTTATAACAAGACTTGTACAAATACATTTTCAACACATTAAAAAAATTAAACATCTTCTTCAGTAGAAATAAAAAACTTTGATGATGTAGATGTCCCATAGATGTACTGCAGCATTAATCATGGTTTAAATCTTCAGAATATTGCAGCACAAAAGCCATTTCTACTTTTCATTTGGAAATTTATTCAACATTTGCCAATACACCCCTCTGAGATTTGATTCATACAATGATTAGCAGTGATACAATAGTGAGATTGTTTGAGATTCTCTACAGGCGCTAATAACAACACACTTTTTAAAAACAATGTCCTTCACATTATTAATATTTAAGTGTAAAAAAATTTTTTTTAAAATATTGCCTGTATTTCCTGTTCAAAAATGTAATTTACAGAGCAATTGCTTCTTAATAAATTTTAAGAATATAACCTTTAAATTAAGGCTAAGGAATCATAGCAGTGCACTTTTGTACTCTTGCATGGACATTAATGGACACAATCCCCCATCTTTAAAGCTATAAAAGTTGTACAAATGGTATGCATTAGTTGTATCAATTAACCATTTAAACACCTTTTCAAACAGTTAATCTTGCAGATTGCTTGTAAACACATTCCTTAACTGCAATGCAGTTATTTTAATTTAATAATGTGTAAAAAAAAAAAAAAAAAAAAAAAAAAGTACAGTAAAGCAAAACATAACAACAAACAAACATTACTGACCTGTTGAATCCCCTTTCATAAGAAGCATACAGAGCCCTGTCATTCTGGGCATCTCAGCAATAAAAATACTAAACACAACAGGGCCAATACAAACACACCAGAACCTGTTAGATTGTACTTGCAGTGCCTGAAGCAGACAAATATGCAGAGCGGTTTAAATAAGGGGGCGTGGGATTCTTCATGGAAAAATTTGACACAGTGTGGCCCCCCACTAAGAGCAAACGACAAAACTGTACTGTATTTTGTGGAAAGGAGCATCTCACAAAAAATAGAGCGCCGTGGAGTACAGATTTGCAGTTTTCCATTAGCAGGTGGATCAACGTTTTGTTTCAGTGGCTCTGTGATTAATGGTGCTGATTTTACAGACAGCACGACTCGAGACGTTTCAGATGATGCTCGAGTTGCTATTTTGTGCATAGATAGTGTTCTAGGATGAATTCCTCCAACCTACTTACTCTTTGGTGCATTTCCACATTTGAGGCTGTTGAATTTCAGACTCACATTTTCATCCCACCCAGTGCATCGTGGTCAGAGTTGAATTGCCTTCCCTCGTCACGTCAGCACACTACTCTCTTTGACGGTCGGTCTTCCTTCTGTCGCATTCGCGTTCAGGGCGTTCACAGGGAGGAGCAAGTCTTTGACTCTTTGCGTTTCTCTGGACTCCATTTTGCGGCTGCGTTCCTCTGGGCTGAGCTTATCAAGTTTGGCCGCCTTTATGGTCGCTGCTGGGAAAACAGTGTTCTGAATACTGCGATACAGGAACCTGGGCAAAAATAAAAACGTTGTTATTACCCTGCATGTTTTCTTGTACTTTTGCCACTTTTATCACTATTTGTTTGTGCAAAAATATATCATTTCATTTTTGGTCAGTTAATGTACCAGCGCTAAAAATATGAACTATTATACATTATTTTTTCCAATTGGTTACCCACGTAGGGAAGGTAATGAAAGTGTACTAATTAGAAAGAAGGAGCTTTATGATTAAAACCCCCACATTTACCTGGGGAGCAGAGCCAGGACTGTAGTCAGGACACAGACGAGGTAGAAGATGGGATCTGACATGTGTTTCGTCATGATCCACAGGGGGCTGGCTGGCGAGTTGCAGGTAACACAAGTGGCACTGAAGATTAGTGTAAACGCGAAGTAAAACAACGTACTCCCAACCAACACAATAATGTGTATCCAGGTCTACAAAAACAAAACAAAAATTGGTAATGTAAAAGCAAGGCATACAGAGATCAAGGAATTGAAGAAACGGGCAACCGTGTGGTTTCAGAGTGCCTGTCCTAATTTGTATTATTTACTTACCAATGTTTTGCTCTCTATAACGAGGTGCAGCAGAATAATAAACAGGGCAGATGTGTTAATTGGTGTCCCGAAAGAGAAGACGCTGATGTCGGAATCAGCGTATGCCTGCAAGAAGAGGGGTGTCGGCTTCAAACTACATTACAGAACAACAATAACACCAGGAATGATCTGTATAGTTTCAACGTTCAACACGGCAATAGAATCCAACCTGCGAGATGGCACTCATATTGACATGATTAGGCCTAGTTTACCATCCTACAAGCAGAACCACAAAATGCTTGAAATTCTTGCTCAATCTTCAGCATTTACTTAACTATGAAATATTGTATGATTTTACTATAGGACACGATAGGATTTGAACACTTTGGAATTCAGTCATTACAAAAACATTGTTTTTTTTTAGTGTTAGTCATGCTATCCCTCTTGAGGAATGAAAATCATTTTAAATCTCAAATGACTTCCTCGTTAAGGAATTTAAAAAATGCAAAACTGCCGAAAGCTTAATAGCCCTCTGACAGATGCATTTAAAAAGAGAAGTATATATTACAACATTTACAACATACCAATTTATATAGGTGTACAAAAACAACACAAATATGTGATTTATGTTCAGTACACCATCACCCGATGATTGTGCAACTAACGTCAGAGCTGATTACATTGTATAAAGGTGTCCTTAATAGACCAGAGATTTGAAGAAAGTAGTACTGAACCGCCACAAACCCTGTTCTGTATTTACTTGAAATAATAAAGTGCTGTACTCACAAAGTATGGAACAAAGAAGCAGACGAGGCTCTGATACAATGCGTCGAACATGGTAAACCAAAATGTAGAGGGCAGGTAAGCCTGTGAAAGAAACAATGGAACATTTACCACATACAGCACACGGACAAAAACCACAACCAAGAATCAACACAGAAGAGAGATCTCCTAACATGACAAGAGAAGGTGTAAATAAAAACAGGATTGGCGGTCACTGGAGAAGAGTCCTCATTCCAGCGACTGACTACCTCTGAGTTTTGGCCACTTTTGTAGAGCCCGGGTATCTGTTGGAGAGTCTCTGCAGAGACATCCTTGTCTAGGACGCCATAGATGATCGGAGGGGCCGAAGTGAAGAGCAGGTTGAAGAAAATCAGGATCCAGTAATCAGTCATTGTGCTGCCCGAGAAGCCACAGTAGAACTGATACCAGAACAGGAGGTTCACATAGGCCTAGGCACCGAGAAAAACACGAACCACCATTACAACACTGAAGAGTAATCATATTCACATGCAAACATAAGAAATCATTCGTTTGTATCATGAGGACAAACTTGTTCAGGTCAATAGCTTTGGATGTTTGAAAATAATCAGCCTAACTGTGTTTTAGACACTTTAAGCAGCAACTTGATCAAATTCATGGTTCAATAATTGAGAATAGCAATCAAACAATAAAAAAAGTCAAAGAGCACTTTAATCTGTAACCTTTCTTCCTTAGTTATTAATAAACTACTGTAATAGCAAATACAATAACAAATCAAATATCATACACAATGTATATAATTACCAAATTAGAAAGTATGTCCAGAATGTTCTTTTTGGTTTCATTCCAATAATGAAACTTGACCCATCACAAAACAAAATGCTTCCAAGGTTACAGACTGAGCTGCTGACTAAGAATAGCAAATACTACCTAGTTTTTGGTACTTACAACGTTTTTATAGAAGAAATATAGAATCATGTTTGCTAATCGAGTGTAACACCAGTGTCCATGGACTAGCAACAGCTTGCTTAAGTGTTTAAATCTGGAAATGGCAAAGTCGCTTGACATCACAGCCTGTGGGGGGGAAGAAACAGGTAAGGTGAATTCATTATGCTTTACAAATGGTCACAAAGTTCACCCTTCTACAAAATAAACCATGTCTGTTAACAGTATGCAGACTATGTCAATATATCCAACATTATTTTTAAACATATTAAGTGCATCTACACAGATTGAAAGACACAATGTGATCAATTTGAAGAAGTACCTGCATGCCTTCCTGACCAGAAATTCCTATTCCAACATCTGCAACTTGGATCATGCTGACATCGTTAGCACCATCACCTGACAGGGCAACATTTAATAGAACGTCTTTACTGCTTTGTTTTTCTTATTATCTATTTACATTTGATGATGTTATAAGTGAATACATAGAACTACAGTGCCTTGCGAAGTATTCACCCCCTTGGCATTTGTCCTATTTTGTTGCCTTACAACCTGGAATTAAAATAGATTTTTTGGTTTGTATCATTTGATTTGATGCCTACCACTGCAAAACTGCTCCAGCTCCTTCAAGTTGGATGGGTTCCGCTGGTGTACAGCAATCTTTAAGTCATTCCACAGATTCTCAATTGGATTGAAGTCTGGGCTTTGACTAGGCCATTCCAAGACATTTAAATGTTTCCCCTTAAATCACTTGAGTGTCGCTTTAGCAGTATGCTTAGGGTCATTGTCCTGCTGGAAGATGAACCTCCGTCATGAACCTCTAGAAGACTGAAACAGGTTTCCCTAAAGAATTTCCCTGTATTTAGCACAATCCATCATTCCTTCAATTCTGACCAGTTTCCCAGTCCCTGTGGATGAAAAACATCCCCACAGCATGATGCTGCCACCACCATGCTTCTTGGGGTGATGAGAGGTGTTGGGTTTGTGCCAGATAGGATTTTCCTTGATGGCCAAAAAGCTAAATTTTAGTCTCATCTGGCCAGAGTACCTTCTTCCATATGTTTGGGGAGTCTACCACATGCCATTTGGCGATAGCAAACGTTTGCTTAATTTTTTTCTTTAAGCAATGGCTTTTTTCTGGCCACTCTTCCATAAAGCCCAGCTCTGTGGCGTTTAATGGCTTAAAGAGGTCCTATGGACAGATACTCCAATCTCCGCTGTGGAGCTTTGCAGATCCTTCAGGGTTATCTTTGGTCTCTTTGGTGCCTCTCTGATTAATGCCCTCCTTGCCTGGTCCATGAGGTTTGGTGGGCGGCCCTCTCTTGGCAGGTTTGTTGTGGTGCCAAATTCTTTCCATTTTTTAATAAAGGATAATGGTGCTCCGTTTCTGATATTTTTTTATAAACCAACCCTTATCTATACTTCTCCACAACTTTGTCCCTGACCTGTTTGGGGCACTCCTTGGTCTTCATGGTCTTCTTCTGCTCGGTGGCGTTGCAGACTCTGGGGCCTTTCAGAGCAGGTGTATATATACTGAGATCATGTGACAGTTCATGTGACACTTAAATTGCACACAGGTGGATTTTAACTAATTATGTGACTTCTGAAGGTAATTGGTTGCACCAGATCTTATTTAGGGGCTTCATAACAAAGGGGGTGAATACATATGCACACACCACTTTTCCCTTTTTTATTTTTTAGAATTCTTTAAAACAGATTATTTTTTTCATTTCACTTCACCAATTTGGACTATTTTGTGTATGTCCATTACATGAAAACCAAATAAAAATCCATTTAAATTACAGGTTGTAGTGCAACAACATAGGAAAAATGCCAAGGGGGGTGAATACTTTTGCAAGGCACTGTAACCCCATTGTTAATGAATGCAGATTGCTCACTGGCCTGCTAGCTAAATCTGGAACTTCTAGTCTCCCTCTTACTCATTGCGTTCTACAACTTCTGCCTGAAAGCTGAGATCGCTCTAAATCCATTTCACCGCTCTGCTGTGATTTGCAATCTATATCACAGCCCAGAGTTTGGTTCACAAAACCTACCTACGGCCAACGTCATGACTTTAAGTTTGTCACGGATAAGTTTGACCACTTGGCTTTTCTGCAGCGGGGTGGACCGGCAGCAGACCACAGCCCGGCAGTGCTTGGTGAGATCCAGAAACAACTCCTCCAAGCCCTCGTGCAGAGCAAACTCCAGAGTCCTGCCGTCAATCACCAGAGTGAAACTGACGGCTGCTTTTCCTCCCTCTTCCTTTCGGTCAAGGACTGTTTTAAGGAGACCAGACATCAAGGGTTCACATGCCTCCTGGCACAGGCAGGGGAAAAACAACAGATAAATAGATGTTTGACCGTTATCTATAGAAGTATTGATTAATCATAAAGACATTTTTTAGAACCAGCAATATTTCCAGGATTTGTTTTCTTTACCATTTACACTTCGTTTGCATGAGCACTACTAACTCAATAGATTGTCTTCCAAAGCAGAATTGTTTCCATTATGAAATCAAAAAGTAGTGAAGGGATATCTACTAACCTTACTGTCACAATTTGCAGTTAAAACGTGATCGTCAGGCCTCAGCAGTCTGCAAGAACAGGCGATATTGACAGCAGTCTCTTGTTTATCCCCAGTTAGGACCCAGATGTTTATCCCTGCTTTCTGTAAAGCTTCAATGGTCTCTGGGACATCCTCCTGTAGTCGATCCACGATCCCAGTGGCACCTTGACAGAGAGCATTTCAAGAAAAAAAAAAAATGGTAAAAAAGGCAGATTAAAGCAGTATATTCTCAACAAATTCACATACAGCTCTGGAAAAAATTAAGAGACCACTCCAAGTTCAGAAATCAAATGTTAATTTTTTTCAGAGCTGTAGTATAATTAATTGCATCTTAGACCTCCTTTTATGTTATATTAAATAAAAAAGGACTAAATATAAATGTTGGACATCTACTAGAATATCAAAAAACCAAAACAGCCGATCACAAAAACAATCATGTTGCACATACTATTTTCAGAAAATATTTTGTTTCAGTAAGCATACATTACTCATACACATGGGTGATTAATTGTGGCTAAATTTGTAAAATTGTATTTTTCGATTTTTAGAAGACTAAACAGGAAATATCAATTGTTATTTTGTGTCACAATCAAACTTAATTAAGCAATTTTATTTTTGTATTGTAAATTTTAATTTGGCACATTGTTCAGTATTGTAGACAGTTATGACAGCGATTTGGGGGGGGGAGGGGGCAGAAGTTTATTGCGTGAAGGTACAGATTAATACGATTCTAGTTTATTTCGGCTTTCAGTTTATTATGCCAGAATCCCCTTTTCAACCCAAATTACAGAACTGACAAAAGAAAATCGCTAAGATTAACAAATACACAGAAGTAATAGTCCGAGATGTATTCAACACAGCAAACCTGACTGGCTGATCTCTCAGCGAAGATGAAAGCACACATCTGCACCGAGTTTACAATCAATGCAAAGTAAGCAATGTTCATTATTATTAGTATTGTTATTATTAAATATTACTGGTAGTAATAACAACAACAGTAAAACAAATCAACACTTACCAAGCAGCGTTAAGTTAGTTTCCAGTTCCAGTGCAGAGTCCATCAAAAGCTTATCCCTGTTTTCTATACTCGTCTCTGCCAGAAGATGATTCTTCAACCAGTCTTCATATTCCGCTTCACTAAAAACCTGTTGAATATCAAATATATACATTTTATTTTGTATTTATTCAGTAAGTAAATTCACAATTTTATTAATCACAAAATCACAATCATTTTGATCAATTTTACATGACTTTGATCTCTTTGTCTTGCACAGTAGTATGAGATTCCTAAAACAACATATAGAACTGAAAGAAAATAAAGATAAAACAAATGGATACGCAAAGTACCTTTTTAGCAATACATAAAGTGCGAAGGCCTTCTCTCGCGTAGGCATCTAAATGTTTCTGTGTTCGTTCTTTCATTTCACTCAGCATCTTTTCGAACTGAATGTTATCTGAAAGTAAATTAAACCAATGCAGGAAAAATTAGAGCGTGTAAGGACATTACATTCCCAAGAGCCACAAACCGGTCAAGAGGACCAACTGTAATGAAGTGGCTTTTCCACGGTAATTACTCACAGGAAATGGAATCACAGCACAACAAAGTTAAAGTAAAAGCGACCTGAAGCTCTCAGATCAGAAACAGGAGAATTAGAGGGGAAAAAAAGCTCTAAGAAAGAATTATAGGACTAGATCTCATTCTAGAGGGACAAATGCAAGTGAACAACATCTACAGTAGACCATTACTGGTGCATGTTATGTTGAGCATACTTAAAAATATATATTCTAGACTGCCTAGATTTGGGGAGCTTTTTTAAGACAACACATTTCAGACTATGAGCATTTATTCCATGAAGGTAACATTGGAGAAAAAAGGAAACTCTACAAATGGTCATTGTTAATGTTCTCTACTATCAATACACAGCTTTCAATTTTCTATTCTCTTCACACTTGCAACTTCATGTCTTGCGGTTTAGTTCTTGGTATGAAATTCTGCAGAAGTGTGTAGTTATAGTAACACGAGGCCAGATTTTATGATGATGCACACTGCCCTCAGACTGTCTCAGGAACATGACATCTTAAAACTGAGAGAACGCCAGTTTAAAGAAAATCACAATAATCATTTCCTTGTTTTGTGTTAAACTTATGTGAAATAAACTGCTTCCAGCTACTTGGGGACTCCTAACAGGAAGACCACCCATTATATACAATACAGAATGACTGTTTACTCCATTAAAATGTCCCTAAAACAAAGGATAATTCACCTTTAGAGGAGCTGGCAAGTAGATCCATGATAACTGAATCAGCCCCTTTTGTAAAGACGACGACTTCATTGGTGAGCGGGTGTCGGATCACTACGGACATCCTTTTCCTGACCGAATCGAAAGGCAGGATGTGCAGGAGCTGAAAGTCCAAGTTTCCAACAGCAGGCAGCTCCACAGTGAGCTGGTCAGAAGTCCTTGACCGTAAAGTGCACCTGAAGGCTCGTGCAGCGTGAACCAAGGCTGCTTCATCGGGGCTCTCCGCCTCGTAATTCAGTTCATCGACACTGAGCTGCCCAGACAGAGGCTCGGAGAGAAGGCTGCCAGCAGCTCTCTCAACCCGTGGCTGGTCTGCAAAGTCACTCGGTGTCTGGCTGTGGTTGGGCGAGTCTTTCCGATTCAGTTCCACAGCCTCCTGCTCATCTTCGGTGACAGCACTTGGTGACGAAGGCTTCATTTTATTGAAGTACCGGAGCCTGCCGGTGAAACCGGCAGGACTATCTGAGAGAGACCCTTTGGCACTAGAGGGGGAAAAAGAGCTAAAGCGAGGAACAGAGAACCTCTGAAACAGCTGCTTGATCTCCTCCAGGGACTTCAGGGGGGTTCGGGGAACATCAGGCATCTGGGCCTTGGAAAAAGACGACAGATTGACTATTCAATTGACAGTTTCTGCAGCCAGTCAAGTACCTTCTTGGCATTAAAGGAACTATAATGGTGGAAAAAAGAAAAACTGCTTCAACATGGAAATTGGGCTTAAAGGCATTCAAGACTGAAAACAGGAGACACTTCTTCACACAGATGTCACAATCTGGAACAAACTCCCCAGCGATGTGGCTGAAGCTGAAAACTCTTGGGAACATTCAAAAATATACTGGATAAGATCCTTGGATCACTTAGTTATTAATGGACACCAAACAAGCACGATGGGGCGAATGGGCTCCTCTGGATTGTAAACTCTCTTATGTTCTAATGCTGTTGTGAAACACAGATTGCTGACAATTGGTACCTACCAAATATCTAGGTTGATTAGATGATGACACCACAACAGTGTTACAAATGGCAAGAGCGAGAAAGAAGTCCACAATGTAGGTCATTTCCAGGGATCCATCTCCAGGAGCTCCCTCCAGCATGACCGAGGGAGAAGAGATCTGGTTGAACTTCTGCAGGAGCTTAGGGTCAGGCACCACATCACGCTCCTGGTGAGGAAGAACATTGTATAATTGATTCACACGTGACTTTGACGGATCTTTTCTTACACACGCTGCGGTACAAACATCTGAAGGAAAGTGTAATGTCTTTGAGAGATGAGGACACCCTTAATGTACTCAGCGTCTATGGCAAATGGGTTACCTATCATTTCCTTAAAGACGAGCTGTGCATTAACTGGAAAGGGGGTTGAGAGCGGAAGAAAAGGCTTACCATCCGACTGCTGAAGGCGACGTGGCGAGGACTGTGCACCTCCTCCTGCTCGTCCTCAGAGACGTCCGAGCTGCTCGAATTGAGAGTCTGGAGAGACGCAGAGCTCCGGTTGCAGCTTAAAGACTTGCAACTCTGGGTCTTCGAGCTGGACTTGGATTTTACAGTCATAGTGTGGTTTTCCTCATCTTCAGAGTCCAGGTCCTTATATAACTCCAGTCTTCTCGCTGTAGAGGACATTTTTTTTTTTTTTAAATAATCAATTGCACATTTTTGAACATGACTGTGGTAGATTAAAAAGTTACCCTTCGTTGGTCAATCTATGTGTGGATCAAAAAAATCTAAATGGAGGTAAGTGAAAATAACTTAAAACACAAGAATGCCCAATATCACACATTATATCTTCTTTTTTAGATAGATTCTGCATCAATGTTTCTGCCTCAAACCATGGCTCATGAATTACACATGTTCCTATCATTTCATATAGCATCTCAAGGATTCAGTCAGTCTACCAGGACACACTGCTTAAAAAAAGGGGAACTAAAGATCTTTTCCAGCCTACCATTGTCCTCGTGGGGATATTCCACACCAGCAATGCTGCACCGACGGAACACCATTTTATTCTCGGTCAGAGTTCCCGTTTTGTCCGAGAAAATGTACTGGATCTGGCCCAGATCCTCCGTTATGTTCAGCGCGCGACATTGGATGTTTGAGTCTAGCTTTTCATTGTAGAAATCAACGTCATTCTGAAGGAAATAGACCTGCCCAAGCTTGACAATCTCAATGGACACGTAGAGAGAAACTGGAATCAGCACCTGAAAAAAAAAAAAAAAGTGAAGGTCACAGGTGATGCAAAAGAAAAGTCTCTAAAATACCAAAACGATAGAAATTGATTGGGTACAATTCCCATTTATATGGTATTTGTTTGACCACCACTTACTTAAACTACCAATACATTTGAGTTTTACACCATTACCAATGATGCAATGTTCAACTTTTGCGGTTGTAGCTACACCCGTTTTTATTATAAAAAAAAAAAAAATTACCTGTAAGACAATTATCATCGTCCAAAACATGTAGAATCCACCCAGAACAGGGGTTATCCCATCTGGAATCATAAACGGGGGATCCTTAAAACCATTCAGCCAGATCCCATGACCTTAAGGAAAGAAACAAAAAAACTTGAACACAAAAAAAAAAAAAACTAACCACTAATGCTACAATGCGAACTAATCTTTCCTAATGTACAATGTATCTTTATTCATCTTTACTTTTCTTTTTACATTTAATCCTATCAGTATTATCCATCTTCTAAAACACGGCTAGTTAAATGAATTAACTGGACGATTCAATGGCTGCAGCTTTAGGGTACCTATAGCTGTAGTCAGGCACATGAGGAACAGCAGAACGACACTCCAGAAGACATCGATATTCAGCCTCCTCTCCAATTTGCTGCGTTTGTACCGAGGTCCACTGTTGTTTTTCATAGCTTTGGTCTCATGCCCTTAACAAATAAAAACACAAATACAGAAATGACAAATCTACTGGAGATCAACTTTGCATTGGGAACAATAAGTGTCACTAACAATTTATATTGTGGAAGAATTCATATAACTCAAGTCCATGGGTCAAAATAGAAAAATCTTTTCATTTCTAGCCATTTCAGGTTTTAATGTTGCGGGGTGAGCACCACGCAGAGCAGCACTGAGTTGATTATAACACACACAGCCTTGGGGCAGGTCTAAGGAACACATAGCCACGGATTCCTGCCTTGCTAATCCAGGCATATTGTTGAAGGGTAACATGTCTGGCGAGGGAATGGGAGATCAGGGTTTAATCTCCGGCACAGGGTGTCTGTCCCCTCCAGTGCTAACATAAGCTCTGATGGCAACAGCCATTAACCACAGAGCAATGCAATGTATTTATTTTTAAAGATTATTTAAACATATTTGACAATTTAAGAAATCGGTTAGGTTTTAAATTCCCCATTAAATACCCATGTACTTTCACGGGAGAGTGATTTACATTAATAATCATGTGATAGTAGATAAATATGAATGTGTTATAAATCTGAATTGCTATAAAGCGACTGCTATAGATCGTCCCAGCTTGATGCTCTTGGCTTCACAGTACTTTAGAGGGGCAAATGTATGCTTACCTGCATAAACAACGATACCAATGACAGCCTCTGTATTTCGAATTACACAACTTCTTAGAAGAAGATTCTCCTTACTCAAACTCACACGATCTTTACTGGCATACTCCCTAAAATAAAAAAGTATTTTGTTTATTGATGACCTACAAATGTGATTTGAGACAAATTATATCTTAAGCCTTATTGATTTTTTTTTTTTTTTTTGCCCTGCATATTATTTTGCTGTACAACAAAAACCTAACACAGGGAGTCTCTAATAGGCACAATAGATCATCTTTATAGGCAGGTCTTGTGTACACTGCCTTACAAAAAAAGTTAGCCAATAGCATGAATGCTGCCATTGTATTCAAAATAAAATTTTAATAAACACAACAAAAATAGACCTTTGTGCCAATAAATCATAATGTTCTCTTGCAGTACTTTTGTAATCCTCTAGGGTCCTCCCATGACATCTGCTTTCCGAACTGGCTGGCACCCTGTCCTTATGGCAAGCCAAATTATCATTTAGAGATATCTGCAAATCATTTCAGGATATCTTCAAATGACTTCCTGTATTTTGGCTGATCTTGGGCTACATACAGGAAGTGATTTGAAGATACCCTGAAATGATTTACAGATCTCTCTAAATAAACAGGAAGTCATTTGCAGATCTCTCTAAATGATTTGCAGATCTCTCTAAATTTCCAAGATCTAAAAATCATTTAAAGATTCTCTAAATCATTGAAAGATATCTGCAAATCATTGAGATCTCTCTAAATGTACTTTTAAATTAGATATCTTTGAAATGATTTGCAGATATCTTGAAATGATTTAGAGATATCTTGAAATATTGGAAGATATCTGGAATTATTTAGAGATGTCTCAAAATATTTGAAGGTATCTTTAAATTAATTAAAGATATCTCTAAATGATAATTTGGTTTGCCATACATCCTGTGTATCTTCACTGATCTGCAGTTTGTTTCTCTCTCTCTCATTAGGTCTAAAGAATGGCTCCTTTCTATAGACAACTCACAACTGAGCTATTCTGTATGGTAGTTAAACACACACAAAACAAAGGAATTACATCATGATTCATTACATAGCAATTCACAAATCAAACACTGATGGAAAGAGTAATATGACAAATCTGTTACTTAAACCAAATTCTGTAAAAAAACGAATATATAAACTAATCCAAAAAATGTATAGGCAAGAACATTTCACTGCAATACAACCATTGCTGAGTTTTTACTGAGACGGGGAAGAGACAAGCCGCATTTTGAGTTTTAGAAAAAACACCTGTTGCTTCACAGATGAATTAGATTTCTAATAAACCTTCTGATGACTTACATGACTCCTCGAAAGCGATTCAGGTCATTATTTGGACTTTCACACTCAATGCGTCTATCATATAGCTCGGGATTAACTTCAAAGCCCTGGAATAGACAAAACAATACCACACCATATATATATATTAAAACAAGGTGAAACAGTATCTATAATAAGATGCTTCGAGAAACGCACATCATTGGAACCCATGAAAAAACATTTTTTTAGCACCTTTCAGCCACCATACACCACCTGTAAACACAAATAAAAACAGAAAAGCGCCGCCTGCTTCTCATGCAACTTCACTCTCGCTACTGCAGCTCCGGTATCCTATTCGAATAGTATTATTATGAAGTTTATTGATATATAGTTAGTCTTTAAAAATACGAGGGTTTTGGGCTTTGAAAGGGGGATTTATAATCCTGTTCGGTGGGGAAATGAGGTCCATCATAATGTCATATCTTAATGATTCAGGGTTCCCCTCAGCTATATTAATAAAAATGGGTGCTTGAAAGTCAAAAACAAAGTACGAACTTGAAAAACAAGTTACCACCAACCCACTCACAGCCCCCAATTTAAAAACAACAAACGGAAAAATACGGAATCAGTAAAAAATAAATCCGAAAATTCTAAATAAGAAAACGGATTTCATATAGCCCTAATTGCTGATGAACTCTCCATTCTGTTGCAGTGTGCTGCAATGCATACCTGCTCCGAGATCCCTCGAACAACCTGCCGCTGCTTTAGGTTCGTTTCCCCATCCAAGTTGCTGGTCTCTATGTGACAGATCCTGTCATTGTCAGAAGAGTACAGAAGTACCATATCTGCAGGAATGATCTCATTACACGAGAGACGAATGAAGTCTCCAACACGGACATCCTTCCAGCTTTGGTCAGTGTATTTCTGATGTTTCCTGGAACAACAGAATATATTTCAATAGTTTATAATCACCAATAACAGCTGAACAAGCCTGTGCAATTAGCAAACAGAAGGATAAAACAGAGCAAGGACATTTTGAATAATTCAGAATTGTATTAAGTAAATTGTTATTAATATAGGCTTTACAATGTCACATACGGTTTGATTCATGCGGTTCAGTTTGTTTGGCACTTTATGTGGAACCTATGATGAAGACGTAACCAGGATGTGTATCAACTAAACGGACCAAGACCACTAGAAAGGAGAGATTTACCTAGTTCGCTAACAAACAGACCGGAGTTTGCAACATTGCTCCGCCACTTTGTGCAATGTGACATTAAACGTATACTGGTTTACCGCTCCAAGCAGCGAACACAACTGTGGAAGTGACATACGCAAACGCAAAGGAAATGCCCAGCCTTGGAGCTTAGTTGAAGGCCTACAAACTGCATAAGAACATAAGAAAGTGTCCAATCGAGAGGAGGCCATTCCCCCCTAGGACCCTATCCAGTCTGTTGTTGAATGTTCCCAAATTGTCTCTTCAGCCACATCGCTGGGGAGTTTGTTCAGATTGTAACGCCTCTCTGTGTGAAGTGTCTCCTGTTTTCTGTCTCGAATGCCTTGAAGCCCAATTTCCATTTGTGTCCCTGGTTGCCTGTGTCCCTGCTGATCTGGAAAAGCTCCTCTGGTTTGATATGGTCGATGCCTTTCATGATTTTGAAGACTTGGATCAAGTCCCCACATAGTCTCCTCTGTTCCAGGGTGAAAAGGTTCAGGTCCTCAGTCTCTCAGTAGGACATTCCGTTCAGACCTGGAATAAGTCTGGTTGCTCTCCTCTGAACTGCCTCTAGAGCAGCGATATTTACTACTTGACAGTGCAGTACTACATTGAAATACACAAAATATCCTTCTTGCAAGTCCTGATGTAAATGTATGCACAATAATAATATTAAACACTGGGCTTCATCTCCAACTAAAAGCCTTTGACAGTCCAATAGTGAGTTATCATGGGGCATTCCAGAAAACAAAGCGCAAATTGTTTAATGTTCCTTTTCAAAGCAAGTGGATTTATAGTCCCTCAAGGGCCACCATAGTTAATTTGTATTACCAGGCAACAGTTTACTTTACATTTTGCAATTTACCTGCTACACACCGCACAGACAAGGTTATTGATCATCTTATCTCACTTGCATTTCCTGTAATCTTCCCAAAGGTCCTTCATAGCAGTGTTCACAAGAATAACCAATACGGGAATTACTCCTTTTTCAGGCTGGAAGGCATTCACTACAGGCACACAATTCAAAGCCGAAATGAATATGAAATAGTGATTTGTGCAGCTGTTCAAACTGATTCTTGGGAATAAATGACCAAACGGTGTATTTGCTGGTGCAGATTTTATTCCCAGCGTAAGTCCCACAACCACAATTATTTTCTTCTCACACATTTTTCACTTTGGCACTTTTCTTTCTTCTGCGTGGGTTTCAGATTCTGCCACTGACATCTTCACAACAGATTTCACTGGATGCTTTTGTCATCAAAAATCCAAGAGGCACATTTGTCCTATTTTACGCATCGCCATAAAACAATCGATCAGCTTCAACGAATCCTAATATTCAATTTCTTAAGTTCCTGAAGCACTGGGCGTGGTTTCTCATCATGATTCTCTGACTTCTACACAAGATACCTAGTTCCTCTTCATTTAACAATGTGTTGTATAGGCTAACTGCTATAATAGGAGTTGGGAAACTCACCTGTGTGAATGGCAGATGTCCTATACCTCAGTTTATCTTATCTATACATTATATCTATAGTGTCACACTTTCCTGATATGAAATATAGAAGACAAATTGAAGTCACTGTTACTGCATTGACACTATCCGCTTTTAGGACGTCTCTATGGCAGTGAAAACATGACATTACGTACAGCCTGCTCAAGATTCGGCCCTGCAATGGTTTACAGACACAACTTGTGCATCATTAGGCAACGCCCTCACGCAGAGATTGTAACGATAGGCAACTGTAGGCAATTTTCAAAGATAACGTTTCTCTAATCATTAACTGTTAACCTATGTAACCTTTTTTTGTTTTCGTTTCATTTTTTGCTTCTTCATATAATTTGTTTCAATGAAAAACAGAGTCCAAGGCAGACAAAGGCATATATTTTACATTTATAAGTGATATAATCTGTTAACATATTAATTTTCGATTTTAAATCAGGATTACTGTAAATGTTCATTGGGTTTAATCTTAATTACAGCGGGGCATGTAAAGATATTCACTCCACTTTTGCAGTCTGACAAACACACACTAGACCTTTACTTCCTAGGACAGGATTGGAAAGCAGTATTGCCATTTGGGGGAGATGACACCAGATTCTATGCTCAGATTACTTTACTTACTTTACATTAATTTTGCAGTTTTTAACCTTAAGAATACTATATGCACTTCAGATTTCTGTCCTAAAATGTTCAAGAAAAGCTGGTGAATAATGTTCAACTGCAAATGACAATTAAACCATTTACCTGCTATACACTTTGGTTATGTTGTTGTTTATCCTCTTATCGAATGTGTATCTCCTGTAGTCTTCCAGGGCGTCTTTAAAGGCAATTACAATCAGGACAACAAGTAAGGGAATCATTGTAATTTCCTTTTGAAAGGCTTCGACCACAGGCACCCAGTTCAGGACAACAATGAAGAGAAAGTAGAGATTGGCAGCTCTGGAAAGAAATCAGTACAATACTTACATAAGGGGACTGATATTTTAAGATGCAAAAATAACACTTGCATCAGAAATCAAACTAGGATGTGGAATTGTGGGATTTCTCCACATGCAGAAATCATGACTAATTATTCATGAACAAATTGTCATTAGCAGTAACACTTGCACTACACATTCCACGGCCTTTTGTTGAATATTTTATTTTTTTCATATTCAGGCAATCCACGTCATTGTGAAAATAAAAGGCAAATACATCTTAATTGACTATCTAATGTTCAAAACAGAAACCTTTCACCTTAAAAGTCTACTTATTCACCTACATGTTGTTAATAGCGGTCTTTATAGCATTCCCCTCAATCAGACCTCCTGTCTCATACATTGTACTTTTATTATCAGCCCCACACGTTCAATGTCTTGTTCCCCCGTCATCATGTACAATATCTGGGGAATTGCCACTGAAATTTCAATCGTGTCATCGTAGACCTAAATGAATGAAAACATTAAGGGGGAGGAAAAAGAAAACAAACTCACCGGTGAAACTGCTCAAACAGGTTCATAGGGATGAAGCTGAGCAGAGTGTACTTAGTTGTGCGTATGCTGTTGTCCATGTACAACTTTGCAACACTTTCGTACTCTTCCTTGAAGCGGTTCAGGTGGGGGATGACCGTCCTGTGCTTTCTTGCACTCTTCGGGGAACAGCTGAATGAAGGGGTCTTGGAGGGAGCCGGAGGACCATCTAAATGGTGGCTCGACTCACCGGAAACCAGGCGCTGCCAGCGGGTCCGGACCCGTTGTATGTGCTCCTCCATGGCGCCACTCACCCGTCCAGCAGGCTGCTCTCAGGAACGCAATCACACGGCGTCAGCTGCAAGAGGAGTGGGAAAAGCACTTTTATTCCACAAAGTTTGACTGTTCAAAATCAAATATGTAGGGGCTACAGAAGGAAAGGCTAACATTTGTTTAAGAAATGTAAAGGTTTCCATTGTTGTCACCTTAAACACCCACACATGAGTGAGGTTGAGCGTCAAACCTCATGGTTGCCTAACTCCGCATCAAATCATACAGTGTGACTTTTAGGCATTCAGCAGTCAGGAATGCAGTGAGACATTATTGGGATTAACAGTTAAACCGTATTTCAGAAAAGAAAAGTAAAGAAACAATCCTATGGGTTACAAATCTGGGTCTTATGTGCTACTAGGAACACAGGATTTCGTAAAATGCAGTTCATTGTGTGTCGAAGCAGGGTGCACTGTTTCTCTGCTTCTGGAATGGTGCCAGTCACGACACAACACCATCCATACTTTATGTTACTATTTACAATTTAAATGTTTTACTATTTTCTTAAAGGGCCCAGAGCGAGGTAGTTAAGGACAAACTTAACATTATATCCAGTTAACGCCCATTGGTATCAGTTTTCTTCCAATAGTCAGACTGTTTAAATAGTATCCACATAATTTAATTAACCATCACCAACATCCAATGTAACACATATTACAAGGATTATGCCATCACTATTCATCTACACATTACTACCAGTACATTTAGAGAGCATATGCTAGATCTGAAAATGGAATAAAACGGGATGATAGAAACATCAGTAAATCTTACAGCCACAAAAAAAGGAATTGATTGAGTGCAAAGTTCTGTCAATATTTGTTTTATATTTCAATTGCTTGCACACCCACACCCACCAAGAGCACTGGACTGGACAGTGGACCTTGCGAATGAAACAAAAATGTACTAAAGGACCAAGGCTGGTAATTCCAGTTTCTTTTACTAAAATCTATTCCCAGCTCCAATGGCCATTCACTTTGAATCGATTACAATTAATGTGTTTTACAAGTCTTTACTGAAATTCAACGTGCAACTGGAACAGATTAAAGGGGAAGGGAAACTGAAAATGGGAACAATTTGAAAGGGAAACAATTTATGTTGGAAAAACACCTACAGGACTGCAGTCAATATCAAGTCACATTAGTCTCCAGAATAAATTAAAGTGGGCATTTTAGCATAATTTACAACTTTATCAAAGCTGTTGAAAGCTCACCTTTAGACACTGCAGATAGAAAGCGACAAATTAAAAATACTATTGCGATCTTACAGTGGGGGAAAAAAGTATTTGATCCCCTGCTGATTTTGTACTTTTGCCCACTGACAAAGAAATGATCAGTCTATAATTTTAATTTTAACAACAAAAATCCAGAAAAATGCATTTCAAGAAAGTATAAATTGGTTTTCTTGGTGACTATGGTCCCAGCTGCCTTGAGATCATGAACAAGATCCTCCCGTGTAGTTCTGGGCTGATTCCTCACCGTTCTCATGATCATTGAAACTCTACGAGGTGAGATCTTGCATGGAGCCCCAGACCGAGGGAGACTGACAGTTATTTTGTGTTTCTTCCATTTGCGAATAATCGCACCAACTGTTGTCACCTTCTCACCAAGCTGCTTGGCGATGGTCTTGTAGCCCATTCCAGCCTTGTGTAGGTCTACAATCTTGTCCCTGACATCCTTGGACAGCTCTTTGGTCTTGGCCATGGTGGAGAGTTTGGAATCTGATTGATTGATTGCTTCTGTGGACTGGTGTCTTTTATACAGGTAATGAGCTGAGATTAGGAGCTCTCCCTTTAAGAGAGTGCTTCTAATCTCAGCTCGTTACCTGTATAAAAGACACCTGGGAGCCAGAAATCTTGCTGATTGATAGGGGATCAAATACTTATTTCCCTCATTAACATGCAAATCAATTTATAACTTTTTTGAAATGCGTTTTTCTGGATTTTTTTGCTGTTATTCTGTCTCTCACTGTTAAAATACACCTACCATTAAAATGATAGACTGATCATTTCTTTGTCAGTGGGCAAACGTACAAAATCAGCAGGGGATCAAATACTTTTTTCCCTCGCTGTCAATAATTTAAATTCATCCAATTTGTTAACAATAAACAGCTGGATTTAATGCATTAGTCCTAGTTAATTAGAAAGAAGGCGACTTATTTAAACATTTCCTCTCGTGACTCAACCACTATCTTTATTTTATCTGAAGAGAACATCTAACAACCTAAACAACAAATGTGCACCACTAGACACATACTAAGTAATACAATAATGAAAGTTTCAATATATAAACATATAATGATACTAATAAAATAAATTCCCAAACCAAATCAATTTTTTAATATTTTTTGTCTCAATCCAATCGTTATAGAATCATTCCAAAATTATGGATATTTTTTCCCTTTTCAGACTCAGTAGATTAATATACAACTGTTGACATCCCTGGTCTGACAGAGGTTTAGTTAGAGGCTGTCATAAATAATAATTACTACAACCTACAAAATACAGAACAGCTAGTAAACCGACTTTGGTAGGTCAGCAAAACATTTCATTGATATGACACATATTGTGCGTTCATTGAGAAAAAGCAACACTACATAAAAGAGACAGGAATTTAAACCAACCTTTACAAACTCAATCCTGACAGATTTATATCACCAACTTCCTTTCATCTGTTCATTTTTAAATCACTTTTGAGAGCCAATTCATGCTGCTTTCATTCTTCTGTCACACTTTCCTTTTAAGATAATTTGATAACATTTAAAAGAGGTTATAGCCAGAGTAGTGGAACCAATACATCATTTCTAAAACCTGTTGTGTCACGGTCATATTTTCATTCCACAATTCTTCAGCCAGACCTATATACAAAAGGACTCAGACCAGCTAAGCTTTCAGCAAAATCAACCAAACCTTCCCCCACTTAGGGCCGTGGAGATAAAAAGCAAAAGGACAATTTTTAAGTTTGTACTTAGTTAATTTTACCATAAGTGCATCTTTTCCATACAACCTTTGAAAGGTTCATGCTAGGTCTTGCTTACACAATGTATGCATAATGTTTATAATTCAAGTGATAGTTATGTGAAAGGATGACCACATCCTGCAACACTTGCACCACACAGCAACCTCAGAAGAGATGTGAGCTGCACCAGTCACTCGGCATTATCTGGGGTAATATCACTGCAGACCAAACACTGGTTCAAGTGTTGAAAAGAGAGTTTTAGAACACACAGGTTTTCACATTTTTTAACTAGCAGAATACTATGACAACACACAACACATTGTCTTTGGTTGTTGGTGCCAAGTTTTCTAATCATAGTGAAAACAATTTTTTTTATAGATTTAGCATGAAATGCAGGCTTACACAAGCATATCACTATAATTATAAAAAAAAGTAAAATAACCACTTCTCCCTTCTTCTCTAAAGAATGCTCACTCCCCTGAAATCACTCTCCTATCTGTCACCATCTCTTAACTTGTGTCTTCTGCCCTAATCCTCCTTGATCTCCCTGCAGCCTCTGACACTGTCAATCCCTCCATTCACCTCTCCTCCCTTTCCATTCTTGGAATCTCTGGCACTGCTCTCACCCCCGGTCCTCCTCCTGCCTCACCGGTCGCGCCTACCAGGTGACATGGCGCAGATCTTCATCCACACAACCTCTCTCAACAGGTGTACTGCCCGGATCGGTACTGGGCCCCCTCCTGTTCTCTCTCTACACCCACCCTCTGGGCCCCTCCATCGCATCCCATGGGTTCTCTTACCACCTATATGCAGATGATGCCCTGATTTATCTGTCTTTCCCCTCTTCTGACCCTCTCATACACTCTCACTTCTCCTGCTTCTATCTGCTCCCTGTCCACTCCAGTTCATCCAGAACTCATCAGGTGTTCTCGCTGCCTCACTACCCTGCTCCCTCCACTGACTCCTGCTCATAGTTCAAGAGATTGACTCTTACCTCCCACTGTCCTGCCCAGACTGTACCCAGCTACAGACTCTCAGATCTCCTCTCTTCCAGACACATCCTCTCTACTCCCCTTCCTCCAGATCTCACTCCTTATCTATCCTCACCCCTGAGGATAGAAAGTGGTGAAACGACCACCGACCAGAAAAGTCCCTGACCAGCTTCTGGCGATTACTGAAGACTGTTCAGGCTGTACCCGTAATTCAGCAACCTAATGTCCTGAACTGCTCAGCACTCTGGCTGTTATGCATTAAACTATGCTTATGCTCCTGCTAAAGTGCTAAATGTGGCCAAGGACAAAAGTGTTTTAAGTTTATTAATATATTTATCATTGGTTAAGGAAAAAAACAAATCTTAGTTAATTCCTGAAACTAAATCAGCTTTAAAATAATAAAAAAAACAACAACTGGTTATTCAATATAAATGAGAACACCACAAACCTAAAATACAAACTGCAACTTGTACACACACAGAAAGAAAGGATAGTGGGATACATATTATACTTAATCATGTAAGCCATGATGAAGGAAACATGTATTAAATATGAAAACATTAAACCTAGAGATAGAGTTATAATTGTACTAATTACTTAAAAAAGTATTCAAGGTATTAAAAAGATATTCAAGGACTACAAAACCAAGAGCAGGTAATGATCATAAGCTCAAAAGTTGTAGTTTAGACTCAGGGTCATGGTGCACCTTTATTAATTATTTTGCCAGGCTGTACAGAAGATCATTAAATAATCACTTTCAATACCATAATCAACGCCCTCTTGTACAGCACTGCCAACATTTGTACTACATTCAAACTGAAGTGCAGACCTTTCTGAGCTGCAAAGTAGTTTAGAGTAGCTACACAGTAAAGTCATTGTGTTGTTGCACATCTCATTCTTCTACCCATAAAATGCCTGCTGCTCGGAGTTCATTAGGGGCCGCCTGAGAAATACTACACCTTGTCAGAAGGAAAGGAAATCTGCTGAGAGTTAATTTGCTGAGGAGATTCAACCTGCACAGTTAAAGCTGGCTTCATACTCAGATGACAATGTAACCATGGAAAAACTCAAAACCAATACACCCACTTGCTTTAAAGAGTTTTTTGTTTTATAAATAGGGGGTAGAGGTAAACAAAAATACGCAAAACAACCTCATACCTCTTTTTATTTTCTTTTTTCTTTTTTAAAGGTGGGGTTGGAGAATTTTCAAATATAGTGGGTCGTTTCTATCGAAAACCTACCAGCATGTGGGGGAACCAGTAAAGTAGGTCCTTACTGTACAAGGGATTACTGTATTTTCTGGAGTAAATATACAAAAACACACACACAAATCTCATATCCCTGAAAATATGTGTCCTTTATGATTATGATTTGTGGACACCAATGTGGAAAGTGTAATGGAGCGAGTTGACGATTTAACTGATGCCTATCGCAGACAGTTTCGACGGCGGTCAGTGACAAGGCCTAGCATTGTAATGTTGACATAGATATTGTCCACGACATACCTGCACTCAACAGCAGCATTTGAAGTACACTTTTTAGATTCAAATGAATACTTAAAATAACTATACGTTAATGATCCGTTTCAATGTTGTTGTTGTTTTTAAAGGTTACAAACGCCTGCTTTGAGTGTGGTTCCCTGCCACAAATACCAACACATTGACTTTGTCTGACTTTAATGATTATCACATCAGAGCTGCAATGTTCACTAATTGATTTTAAAACAATCCTTAAATGGAGCCTAAGGTATCCCATTCATTTGTCATGCACTTTTCATCGCGTGCTTTAATCACCAGCCACAATTCACCACCAACGATCAACGACCACCAAGGTCACCAACAAAGGATTGTGATCAACAAGTTTTCTGTTCGAAATCACTACTTAAGCTGTGCTAAAAACAAACGGCAATATAAAAAAATTATAAACCGATACAGTACATATTCACTTACAAATGACATAAATAAAACCCAATAGAGCTATTAATAAATCACAATAGATACAGAACGTACTCAATTCGGTAACCACATAAATAAAACCTGATCACTTACTCTCTCATTTGATTGAGATGGAATACTTCTTCGTGTCCTACAACGATTCAAAAACAGCCTTGAATTAAATCCTACAGTTATCCACGACAGTTGTAGACTTTTCAACTCTTTAATCTCACCCCTTTTTATCGATAACTCCAGTTACATGCCTGTAAGCAGACTTCCTACAGAAAACTGCCAACTGCCATGCATCACTCTGTTGGGGTGTTTACCTGGGGTGCATTCACGGGGCCCAGACTTTCGTAATTCTGCACAGAATATGACCACTGAGCCAATGAATGTTCAGACTTTCCACAGATTCTATGCAAAATGACTGAAGTGATTTGTCACACTCACATAGCTCTCACGTTTTCAAAAGGACAATGCGTGAGGTTCGTCACCTGGAAAAATAGACAGAAACCGGTCAGCCTGAGCGGGGGTGGGGGGTGTGCATATTTGTTGAGGGATGAAGTGTGTGTAGTTTGTTTAGAGGGATGGGGGGGCTTAGCATAGTTTGTTAAAAATGCAAGATCTTTTTGAAAGGGGGGTGAGGTGCAGCCTCAATGCATGTGACTTCAGAGCTATGTATGCAAACACACTTCCTAGCATAACAATACTACATACTGAAACAACATCAAAATTAGCCCACAATTCTTACAAAATCGATGACTATAATAGGGGAAAAAATGCCATAATGTAATTTCCTGTTTACTAAGCTATGAGGAATCTAAGAACGACACTTTATTCTCACAGCACTTGCTCATAGAATGGCCACTAAGAGAATCGAACCCTGACCAACCCTCCGCAGTACAGTGACCTGAGCGCAGCACTAAATGGCAAAGCTTCAGAACAGCTGCAGAGGTGACGTTTATCATCCTGCTCACATCCTCTTTATCTGGAACATCAGGTGGGTATCGCGTTGAACAAGGGATCACTGTACTTTCACTGGCCAAAAACAAGTCCATATTAAAATGGTAGCTCTCATTCACTGTTTGCATTTTGTCCTAAATTGCCTTTCACTGAGCTCTTTCTAAGGTTACTAATATTAAAGCACATTCTTGATTTTTACTTATAAACCTTAGACATGCTGGCCTTCCTAAACAGAACCTAATACTGATTATTCATTGAGGCAGAACAATGATGAGTTATAAAGTGTAACAGTAATGGAGTGAATCTTCCAGCAAGACAGTGACTCCAAGCACACATCAACATGTACAAATAAATGGTTAATTGACCAAATAAATCGACATGTTGCAATGGCCAACTCAGCCCCTGGACTTGAATCCATTGAAGAGAGAATTGAAGAGTCCGTAAGTGCAGACCGAAGGATCTCAATGATCCTCAATTAAGATATTGTATAGAGCAGTGGTTTTCAAACCGGTGCTGGAGTACCCCCTGCCCTGCTGGTTTTTGTTCCAACTAAGGTCCTAATTGCTTTATTGAATCCTTAATTGACCTAACAAAGCAATATACCATTCAATTAAGTAATTAAGACCTAGGTTGGAACAAAAACCAGCAGGGTAGGGGGTACTCCAGGACCCGTTTGAAAACCCCTGGTATAGAGGAATGGTCTAAGATCCCATCTAATGTGTTCTCCAATCTTATAAAAACAAATATATATAGAAAAAGTTCAGTGTCATTATCCTTGCAAGGGGAGAGTGCATAAAAGAACTGAAAACAAGTGTGCCAATAATTGTGACACTTAATTTAAACGGGAAATAAATGTATAATTTGAGAAATGTGTAATTGTGGTTGATTCCCTTGAATCATTAATGAAGCACAATATATTCCACATGTTGGAACATTATAATATAGCCCATTACCTGTGTTATTTATTGTATACAGTCTTTGCTCAACTTTATCAAGGGTGCCACTCATTTTGGAGATGTGAATAACTTTGGACATTACGAACACACGTTGACTTCTTTACATACATTTGATTAAGATGGATCCTAGTTCTTTGATGCCTCACATTCCCAAGCATAGCCAATCCTTGAACCTGTAGACATCTCTTTCTAGTAATAATGTCTCACGATCCTGATACAATGCTTGATCTGGTCCAACTCACGTCTACTGTAGCATACATCGTTTTACTTCTCCAGCAGGCTGAGGACCAAATCAAATCCTTCAAAAAAAGCATGTCTGTGTAACTCCAATCCCTTTGCAAGTCGCCTTGAGTCCGTTAACTGCATGGCATTTCACTATGTCCACAATCTCAAGAATGTTTGCAGTGTTAAGAACACAAGTGTTGATCTTCCTGGTCCTGTGATAAATACTATTATTACTCACTGAATCTAAGTCGACTCTGATTATAACATTATAAGTATTACATGTCTTAGTATAAATAAAAACCAAGATAACGAACCATATAATACACAATGTCCCTTCCTTTTCTACTTAAAGCTTTACACAAAGTTTGACTGAAGAAATAAACTTTCAAGTTATATCAAAAGCTTTCTCATGGGCTATTTATAAAGATTAAAGAACAAGTTTTCAAGTTGCATAGTTTTTCAAGGTTTTGCACTTGCAAGTTCCACAATTAAGCAGTGTTGTGCATTAAATAAGCAAACAAAATATCAACACTTATTTAGGAGTTTCCTAATACTACATAGGTGAAAGTGTTGCTATTGGCAGAAACATTCATTGATCCGACAGCAGAGAGTTATCAGTAACAATGTTGCCACGTCTCAGCGCTGCTGCAGCACAATTGCATCTTTGTAAATCCAGGAGCAGTTCAGTCTGACTCGTCACATGTGCGAAAACCTCCTTCAGCAGCAGGAGTTTATTTTCTAGCGAACAAGTCACTTCTGAGCAGACACAGGCAGACATTACTTGTGTGTCGTTTAATATCTCGATCAAACCGGAAACACCCGCGTTTCCGTTATTTATTCATCCCTTTTCGGGTTAAGTAGAGTAAAAGAAAAACAGTGACAATGACAGAGGTATTTGTAAAGGTGATGCAGAGCTCAGAATTTACCTGGGGTCCATAAGCGCCTGCGGGGACGTTACCAGCGGCCGGCTCAGCGGAGTCTCTGCTTGTTTCGGAACCGCTGATCTCCACACACGGTGCTGCCAAATAAAGCGCTTCATTGACGCAGACCGAGGGCACCTCATCCGAGCTCACTCATACTCCCACAACACCCCTGCCAAACCGTGATCTCGGACACTGTGCGCACCCAGGCGTCTGAATCAAACGCTGAGCTGCGATCTCCGCCGCTGAGGGGCTCTCACCAAACGCACTGCGCACATTTCCGCAGTCCTGCGCGGCTCCACCAATGGGATCGGCGCGATTGTGCAGGCCTGCGCACATCTGCGCTGCAAGACCGTGACCTTCCCTCCGCTGCGCAGCGCTGCGGGGATGAGTGCCGGGTCTGCACATGTGCGGGCCGGGCTGCAGCGGCGCTGAAGGGTTCATCTCGAAAGTGATGTAGAGATCGGCAGTTTTATTTGGGTTTGGTACAAATATCAAAGAAAAGGCCCCCCTAGCAAAATGCTGAATTATCCTGTAGGATGAGACTGAGGGATAGACGCGGCTGGCGCCATGCCACGGCCTCTGAGGAACAAAAGACAAAGCGCACACAACCCAGGAGAACAGTTTCTGCTTTCAGAAACTTAATCTAATCACAGTAATAAAGGTCATCATTATATTCTACTATTAAAGTACCCCAGAAAGGTAGACCAGATCCACACACATATACTTTAAGTGCATTGTTATTATTATTATTATTATTATTATTATTATTATTATATATCTTTGTACATAATAGAACAATCAATTTAAGCTCCTCATGAAGTGAGACACACTTCAATGAATTGGAAACATCACTTCACCAAGACATTGTTGTTGTACAGTCCTCATATTTTATTGCTGTGATTAATTAGTACTTTTGAAACTAAAAATTTAATAATTTATAAACAAGTTGTATCATGTTACATTTCACACACACTTTTTGTGAACTAATGTTGAAGGGCTAAATTGTAACATACAATTCGTATAAACCCAAACATGTGCAACAGTTAAAGTTAAAGGGGAAATAGTGTATCTTAGTGAGCCTTCACATGTCATTTGAGGAACCAAGAAGGGAACACAAAGCTTCCAGTTACAATGAATGTATGGAATCCCCCTTTTTCAAAAGCAATGCAGGAGTGGGGGCAGATTTCAGAAAATGTGCATTTCATCCTAACCGTCAGGTGAAATTAAGGGACAACGACAACTAATCATACAAATAAACTGTAACATATTCAGAGCAATGAAAACCAATTATTGTCAAAACAAACTGCGTTATCTGTATTATTAAAATGGGCTCGGACAGCTTCATCTACGCGGCTGCTTGAATTACTGGACAGAGCTGTCGCTGCAGCACGCCTCTCTTGCAGCACACATGACGTCATATGTGCGCGTCGTCACATGACCCGAGGATGTCAGCTGACTGCCTCGCACGTCGCTTATTGCACAGGAAGGACCGCAGAAGTTACAAGAATTATGATAAAATTGCTTGAAAAATTGCCTGGGACGGAATGCCTCAAAGTAAGTAACAAAGGCACACTGAGTGTCGTTTCTTCTTCTTCCTCTTTTTCTTAGATATTAGTAGAAATGAAAAAAAGCCAAAATAACGCTATGTGAGAATTCAGTATTGTTGCAGTATTTAGGCATATTTAGTAATACTTTTATGTTAAATGCAGTGGATTTATTATTAAGCAGAAGTGGCGTTCAACACTTCAGCTGTTAAATGTGCACAGTACTGCTAAATACCACAAACGAGTGATGACAGCTCTTATTATTATTATTATTATTATTATTATTATTATTATTATTATTATCAAGAGCTGTCATCATTATTATTATTAATAATAATAATAATAAAAATAATATTCATAATAATAATATAACTGTACATTTAGTAGACGCGACATGTTTTTACAACTATTAACTTGTTAAATAAAACTATAAAGGCTTTCCTTCTAACTGCTTTTTCTTAATGCAGTCATCATGGACAATATAATATAAATCCACCACCTGCATTTTAAAGACTGTTGACCATCTACATGTACACATTAGGCAGGTGGTGGGAGGGTCAAAGGACACAAAGTATGTAATCATTGCTTTCAATCAAAAAGTCTGTGATCTGATACAAGTAGACGTTTACTTTATGCAGCCGAAATGATCATGCAATGGGAATATTCCCTAAGAGTAATTATGCATCTTTAACCCGTAATTCCTGTAACATGCTGCTAAATACTAGCCAGATCTTGCAAATTCATCCAGTGTCTACGGGTCGTCTAATAGAATACAAAGTTTGTTTCATTAAACATTTAACTTCTGCAAAACAAATCAATTTGGCAACAATAACACAATGACTAGAATTTAAAGTTGCTGTAGTATCTTTTACTTTTTGCATAAATTGTTATTGAGTATATATTGTAATGTGTGGTAGTTAGCACGTTTGCATCAGTTAAAGTTTGTAGGTTAGTCTTATCAGTTGTATTACAGTTTAGTTAATGTGTATTATGCACAGTTATAATTTGTGACAGTAAATAGGTTTGAAGCAGTAGTGGAAGACCAGCTAATGTAAGATATCCATGATTGTATAAATGCACATATATGTATGTCAGAAGAAGTATTACCTCACCAGTATATATTACCCCCATCCCTCCCAACTGCTCTGACTGTCTGGGGTTTTGATGCACAAAACCAGGAGTGATAGATTAAACGTAATTCCTGCATGAAGTCAGACTACCTCAGCCCAGTACTGTAGTGCACACACTAACAGATAGCAAGACGAGCAATACTAGGAGCTCACAGAGCTTTATATAATCTTACAATCTACTTACATTTTCAATTGCAGAATGTCAATAGAACCAGATTTTAAAGCTCTGTGCACAACCCAATATGATAATAACATCTTAGAGGAGGGGGGAAAAGAGGGCAAAGACATAATAATAATTATTTCAGCATAACCACTTTAGTAGGCAAATACAAGCTCAATAAGGAAATGCAAGACAAAGTGGGGTACAGGACAAGTGTTAGGCCTATAGGGGGAAGACATTGCCGTAAAGGAGGGCAAAAATGCCTGCAGGGCAAAACAGTGTCATAGTGGACTGAAACTGCAGATAAAACTACAATTCTGATCATATTATTACAGACAAACCCAAGGACACAATTTTTCCAGTAATGTCTGTGTCTGTGTTTGTGTCATTAGTTATTTTTTGCAAATGTGCATGAACCTCTCCCGGTGTCTGCTCTAAGACTTTGTAGGAGATCCCATATCCAACCAGAGTGCTTACGCTGTACTTTACTATCATGGGAGATTAAATGTAGCAGCCTCGTCTTTGGCATACTATACTCATTTATTTCCCCATGATTCCACTGGTCTGTGTGTGCGCGTTTGTCACTGTCACTGTGTTTGTCCGTCAGTGTGTGTGCATGTGTCAAGTTCTGCTTTGCAAAGCAGGAGATGGAGTCAAGGAAAGTATGAGGCCGGTTTGGGGAGAATATTTACAGATGTGCTGTGCATGACCATTATTTAACTATTAAAATCAAGGTACTTGCGATCATTGTGTGTGTTTTTGGTACTGTTGTATGGTAGTGCTCACCGTGCAGCAAATGGGGACAGGAATACATTTACCTTGATTGCTGTAAGTATTGGGACCATGACAGCCCAGTGCCATAATCAACAGTGTAAAATGTAACAAGTTCAGTACAGAATAGGGTAAAAGTTTAATTCAGGCACTCCTTTTAACGCTCACAATTCAAAGTTATACTGCTTCTCACAATTGATCTAAAAGGATCAATACAAACAATCTGCTTTTCTCCAGACTCACTCAGTATAGCCTACCTTAGCATTGTTTTCTGAAGCTTGCATAGTTTCAAATAATATTACAGTCTGCTTTGATTTGAAACATTGCATAATATCAATAGGAGCAGGTTATAAAGCGTTTGCCATACACAAGCATTTACTCAAGGACTGGTGCACCATTCATTGCCACAGCCTCAGGTGGGGTTATATATTTGCAATGTAGGTGTTTGCTTGAAAAACCCTCGTTTTAGCAGAGCAGGATAGGCAGAATTCAACTTAATAATACACTCACCTAAAGGATTATTAGGAACACCTGTTCAATTTCTCATTAATGCAATTATCTAACCAACCAATCACATGGCAGTTGCTTCAATGCATTTAGGGGTGTGGTCCTGGTCAAGACAATCTCCTGAACTCCAAACTGAATGTCTGAATGGGAAAGAAAGGTGATTTAAGCAATTTTGAGCGTGGCATGGTTGTTGGTGCCAGACGGGCCGGTCTGAGTATTTCACAATCTGCTCAGTTACTGGGATTTTCACGCACAACCATTTCTAGGGTTTACAAAGAATGGTGTGAAAAGGGAAAAACATCCAGTATGCGGCAGTCCTGTGGGCGAAAATGCCTTGTTGATGCTAGAGGTCAGAGGAGAATGGGCCGACTGATTCAAGCTGATAGAAGAGCAACTTTGACTGAAATAACCACTCGTTACAACCGAGGTATGCAGCAAAGCATTTGTGAAGCCACAACACGTACAACCTTGAGGCGGATGGGCTACAACAGCAGAAGACCCCACCGGGTACCACTCATCTCCACTACAAATAGGAAAAAGTGGCTACAATTTGCACAAGCTCACCAAAATCGGACAGTTGAAGACTGGAAAAACGTTGCCTGGTCTGATGAGTCTCGATTTCTGTTGAGACATTCAGATGGTAGAGTCAGAATTTGGCGTAAACAGAATGAGAACATGGATCCATCATGCCTTGTTACCACTGTGCAGGCTGGTGGTGGTGGTGTAATGGTGTGGGGGATGTTTTCTTGGCACACTTTAGGCCCCTTAGTGCCAATTGGGCATCGTTTCAATGCCACGGCCTACCTGAGCATTGTTTGTGACCATGTCCATCCCTTTATGACCACCATGTACCCATCCTCTGATGGCTACTTCCAGCAGGATAATGCACCATGTCACAAAGGTCGAATCATTTCAAATTGGTTTCTTGAACATGACAATGAGTTCACTGTACTAAACTGGCCCCCACAGTCACCAGATCTCAACCCAATAGAGCATCTTTGGGATGTGGTGGAACGGGAGCTTTGTGCCCTGGATGTGCATCCCACAAATCTCCATCAACTGCAAGATGCTATCCTATCAATATTGGCCAACATTTCTAAAGAATGCTTTCAGGACCTTGTTGAATCAATGCCACGTAGAATTAAGGCAGTTCTGAAGGCGAAAGGGGGTCAAACACAGTATTAGTATGGTGTTCCTAATAATCCTTTAGGTGAGTGTATATGCATGTATATCAATGTTAGTATTTCAAGTTTCAATTAAATGATTCTAATACATGCCAAGATGAAAATCAGTTTAATCTACAAGTGATTCTAATCTATCAAGTATAAAATTAAATCGGTTTTGTTTGATTTGTTTACAGTGTGCATGGAACAAAGTTCTAAAGTTATTTCCAGTCATCGTCTTCTTTTGACCCATTAATTTCAGAGGGTCCGACTCCAAATATATGTTTGCCAATTTAAAAACAAAACAAAAAAATACCCATTTTCTTCCAGGTCATTACGTACCTGTGGTGCAGTAAGCTTTCAGGGGGGACATGAAAACATTAAAACATTTTAACTGTATTAAATTAAAATACAATTAACCAATGGATATGAGATGGAAGTGGAGTAATTGACTCCACTCAGGCTGTGGACATTTTTCATCCCTTTATCGAACAATTATATTCAGAATCATACATCCAACTGGCCTAATATATGTTTTGAGATCGGACCACCATTAATTAATTGTATTTCCAGACAGAATGAGGTTGATATGTTCCTGATAGAACGCAGTGTTAAACACCACTTGACGACTTACTGCCAGCAAACCCCTCCGAGGGGAAATGGGTTTCCATGTATTGCATCTATATTACATTTTTCATACATCTCATGCAGCAGGATGATGAACTGGGGTTGAAAGCACTGCTCGGTGAACCTTAATTATTCTTTTCAATAATTGAAATGCCTCCATTTAAAAACCTTCTCTCAAGTGTCATGTTGTAGGGTGAGTTAGTCATTTAATTAGTTCTTCCTATCTGATGCCTTGCTTACTTGCTGCCCTCATGTCAACCTTCCCCGATGTTCTAACCAGAAGAGAACAGAGCGTGTCAAATGCACTTTACTGTTGTATGGTCTACATATCCTACCAAACTGTTTTACTTCTGTGTTTGTTCTTGACAGTGTCCAAAGAAAATTAGTTTCAGAGCAATAAGTGAGCACTGCTAGTATACATTGATCATATATTAAAGTGGTGTGTGTGTGTGTGTGTGTGTGTGTGTGTGTGTGTGAGTGAGAGTGTGTGACTATTGTTACATTATAATTAAAAAAGTTTCTACACAATTGCCCGGCTTTGCTACTCAGAACACAAAGGCTGCATTGCAGGAGCGCCATCGTGTGGTTAAGTGACAGATCTGCTTTTAATCACACAATACCTCCATGTTCTGCAAGTGCTCCCATCTTCAGTAACTGAATCACAATACATCCAATATTGCTTGTGTGATTTTGATAAGTAGTGTCTTGGAAGACTTCCAGAAATCCCCTTTCTGTCCAGTTATTGCTTTCTGAAACTCAATTACCTCGGCCTCTTTAATTCCTGTAAGAAACCGTTTTACAGATTAAATGGAATACTGGGAAAACTGATTGATCATGGATGTCACTACAAGTCAGATAGTGTATTCTTAAACTAATAAAACATATCGATCTGTGCATCTCCACCTACTGTAAAGAAGTTTTGCAGGTCACGCAGTAGGAATTATTTTCATTTGGTCAGTATTGCAGAACAAATCTGTGGCATATGGTCATGCATTTTTTAAGTTGCCCATCTATAAATAACTTAAATGTAAGTGGGATGTCTTGGTAGTTACACATTCCTTGAAGCACTATCTATCCAGTAAGTTTTGAGTCACTGTGTAAGTCAAGTGAATCCTGTGTGTTTAGGCATGGTTCGGGGTCAACTCCTCTGCACTTGGAAAAAATACAGAATATATTCTAAATATATGATATTGTTTCACTTCCCAGAGAAGTTTCAGAGACACTCTAAATAAAATATACATTGTATTATTCTACAACTCTTCTGTACATCTCAGTTTATTGTTATGCAGCATTCTCTTTTAAGGAGAAATTGTGTGCTGCCGTTCTTAGAAATGTCCCAGGCACAAACATGATCATGCTGTTGTGGATTGGCAGGCAGAAATAGTCGTGATATCCATATTGAACAGGCCAATCACACGGAGCAATCTCCTTCTTAGCATGATCAACATTCAGGTTGAGAGACCCCAATCATGGATGTTGTCATGCATGGATCTAGCACTGAAATAAATTTTATTTAGAACAGTACCATGGAAATGCATAGGTTATATTGATAAAATGTTAAGCCTTTTGGTTATTTTTGTCCTCAAGCAAAAATGGCACCATACTAAACCAAACAAAAATCAAGAATTTGTTTTAGATATGCTGTGATTTGATTTAAAAAGGGATCATTGTGATAGATCTAATTCCGTTAGAGAGAGAGTGATTGTTTGGTCTTTTGTGGTAGTGAACTCTAATGACATATTTGTATGGGTTGCAACAGGAGCTATAGCACTGTGTTTGAAACACAAGGGGGAGCAAGGGACCTTTGAAAATGTCAAATCTGCAGAATATAAAAAGGAGTGTTCCCGGCACTTGAATAAAAATTGTTATTGCCGTCCAAAAAACCAACAAGAAATATTGATAATATTAGCATTCCCAGGAAATGATTTACTGTATTCAAAATGGTAGTATTGAAAGGTATAAATGTTTAATCATAAGGGCTATTTGGGCATAATAGTTTTGCAGATTTGCAGGTCTTAAAAATGTCCTCACACAGAAAAATGTGCTTTCCCCTATAAAGAATATATATTTCAGTGGAATGAGCAAACATGAAATGCAATAATACAGTCTGTACAGAATACGAGGTGAAATATTTCACATCTACACACGAACTGAAGTTCAGTGATTGCCAGCAGTGCAATGCATCTTACAATATAGTTTCAAAAGCAACTCCTCAGTGTTTCGGAAAGCGGTTTCTCTTTGATACGCATTTGTAAACGGATCGTACAATTCGATGTAAAAGGAATTTTTGACACCTCTTCTTAAATGAGAAATGTTTTAGAAAATCTTATATATATTATAGTAGTTCATCACATTCCCAAGGCAAACCAAAAAATACAGTCGGTTTCTGGATCGGTTGACTTGTTCGTTACTACTCGGACAGTCATGATGCAGCATTGAATAAAGATGTGCGGACAACTTGAAGTCATAGTACTTTTCTTTGTAATCCTAATGTACACCCTCACTGATTATATACAACCTAATCTTAGAGTGGTTTGACAAAATAACTGTGACTGTTCGGCCTTGACAATCTGAGGATCGAGATTTTCAACCAGGACGATTTTCACATATCGGTTGATGAATGATCATTTGAAGCTGCTGTTTAAACCTCAGAACAGCATGCTTAACTAATGAACAGTTCAGAAAGCTAATAATGAGACTGTAATAACAGAAAGCTTGTTTACTCGGCTCTTCACACTGAGCACTTGTTGCCAGAGCTGTAAATGAGTTTGCCTTGTGCTGGGGCTCTGGTGGGAGACGACTGCTATCAGCCTTTGCAATAAAATGTCTCTTATACCTTGTGTCACTGTTGTTAGACATTCAGTTCTTTCCGGTTTGGGGAAGATTCTTCGCTCACACAACCCCCAGTGTGATTTCAGATTTAATACCTGCCTGCCTCTCTGTATCGCTATACTAAACGCTCTGATCTCCTTCTCAATAGTTGGAAACAAATTCAATTAATTGCTAGTAAAGTTGAAGAAATTGGTTATTTATTGAATGTGATCAACTTTACAGTGTCCCAAAAAGACAAAACTGCAGTTTGTGATGGAGATTCAACTTGTATGAATTAATACAACCTTGACTAATAACTGATGGGTGAAAATAGTGCAACTTTCAGGATTGACACAGCTGGAATGTGACTAAGTGAATACTTTTTTGTTTTTCTCCCCCCGGCAGTTTCTCCACCGAGTAATCGATCGCGTCTGTGGGCGAGATCCTCTGCGGTTTCATGACTACAGCGGCGTCTGGGACCTGGCAGAGTGGCTTGAGTTAATCGAGGTGCTTTCATCTGTATTCAGAGCGGCTGTAGGAAAGAAGATGTCTGATGAAGAGGTGAGAATGAAAGTAGTTTTCTGACAGAGAGAGAGGGGAAAAAAAGCCCTTTCAACTTAAAATAATACTTTGAATTTCAGAAAAAAGCAACCCATGCACAGTATGCTTTGATAATTTATTTTGATCGTTGAAACTCCCTGTGCCCCGTGTTAAAATAGTTTTAAAGGTAAGGTGATAAAAGGAGCTATTGCACATAATGGCAAATCAGAGGTGAGGTCCTGGAGGTGTGGGAAATACTGAGGGAAAGGTTTTAAAATGCAGTGATTAGAAGTCTGGCAGCGCAACTTTATTGCGGCCATAAAGGCAGGTGCGTGCTCACATTAACCACTGCACTAGCAGACTAAATCATTTCCAGCAGGGGCTCTGTTCCTGGCTCGGAGGTGAAGCAATCGCTGTGTGATCACTAAACCTGAAAGAAACAACTCCGGTGGCTCTCCAAGTGCAGCCACAGCCACTGCATTGTGACAGTAAAGATGTATACAAAGCTAAGATCAAATGAAATGATGCCTTGTACTTTGATTTTCTGATTTCAGGAAGTATTCATATTGTTTTTGCTGGCAAATAATGATAATTAAAAACAATATATAACACCTGCTCCCAGATTAGTGCAGTTATTTTGAACAGTCTCTTATGTCTCATGTTTGTTTTTGTCTATAGTTAGTCACATTGTCATGATTTCTTCATGATCGGACTATCTTTGAAATGATTCCTCCCCTCCCCTCGTCCACAGTCTTCGCTTTGGCAAATATGTGGCTTCTCTCATGAAAACACACAAGGATTTTCCATAATCATATCTGAGACTTCTTCAGTATTTGGAGATCAGAGAAACAGTAGCTCACTATTCCAAAATATTAACTGGAATCGATTGCTGTTGCTGCAGGCTGACCGGATCAAATATGAGCTTTTATCTCAATCCAGTAAACCACATTAAGGCATCAATATGTATAAAATCACGGCTGAAACATTGATTGATCGATATTTCTAAACACAATGAAGATTTATTGTTTTTATAGTTTCCAGTGTGTAGCACTTTACTTATTGAGCCTGGTATGCGCTCATGCACCACGTTATATTAAGAGATAAGATCCTGAAACGAGCACCATGGAATTAAAAATAGACAGTATACATTTTTAATCATGGTAAAAGTCAAGTGGAGGAGATGTAATTACTACAGCAGTTCAGCACTGTAAGAAAAAATCCTATGATAAGGAAAATTGTACATTTTAAACTTATCTTATATAACACAAAATTAGTGTTAGTTTCTTAGCATAAAATAAATATGACTATGGTCTTTGTCAGTGGTTTTCAAAATACAATCAAGTAACTTTATATACTGAGATGTGTACATTGTGTTACTAATGTCTTAAATGTATAGTTTATTTGTATATGCAGTTTTGCCACAGTAGATGAAAACCAAATTATTTGTTTAGGTGCAGCAATCCATAAGCGAACTTGACCCCAGCTATCAAGAAGGGCTACTGAAGTGTCTGAAGGGCAGGAGGGAGGAAATCCGACAAGCACTGATTGAGAAGACAAACGCAGTTTCATCGACGCAGCTGCAGAATTTTGACTGGCAGTTAAAGGTAGGAATCGCACTTTGATTCATTCATCAGTGTTTGAAATGGAGAGTGTTTACGTGTCGGGCGTTTAAGGTAAACTTTATTGACGATGAGAAACCCGGCCGTACGGAACTGCAGGAGATTGGTCAAAGCCTTTGTGTTTTTCTGCACCGAAAGGTAATAAGTGGAAAGCAGACAATGCTGGGGGATGACTTTAAAAATAAATAAATAAATAAATAGACAGATGGATAAAAAGATAACCCTGTTTATAAGGTTGTATTCACCTTTCTGAATTGAAGTATCGATTTCTCGACCGAAGTAAAGGTCTTCGTATCAAGTGCTGGGGATAAAAACGATGTCTGAAGATGACCCTGAAGATGTCTTGGCCGTAGATGCACTTGTCAGGAAATTATACTCCTCATAGATTAATGTTTAGGGGAAAAAGAATGTCGGAGCATTCACTGGTAACGGATGTTAAGTGGATATTATGGTGCTGCTCCTTCAGTGCTGTTTGGTATGCAGTGTTGTACTTCCAAACTTAGCATTATGTAGATTGTCTACCTGTAGGTGAGTCAGTAATAAAATTGCCTTTTAAGTCAATGCTGCAGTTTTGCTTTTGCATTTATTTCCCATTATCTTTAGTGTTCAAGAATCTAAAAGGATTTTACACCAGCTGCAAACATTATTATGCATGGGAGACCTTATTTATAGTTCAGGGTCGGTCCTGATTATATTTATGATCTTGCCCTGACAACCTCACTCTTTAGGGAGCCACTGGTGTGCATTGTGCTGTCACAGAATTACAAGTATAGCTCTAATTAAGGATTCAGGCAATGTGGAGCATTCACTAGTGTCAGATGCTGTTTATTTGGACAATTTTAATTGCGGCGTCTTTGCTAATTGCTGATGGTTGGTTGTCTGTAAGACGAGGTGCATCTCTTATCCTTATAAAAACCCTGGCTTGTGCCTTTCATTTGAAATCTCCAACTAAAGAAACGTTATTTTAATTTTTGTGTAATGCCAGTTCTCGATGAACAAAGGGTTAAACTGGATGGGTTTTAGATGTTTATTAGCCACTGTATGGCTGAGGGATATCAAAAAGCTATTTGTGATCTTAAAGACCCAATGGAAATGTATTCTGTGCCATATTATGTCACCTCCTGACACCGGTGCCGTTTAATTATCTTTGCCTGAGTGATACTGTCATATTTGGAGGTGGTTTATTCAAAGTGACCATCTTATTAATCACAGGATGCGTTGGACATTATATACTGTGGAGAAGCACACGCTATTCCTTCTGGCTATTGGATCCACTCTGCTTACCTTTACAATGTTTTTAACCATCTAGTGTAGCGGGCCGATGTCTCCAATAGGAAAAGCTGTTCACTGCAGTGTTTGAGCTGTTTTTAGCGTAGTTTTCTGTTGTATTTTACTTCCATTTAACGTCTCTCAAAAGTTCAAGGGGACCACAGAGGGCCAGAACATCATCAAACACAGTTTACCACAGCTGCCCAGTTTACGCTGCATATTCCTGAAACATCGCACACAATTAAACTCTTAAACAATTCCAATTATGTTCAACAGAATTAAATAACCTAAATTATTGATACTAAGTAAAAAGTGTGATTTTTCTTGGTCATAGTTGGGTTTGTGATGATTACAAATTAGGCAAATGTTAGCAATAATGAGGGGCTAACATGTAGTCATGTATGCTGTTATTAAGTGCCAATATGTATATATTTGTCAAAGCATGAAGTGGGTGCCTGAAGCTTAGACCTACATTCATAGCTGAACTTGACGATTTCTGAATGGATAGCCTTTCAGACCTAATGGCAATGCAAGTACATTATCTTCTATCGATTCTGCCAAGCAGTAAGTGAAAAGTAGGTTTGAAAACGACACTCTTTATATCTTTGGTAAAGATTTTCCTTTCTTTGTCTTTTGTGCCTTGAAAATGGCACCAATCGGAGGCATGTGAATGCAGTAGCATTTCTGTAGAAAATTGCTGTACAGCTCACGATATAATGGACATACAGTAATACACTCAAGCGAAGCTTTGCAATTTTTGTTCTAATTCATTTTTATGTTTCGGGATACTCTCACGAGTTCTGTTTCATACCTGAAGGGTCCAAATAGCTTTGTTGGGGGGAAATTAGATATGAAGATAGGTGAGATAAAAAACTGAAGTATGATGCTTAGCCTGTTCAAAGGAGATTAAAATGGTGTTCAATTAATGTGCTTTAGGGTCAAAAAAGGAAATAGACTAACCTGATGCTGATTGGCACAGAGACATTTAGTTTCAGCTCACGACTCATTTGCCACATTGACATTTAGGGTGTCACATTGAGGCTGCACATCAGTGTGACAGCGTTGTCAATGTCTTTTCCTTCCAGAGGGAAAGGTATATTCTTTCTGCATTTCTTAAATGATGCTTCTTTAGGAATAGCATGGCTTGGGGCAGAGCCCACAGCTATCGCTCACGATGGAGTCTATAGGCCCTGGTCCATCAGCACGACCCAGAGTACAGATTCGCTTTAAGAGAAACCTGAGCTGAATTTCAACAGCTATTCAGTGGGTTCGTAGTGTGTGGTTTCCAACAGGATTATGTAAGACGATGACCGCTATAGATTCATGAGCGTTCCTCATTGAATGATTTTTTTTTTTTCTCTTACTACAAATCATTGATATGTATTAATTAGATACGGGACACTGTATAGTGGAACTGTGAATACTGTCAAACACTAAAGTAATCGAGGAAATTTTACATTGATAAAATATGATGTGCAAGTGAGTGATTTAACAGATTATTTTTTTTAATTCTCAACAAGTATAACAATTTCTCATACTTATACTTTAAGAATCTAATCTTATCAATGTATCAAATTAAACTTCAGTGCTGCGGTGTCCAGCGCGACTATAAAGTAGACGATATCGCACAATGTGAGCGTGCTGGACGAAAACAGATGGTCAAGAAAAAAAGCATTTAAATGATTCCGTGGGCTGCTCAGAGGTCTGACCTCAGTCCCATCGAGCTGTAGAACATCTCTGGACTGAGCTGGAAGAGACGACTACGCCAGCATCTCTCGCTGAACTGTCCTCAGCACTGCAAGAGGAGTGGCGGAAGGACAGGAGCAGACCGGAAGGATAAAAGTGGGCCTGCATCCGTAATAGATTGCAAACATTTGTGTATTGTGTTTACTGTTGTCACAATACTGTTATGTATGTGTTTTGTGAATGCATACCCCCCCATCATTACAATTGCCACCTTTCTTTATTTTTTCTTGAGAGAGAGGACTACTTTATGAATATTTATTGAGCATTCTGACAGAGCTGAATTAATGAAAAATACAATTACAGTCAGATCCTGGATTAATAGGAAAAATAGCAGCAGGGATTGTAGCCAGACATGTTGACTGAGTTCAGTCTTTTGGGGATATTTTGCTTTGCAGTGCAACCTGAAATGTACTTTTTTCACGAAACCAGTTTCCATACACCTGGACAAGATCCAAAAGAAAATAATTGTCTTTCTGCATCAGCAGAGGTGCTAAGATTCCTTTTTTTTTCTATGTTAGGGGAAACTTTATGCTGTCCAAAAGGAGCTTCAGAAATGGATGAACAGTATTACCCTAATGACATTCAGAGCAACACCTCCAAGCATTACCAGCATATTGAATTTGAAGGATAAGCCAGGAGGTTTCAGATGGCTTGGAGATGCATTTATTGATTTAGGTATAGAAATGACTGAAAGTGTGTGTGTGCCAAATGATCATTTAGAAATATCTTTAATTAATTTAAAGATAAGTTCAAATATTTCAAGATATTTAAATATATCTAATTTAATAGAGCTCTCTAAATGATTTGCAGATATCTTGAAATCCTTTAGAGATCTGCAAATGACTTCCTGTTTATTTGGAGATATCTCTAAATCATTGAGATGTTCAAATCACTTCCTGTATGTAACCCAAGATTATCAGTTCCCGTTAACTTGTTAATTAATTTCAATGTATCTGAATGAGGAAACAGGAAGTGATAATGTCACCCAAAATACAGGAAGTCATTTGAAGATATCTCTAAATGATTTGCAGATATCTCTAAATCATTTAAAGATATCTTCAAATCATTTCGAGATCTGCAAATCATTTTGAGATCTTTAAAAAGCGCCTTATTTAGATATCTCTAAATGATTTGCAGATATCTAAATCATTTAAAGATATCTCAATGATAATTTGGCTTGCCATAGAGTGTGTGTGTGTGTGTGTGTGTGTGTGTGTGTGTGTGTGTGTGTGTGTGTGTGTGTGTGTGTGTGTAAATCCTTGCCTTATAGAATTTGTTTCACAGAGCTGGAAAAATATTTTCTGTTCGCTCGGCTGTTTAATTCTAAAATATATTGTACATGTTTTCAATAATCATTCTCCATTGAACTTTGGTCATCACGAATTGTAGAATATTTCGGAGAAACAAGATTTGTGGTATAGCTATAGGTGTGATAAAATAATGTCTTAACCTGTGTAACTGAGTCAGCTGGGAATAAATGTGCATGTAGTGGAGCTCTTTTAAAATCCGTTAAATAAACATGATAAGGAATATCAACCGCTGATTCGCCTTAATGCAGCTAACCACAGAGTCATTGAAATTAGGTTTGTTTACGTCCTCTTTATCGGGTTACTATTTGAAAGGAACCCACAGTGTATGATGTTGGAAATGAGATGGCAGTGGTTCAATTGCAATTCATGTTTCTTTTCTTTCTCTGACCAAACCGAACCTTGACCTGTGAAAACCAGGCTTGGGACCTTTAAGTAACAAAATTAAGGAGAAGACGTGTGTAGATCCATCAATTATGCCCATGTGCACTAAGTGTTTCTTTATAATTCATTTCATATTACTGTCAGGAAAGGAACATGTAGCTTTTTGGTACAGGAGGAAATTAGTTTCTTGTGGCTAATGGATTTCTGCACTATTGCAGTATCTCGGTGCTACTGGAAGGCAAGATAAAATAATCTGCCATAGACGGCGGTATAACACAATCTTATGAAGAGATATATTTTGATGATTGCATTTTCTGCTGACAAGAATATTAAACTTAATAGCGCCGCAAGAGCTCTTTTTCATCTCCCTTTTTGTAGCCATTTTTACATTATATTTTTCACTTCCAGCTGAGTGTTTTATATTACAAAAAAACAGGACCTTAAATGCAAAGCAGGGCAAATGGTTGTTTTTATGTACTTGTTATGAATTTCTAGAGTTCAGAATGTTATATAAAACTAATTTATGATGATGATGATAATAATAATAATACAGAATAAATGAAAGCTTTGGCTTATTTAGCTTGGTATAATGCTGTCAGAACATAAACATAGCAAATGCAAATAAACCTTTTTTTATCATAATTCAGCTAAACATTTGTGTCACTGCATTTAAATTATCAGTTTGATTTCACATCCTTGATTTCGAAGCAGATGCTTTACAATATCAAATGGTATGAAAACAGCAAAGAAGAGGTAAAGAATATATATATATGTTGATTTAAGAACCTAATTAAAAGTCCTGGATGTGGTTCAGTTTGTACTCTTGATGGCACTGAGGACGGGTGAAAACCATCTTGGTAATTGTTCAGATTGTGTCTTTTTTTTTTCCTGTTTTGTTTTTCTCGTCTAGTTGGCCCTGTCAAGCGATAAGATCTCGTCGCTTCAGACGCCGCTGTTAAACCTCGATTTGGATGTCAAAGAAAATGGAGCACTTAAGCCTGTGTCCATAGAGATGAATCGTGAGGAGCTGCAGACCTTAATAAACTCGCTGGAGGCAGCAAACAAGGTATCTTTTCTTAAACACAATTCAAGACACTACAGGTTACTGAAAGCTTATTTTTCATTACAATAAATTCAAATTTTTCGTTTAAAATAAAAAAATGTATGACCAAAAAAACAGCAACATATTGATCCGTATAAGTCTAACTTGGTAACTTAGTTTTACTGTCCCATTAGGGTAAGTAATCACATAAAACAGGACTATCCTATATAATTAATTCCTTGTGTTTGTACAGTTTCAAGGTCTTTGGTCTATTCAGATTTTCTTTGTCCTACAGCTCCACAGATGATGATATAGTGCTGAGAAGTTAATGCTTAGTTTTTCCATTCTGACACCAATATGTAATATGGGTAATTTCTACGAACGCTGAGGAAAGCAGTCCTTTAGCATCGTTAAGATTAACAAGTTTAAACAGATTAACAAGTGAGGATGGATAGACAAAAAGGCCTTCGCTCTAAGAGGAGAAACAGTGGGGGGAGAAAAAGCTGAGAAATAAATGTAAGAACTTCACAGGGGAAAACAATTGCATTGCAGGGTAGTGAACAGCAGCTCCAGCATCACTGCAGGAAAGGTCACCGCAGGAAGCTGGGTAGTCGCTGCCATGAATGTTAAAAGAGCGCTGAGCCATAAGTGTGGCAGCATCTGTTGCTTGTCTGCTGTCTTTGAGTGTCTGCTCTTTTGGTCGAGTTTTCAACATCTCTTCCGCACTACTGCGTCAAATTGTCACGGTCAGCGGCTTGATGTAACCCTTTTTTTTTTTTTTTTACTTTAAATTATTTTATCTGTTTTCTTTTACCGGATTTTAAATTATAAATGTAGTAAATCAATTTGGAGGTATGTATGTCTTTTGGAATTTGTCTTCTTTGGAAGCTGATTTAAGTAAAGCTAATTTAATTTACTTGCAAGGTTAAGGAGATCATTTGAAAGGAGATATTCAGAAGATAAAAGATATAATAATCTGCCAGTTAATAATGCATTTAAGCACTTGATTCCACAGTAATAGGTTACCTCCAACAATTATTCTGTGTCTAAAAAAAGAAAAACGATTTTAGGCGATCTCAGAATTGTTTCTAACTTTCTGAGGTTAACTACTGTTTGAAGTTTAGAAATTGACAGGACTGAAAATTTTGCTAAATCTGTGTTTTAACCAAAACTACTATCAAGGCATGCAGCCATGTTATTCCTCTCCTTATTCTTCATGGAGAGAATATCCCAATTATTGTTAACGTGGCTTGTTTGTTTGGTTTCAGATGTTTTTGACTTTTACAACTTATTAGATCTTTCACATTGTCAGTGTTCGAAATGTTCTCATGTCTGTATGCTACAGCTCATTTCCACGACTCAATTGTAAGGTGTGAGACTACTTGATGTAGTAATTTTCTACTCCAGTTGCTCATGTCGTGCTCGTTTATGCTAAACATCACATGCTGAACAAAAATGCCAGGTTTATCTTGATTTATCTTGATTTCCTGGTTACAAACCATAGTTCAGATAACGTAGAATCAAACCATAATTCAGATCAGGTCGATTCGTATTTGCACGCTTGACCACTAATTACTCTTCAAGTACATCAAACATCAGCACACGAAGTAAGGATGACTTTTGGGCAGCCTTTTACTTTCTTCTGTATTATTTTCTGTTTTGAGTCTTCTTTTTAAAGTGCTGGTATAAATGTATACTTTGGATTTAATTAATCAATCATTTTCCATTTTCCTACTGCCTTTGAAATACCTAATAAGGCATGTCTTAAATTAAGGAAATGATTCAGTTCATGAAAATAAATTGAGAACTTAACAAAGATCCATCATCACCCTTAAAAACCAATATCCAAATATACATACATGTATATAGATTTGTGAACAAAACTATTTATATTGTTTAAATAAGCCCTGTTGATAACATGAAGTGCTATGTTAAGTAACTCCACTTATGAGTTGAGTATGTGTTATGTAGGTGGATGTCAGAATAAATTCAACTTCAATAATACTGAATATATATATATATATATATATATATATATATATATATATACCGATCAGCCATAACATTATGAACACCTGCCTAATATTGTGTAGGTCCCCCTTTTGCCGCCAAAACAGCCCTGACCCGTCGAGGCATGGACTCCACTAGACCTCTGAAGGTGTGCTGTGGTATCTGGCACCAAGACGTTAGCAGCAGATCCTTTAAGTCCTGTAAGTTGTGAGGTGGGGCCTCCATGGATCAGACTTGTTTGTCCAGCACATCCCACAGATGCTCGATTTGAGAGCCAGCCTTCGCTCCCCATGTGCATCAGTGAGCCTTGGCCGCCCATGACCCTGTCGCCAGTTCACCGCTTTTCCTTCCTTGGACCACTTTTGATAGATACTGACCACTGCAGACCGGGAACACCCCACAAGAGCTGCAGTTTTGGAGATGCTCTGACCCAGTCGTCTAGCCATCACCATTTGGCCCTTGTCAAAGTCATTCAGATCCTTACGCTTGCCCATTTTTCCTGCTTCTAACACTTCAACTTTGAGGACAAAATGAATTTGCTGCCTAATGTATCCCACCCACTGACAGGTGCCATGATAACGAGATTATCAGTGTTATTCACTTCACCTGTCAGTGGTCATAATGTTATGGCTGATCAGTGTATGTAGTATAATCCCTAAATCACTGTGTTGTTTGAAAATCAGTTGCTTTGCTTGAAGGAGTCTCTACTAAACATGGACAGCTTTTTTTGTGAACTTGCTTAGGTGTCTATGATGGTAAGCAGAGGAAAGAATTGTAAACTAAATAATCCACTGTGCCTTTGTATGTTGAGCTGTGCGTTACTGTAGAATATACATCAACATACAACTTTTATGCTATATTTTGCACTCCTGGAAGATTGGAAGGCTTTTCCTACAGGTGTACTGGAGAGGGTGTTGTTAAGTGCTGGGTGTAAAAATGCACACAGAATAAACGCACTATTCTATTTAAAGCCTATGTCTATAAAAATAACACTGTGGCTGTAACTTCTTTGAGTCCATCAGCCACTTCGCTCGCCATGTTGATCAGCTCTTCCAGAAAGGAAGTGGCTGATTCGAAGTAGGATGCGTCTGGTGTGTTTTGTAGTTGTAAACACAAGTGTTTGAGCCTTTGTCACATCATTGGTCTCCTCATCTTGTTTTTTTTATGACAAAGACATGGCTGGCTACAAGACCCATGTAGGTGTGGACTCTGAATGGATCCTTCCCCTGTGGCAGGGAGTCAATAGCAGAGTCTCTGAGAGCTGTGGGGGGAATGTCCTAAACCACGTAGAGTGAGAGCCACTTCGCAAATCGTTGTTTGTGATGGCAGAAACACCCCAGTCTTTCAGATGTTGCTTTTGCAGTTGATGGATAATGCAGTGTTGCTGCAAAGATGGATTACAGTTCGCTGTCAGGCAAAATGTGCAACAGATATTTCATTTTCCTTGTATTCACTGGATTGTGCTGGTTTAACATCTCCCACTTGATTATTGATGGGTGGGGTGGGATGCTAGGCAGCATTAGCAGCATGATATTCTCCCCTAGAGTAGTGGACAAGGTCACGCAACACTTCAAGAATCAGAGTTAAAATCGACTATTCATTTTGAGGTGTGCCAAGCATCATATCCAGCAGGGATCTTCTCCTTGACCTCTCCAGACCTCCTGAACGCTGATTGGAAGCATCACAAACCGAGGCAGTGATTGAGAGAGTACCGCAATAGCTTCCCAAATGTCAAGTGATTAAGAGGCGCTCTATGTTAATGCCTCAGTCAGACTGTTGTCCCCAGTATTCGATTCTCAGTGTCCTTGCTTTCTGTATCTTCTGCACTTGCTTGCTAGCATCTCCAAATGTAATTACATTTAAGTACAAAACATTAACCCAACCGTATTTTACCGTGGTAATGTAGCAAGTTAAACAATGCAATCATTACAAGACCAACTTCACATGGATTAAATGTTCCCCGGCTTCAAATGTGTTTGCTTAATTTGCCTCACGGAATGAAGTATCGTATAAATAAATAAATACATGTATTCCTTATTTTTATGATGATGATGATTGTGATGATAATGAACAGAAAGGGGAAAAAAAGATTTAGGTTTGGCAGCTCATTTATCACGGTTCAAAAACCGATAAATGTATCCAGATAGGGATTTCAAGGCTGCCTTCTTATCTATATTTAATTCTTCTCCAATCCACCCGGGAGCTCTTCCTTTCCACACATTTCTCTCAACCTCTTTCTTTCCCTCCGACGTGCCATTCAGCCCAGTCTCCCGCTCTTTCTGGTGGTGAATATATGGAGCTATGGAGTACACTTGGCATCCCTTGAAAGAGACCAAGGATACACTCCTGCAAAGAGGTTTTATGATCGAAACAAACAGATTGCTTCCAGGACTTCCCATCAGCTAACACGTTTCTAGCATTGACTGTTTCTAGGCCTGGATTTCCACTGTTGTCAAAATTATATTCAGTATCTTTCATACTAAGTAACTGCATCATTTTTTTATGTGAACGCAGTGAGAATAGTGCCAAATGCAGAGAAGGTATAAAAGACTTTTCACGTTAATATTAATGCAGAGGTGAAAAAAGTGGCTGCAGAGGGCTGCAGTACAGAAGATCGTGTCGGTATTTTTAAAGCACACAGAGCCATAGAACTGGATTTATCACACCCTTGCTCTAAAATGCCAGTTTAATTTACTAAAAATACAGTTTTCACCTAGGCTACCTGGGGCTTATGTGGATGTTGTTAATTTGTATGTATTTGGTGTTACAGAAACATTAGAAATATTAATTTGTACAAATGGAAAAATATGTGAATCTTAAATAAGTAAAAGATGATGTCTGGATGTTCAGATTGGCATTAATCACAATATTTAACACCACTTCTATCATTTTGTGTCTATGTACTGCCAAGAGTAATTTTATTTCACCGATTTCTCAACCACTCTCATAAATCTGACACGACTGGAGTATTATCTTGTAAAATGCAGCCTTCTCACTCTTTGTAGTTTGCTCAACTTTAGGTTTTCGATTCTTGCTAAATTAAACTGGAAGGGGACTGATGCATGGACAGCGATTTTGCTCAGGACGTTTGTTACACATATACAGCCGCTAGATCTGCGTCCACCGGCGTGTGTATAGCACCCACCCTTGTCTCATTGGCTTTATTTTTGTACTACTTTTTTCCCCCTTCCTTAAACTGATTTCTCTTTGAATCCTGACAGGTTGTCCTACAGCTGAAATGAGTGGAGATCAAGGTAATCAACCGCATCTATCTCTATGACATTTCAAATAGAGACTGTAAGCAGAATAAAGACCCACGCTGACAGCCCAGCCCAAGCGGAGAGTGATGACACCATTGGGCTCTGAATGAGCTAGAGACGGTCAACTGAGACCCACAGACCCAGTGGGCTGGTGAAGAGCCATCTATAGACAAAAACAACACTTTGGACTGGATACTCTGGGCATGTGCTAAATTTAATCATACTTTTTTTTTTTTTTTATAAATAAACTTAACATTTTACTCAGCCTTTGGTATTCCTTTACTTACTTGCATATATAGATGAATTGTATTTCATTTTTAAGAATAAAACTTGGTTATAAACATTTCTTATGATAGTATATTTTGAAATATAAATTATTATTATTATTATTATTTCTCTCATGAATATATATATTTAACAGAATTGATAATATAAAAAAAAAAATTAAGTAACACACAAAGAACAGTCAGGTAATCATCAAATAAAAAATAATCAAGTTCACATCCATAGATTAGTGAGTTACACCAATAAAGGAGAATCAAATGTCACTAGTGCTAAGAAAAGTAAGTGAGTACAGATGACTTGGGTTCAGATCTGAAAACAATACGAGGGCCTCTCGGACTGAATAGTTTTTCTGCTTCTCTATTCTCTTACCCTGCTTCTGTATCTCTGGGGTGCAGTGACTGACTGCAGAGGTGTGAGACATCGGAGTGAATAGTACATTCGATACATCTCACTGTAGTGGGTATCGCTGGAGCCAAAGGACTGTAGCAGGAACTTCAGTGAGCAGAGATCAGGCGCGAGGTGTGTTTATTCTCCACCTCCGTTCTTGCGTGTATACAACGTGTACGTCAAGACAAATACTGCACGAAGACCAAATAAGAGCTTCATAAAGCAGAACTATTGGCCAGTGAATATCATCCATGATTTCTCGAATTATGACAAAGCACATATGGGGTTAAAGTTAAAAGAAGGTTGAGGTTCTTGAACGGTTTAGATTTTTTGTTATTACTCTAATCATACTGAAATATCCGGTTACTGTCATTAATTGAAATCTTAAATTAGATTAAACATTATTCTGGATATGTTAGTTTATTTTAAATCGTTAAATGCAGTATTCTCTGAAAAGCAAAGACGTTTTTTGACAAATAGTTATTTCCTTTAAATTAATGTTAAGCATGTTTTATGTAGGATTCGAGTATTAGTTATCAAAATGTATAATTAAAAACAATAAAAAACAGTTCCACGTTGTGTATGGTTTATATTAATTTATGTTGATTTGTGTTTAGTTGTCATTGCAATGTGTCGGAACTGCAGTGGTTAACCCTGTGGATCTGGTGTCAAAATACTAACAGACTGATTATTTTATGATGTTTTTGTTAGTTAATATTCAATATTAATTGATCCGATTACTTTTTCTGAGATTTCCAAGAGTATATCAATCCTCTGGAAATGAAGCATTTTGCTTTAAAGTACAATATGACTGTAATAGTCTCATCTGGAACCATCTCACATGAAACAATTTTACCAAGAGTACTAGGTTTTATTTATTTATTGAGAGATTGATCTCAAATATGAGTGTGACACATGGTTGTCAGCATCTTTCATGTATTACTTGCTGCTTCCTCATTATCCCCTCAAAAATGAGTCCATACATACATCTGTAGGTACAGTACTGTCCAAAAGTTTTAGGCAGGTGTGAAAAAATGCTGTAAATGTTTTCAAAAATAGACATGTTAATAGATTATATTTATCAATTAACTAAATGCAAAGTGAGTGAACAGAAGAAAAATCTACATCAAATCCATATTTGGTGTGACCACTCTTCCACTCTGCCTTCAAAACCGCATCAATTCTTCTAAGTTCACTTGCACACAGTTTTTGAAGGAACCCGGCAGGTAGGTTGGCCCAAACATCTTTCTCTCTTTCTCTCTCTTCATGTAATCCCAGATGGACTCGATGGTGCTGAGATCAGGGCTCTGTGGGGGCCATACCATCACTTCCAGGACTTCTTCTTCTTCTTTACGCTGAAGATAGTTCTTAACGACTTTTGCTGTGTTTGGGGTCGTTGTCATGCACAAATTGACTTTTTCAAATTTTGCCTCATCAGTCCAGAGCACCTGCTGCCATTTTTCTGCACCCCAGTTCCTGTGTTTTTGTGCATAGTTGAGTCGCTTGGCCTTGTTTCCATGTCAGAGATATGGCTTTTTGCCCGCAAGTCTTCCATGAAGGCCACTTCTGACCAGACTTCTCCGGACAGTAGATGGGTGTACCAGGGTCCCACTGTTTTCTGCCAATTCCAAGCTGATGGCACTGCGGGACATCTTCAGATTGCGAAGGGATTTCCTTGGCCGACCACTGCATCTATGGTCCTCAATGTTGTCCGTTTCTTTGTGTTTCTTCAAAAGAGCTTGGGCAGCACATCTGGAAACCCCTGTCTGCCTGGGAGAGACCTTGCTGATGCAGTAGAACTACCTTGTATCTTGTTGCTGTGCTCAGTCTTACCATGGTGTATGACTTTTGACAGTAAACTGTCTTCAGCAACCTCACCTTGTTAGCTGAGTTTGGCTGTTCCTCACCCAGTTTTATTCCTCCTACACAGCTGTGTCTGTTTCAGTTCATGATTGTGTTTCAACCTACATATTGAATTGATGATCATTAGCACCTGTTTGGTATAATTGTTTAATCATACACCCGACTATATGCCTACAAAATCCCTGACTTTGTACAAGAAGAATTGATGCTGTTTTGAAGGCAAAGGGTGGTCACACCAAATATGATTTGATGTAGATTTTTCTTCTGTTCTTTCACTTTGCATTTAGTTAATTTATAAATATAATCTATTAACATGTCTATTTTTGAAAGCATTCTTACTTTACAGCATTTTTTCACACCTGCCGAAAACTTTGGCACAGTACTATACATCATAATGTATAGGACCGTCGGAAGTCTTGAACAAAGCAATCTGATTATATTAATGGTGGAGTTCAAAGTATATCTCCTATAACTCATATTGAATTGCTCCCCAGTGCCACAAAACAGCGAGTCCTGAATTCCCTTTGTTTTGTGTTTAAAGTAGCGTGTGTTTTCTTATCCCAATAAATGGAAGAGATCTGCTTTGACTCCTTTATCTTATTTAGACCTTACTGACATTTTGCTTGACACAGCCAGCTGTCTTGATATTCTGCTTGCCAGCTCTGATTTAACAGTGAAATATCACACGCAGTGCTGGTCATATTGTGGTGCCAAATACAATCAGCTTTCCGACCGGCACTTATTACTCCTTCACGTTGATTCCCGGTTCGGCCTAGGCAGAAAATTGGTTTCAAAACTGTTCCCAATCATGGCTACTTAACAGAGTATCTGGACATGTGTTATATTGCAAAATCATTGATATTCACTTCAGTTCCTCGCTGGGTTGGGTGTAAAGTATTTAGAAGAACAGCAATGGATGTGCATAGTACATCATGGTCTAAGCAGGGCATTAAACAGTATCATGGTCATTCGTTTCTGTAGTTTAGCTCAAAGAAAAACAGAAATATAACGATAAATAGAAACAATTATATAAATGTGAAGTTTAAAACCAGAAGCTTCACATATCAGAAAGCTCTCTATGTTTCCTATGCTTGAGGTGTGCACTGATTTCCAATATATAAGCCTTCACTATTTATTCTGATTAATGTGGTCATGATGTGTAACATGGAACTACTGTATTTCAGAAATTAGAGTCATGGGAAATCAATAGTAAGGCACAGAAAGCCCACAAGTTCTACCATGGTTTATTGGCAAAGGGAAGAGCAATTTATGTATTGGTGCTCAGCAGAAAAATAATTGGAATCCTAGCTCTGTGCTTTGCGATGATAATTGCTTTTTAAAATATATACCTACCTAGACTGCTACCTTTTAAGTGGCTCAAAAGCTGTGATCATTTATTCTTTTTGTTAATATACATTTACTTTGATCTGACCTTTTCTCAGTGATTCAAGTCCACTTAAACTACTTTCACTGCCTAAACTTTTAAACACCGTGAAGATCTAAGACTGACACATCTGTCCCGCTGAGTGCACCTGTTCGATAGCAATGTCTGAATTGTACGAAATGTGTGTTTATTAATTTTTTTCCACTCATAAAGGTCAGTTCTCATTCCATGCAGTATTTTTTCATTAATCAGAAGCAAAGCAAAAAAAAGGTTCACCTGCCACACCTACCATTCCTAATATTTATAACATTGACATTACTTTGTGTAATGTTGAATTCTGTCATGATTTGTTTATAAAAGTGTTTACAAACAGATAAATAAAATCTATTTCCAATTTTAATAAATGTCCCAGCAATGGTTTAAATATACCTGGACCTCAAATCACCCTAATCTAAAAATAACAACTTCAAATAGATACGCGTCCTCTGATCGCTATTTCTTTTCAACCAATATTGATTATATTATGTAGCACCTTAGACATACAGATGGGTGACAAATTAAAGGAAAAACCTGAATAAATGAGTGGAGGAACATAATGAATGCAGATGCCTCCAAACAGGCGTACTGCATGATACAATTAAGCAATTAACATCCTATCATGCTCTGTGGCATGTATACAAATGCTGAGCAGGCCCAGTTGATCTTGATTTTGGATCAAGATGGCAAAAGGAAAGGATCTAAGTGACTGTGAAAGAGGGGGCATTATTGGAGCATGAATGGCAGGAGCTTCAGTCACGAGGACGCTCGACTGGCTCGTGTTCTGGACAAGTGGGCGAGTGCATGTGTGGGACAACCAAGAGAACGGTACAGGCCTGACTGCTAGACCCCTACAGTGAGTGGGTCAGGAGGCTCTGTTATGCTGTGGGGGGCATTTTCCTGGCATGGTTTGGGTCCACTTGTCCCATTAGAGGGAAAGGTCACTGCAAATCATGACAAAGTGATTCTGAGTGATCACCTTTATCCTATGGTGACACATTTCTATCCTGATGGGAGTGGTCTCTTCCAGGATGACAATGCCCTATCCACAGGGCACGAGGGTCACTGAATGGTGTGATGAGTATGAAAATGATGTGAATCATATGCTATGGCCTTCACAGTCACCGGATCTCAACCCAATTGAACACCTATGGGAGATTCTGGACCGACGTGTTAGACAGCACTCTCCACCACCATCATCAAAACCCCAAATGAGGAAATATCTTTTGGAAGAATCGTGTTCATCCCTCCAGTAGAGTCCAGAGACTCGTAGAATCTGTGCCAAGAGCATTGAAGCTGTTCTGGGGCTCGTGGTGCCCAACACCTTACTGAGACACTTTATGTTGTTTTTTCCTTTAATTTGTTACCCATCTGTATAATGCAATTATGTTTATGTTGCCTATCAAAGCCCAACCAAGGTGGAAATATAAAAGATAAAGCAACAGAAAGAACATGTTTTGAAATTCACCATATGAAATGTAAGTATCCTATCTATAAAAAAAACAACTAAACGATCCTTTTAAACACAGGGTTAAAAGTTCACAAAATACGCTACAGAGCTTTGATGGTACATCTCGTGGTTCAGGAGATGGCTGATGGAGGAATAGTGTAGTCAGCTGAGGAAAGGTGGCTGGTGATAATGGCTGGTTACAATTCAAGGACACACTCCAAGCAGCGCATGACAATGTCTTCCCAAAGGTATGCACATCTAGGCTGGAAATGAATAAAAATTAATGGTTAGCAGAAGTCACAAAAGAGGCTGGCGATCTCGAGAGGGATAGCGGAGAAGAGCGTCACAGTGACTGCTGAGACTCACTGCGAAAGCGTTTCCAGTTTCCATGAGAACAGAACAGTGGCGGTGGGGGAAACGCGTTGAGATTGTTTTAAATTTGCCGAAGAAGAAAAATAATCAGATTGTGTGTTTATGGAGTATGTCATCAGAGTGTTTACAAACAAATATATGAATAACATGTTCTGAATTACCGACAATCCCAGGAACAGTCTGGGAGACCTGAGAGAGGACTGAAATATCAGAAGGTCCGATCTTAAAACCAGTAAACCACTGGGGCTGCTAATACATACATTGCTGTGCTTCTGGAAATGCATACAATGTCATACACTCCCTATCTGTGATTTTAAATGACACTTAAGGTGGATCTCGTGTGGGCAGATTGAAAACGGGAAATATAATTCTGAAGCACAGGCATGGGATAACAAGAGGATTACAGAATAAATGGGATGCTATTGGCAGAACATGACATGATTGTCACTGTAAACAACCTCTGTGGTTTCACAGTCCACAAAGTCCTCTCAAGGAGCAGTGACAGCCCAAGGTCAGCACTCTAAACTTGTGCTCCACTTGCTTATTAGTGTCAAGAGTTCACAGATATCACCCAGAATAGCAGGCACTGATTACAAATTGCTGCTGTGTCCACTTCACAACAAAGTGTACAGAGACATAACAAACAACAGTACTGTATGTTGTGCTCTAAATGGATGCTGGAAATTATATTGGCGATATCTGGTGCCGCATTGCATTCAGAATCATTTTGATAGAATGTCTGAGAAATGAATGGAAGATTGCACATATTAATTAGGTTTATTTTTAGTAGTATTAGTATTTTCACTGGATTTAACATACTGAGCAGAAGAATTGCATTCAATGTTTTCAATGTTTTCTTTGTTGTCAGTATGTTCTGCAAATTCACTGCTAAAGCTCATTATTTATATTAGTGAACAGGGCTCACATTTTAATTATTAACCAGGCTGTGCAGAAGGCAGTCAATGAGGGTTTATGTAATTGGCTAGAGCATATCTTTCATATCCTAAAACTCAGAAAAAACACTAATTGCTGCACAATATTTCTTGTGATTCACCTGGCACTTTATTAATTACCGCTGTCAAATCACTTTTATCTTTCGAGTACACTGATCAGCATTATATCACCATAATGTGATCTGTACACCTTTTTTAATCAAAACATGCCTTTTAAATAGTCTACTTCATTACCAAGCTAACAAGGTTCCTTACAAGTACATGCTTAGGTCTATGCATTCCAAATGTAGCGAAGATCTACAGCAATGAACAGCAATCCTCAGAGACCCTCTAGTTCAAATGCTCAAATTCACTTCTCAAGCGTCTCTGTCTGATTCACCCTGCATAACGAATAGTAGACATCCGGTCTCATCCCCTTCCTCATTGCTGGATCTGAGTCCTGGGCATCTGCATGGCATTTATCTTCAGGGACCCGTCTCTCTTTGATCCTCTTAATGGCTCAGCAGACATTCACAGGCACCCACGCATCGTCTTCTTGGGCACAGCCATGTAGTGCTGGCATTATTCAGTGCTCGTAATAGCGGGGGCACATTTTTCATTTTCACCACTCATTTATATCTATATATTTGCCCTTGCTCATAGTGGTTTTACTTATAGTGAGGTTTACAATGAACACCCAGATAATTGCTAGTTTCTAGTGTTAAATCTGTACCACCAATTAAATTAAGTAGAATTGTAAATTATGCGTGGGTTCTCTCGGTCTAATATATCATCTTCCTGAAATATTGCTTTGTTCTTTTTTTGTAACTAGCATCATGTGTAGTTCACAGAGCAGTTATTTTTCAATACATACTGTGCTGAATATTGGAAGAATATTGTTCCCATGCCAGTCAAGATTTCTGTAGCTCTGTGCCCACTGTGTTCATATATATTCTGTAAGAATAACACTGAAACACAGGACAAAAACTCACCATGACCTTCTAAGCTAAACAGCTTGAGACTTCTTTGTGCTTGTTATGCGACAGCAACTACAGAGCTGATTTGATCCTAAGCATAGGGAACAGCTGGGACAATTGAACCCTGCAATGTTTTATTGTTTGATCATTCTCTGGCAAACTAAAATAAAACAATAAAAGGTTGATTTATGAACTTTAAGGCAAAGATCCATTCAAATATATATTTACATCTATTATTTTGCATTTTGTTTTATGATTGTAAAGTAGATCCATTTGCACTGCTTTAAGTTTTGTCCTCTTCATATTTGAATACAACAACCCTGGTTTCTAAATCAACATTCAAGTAATCAAACAGAAAAAAATATATTCTGTATTGGAATTGTGCACAAAAAAAATAAAGGGATTCCTGGTTTATTTACTGGGCTGAGGAAAGTGCATCTAATACAAAAAAACAAATATACCCCTCAAAGACTGTCCAGAACTTGAAAGAAATATTTCCTTTTTTCAAAGTTGACTGGCAGGCATCTCCAGAATCCTTGTCATTAATCAGAAGCACTGAATCGCAAAGGATGGGACACCAGACAAGAATCAGAGCATATAAAAGTGAAATTGTTGGAGTCAATTGCATTGTGTTATTGTCACTGTCAGAAGCTGACATCGCAGGTCATTCTGGTGTTTCTGTCAGTGGGAAATAAAACATTTGTATGTAAGGATTGAGGAGTTGCACAAAAATAGATCTTATTTATTCATTTTTATTTTCTATGGGAATAAAACTTGTAAGTAAAGGTGATATATTGATGCCATACTAAGAACAAATATCCCAAATGTTTGATAAAGGCCACCTCTCCAGAATTAAATACATTAACAGAAATACATGTCGTTTTGTAAGGTCCTCTACAGGGACTAGCCTAGGAACAGCACTTAAGAAGCACATTTTTTTTTTCCTCAAGCAAATGGGAATTATAAGGTTGATTCAAAACATTACCGGTGGTCCCAAGACCAACTCAGCAACTGTGTCAGCCTGAGACTCTGAACAAAAAGCTCCTGTAGGCGTGGCTCACCTTACCTGCCATGTGTGCGCTGTTCTCAGAGAGGTGGACACTGGGGATCTCGTAGAAATATCTCACACAGTAAGGTAGCTGTTATTGTGATTATACTGCACAGTAGCAGTTATAAGACACACATTTTGCTCATGGATAGAATATTAATGGGATCCCAATTTTAATGCAGAAATTATTTGGTTTCCTAAAATACTTGGTAGAACCACCTTCGGCAGTAATTCCAGCTGTGATTCTTTTAGGGTAAGTCTCTACCAGGTTTGCACATCTGCACTGTTCAATATTTACTCAATCTTCTTGGCAAAATTCAAGTTGTTTTTATAACGGATTCAGCCTTGCCACCCTACCATACAGTCCAGATTTGTCAAGTGCTTGGGATATTGTTGTCCTATGTACACTTTGACCAGTCTTGGCCATACAATCCTGTAGCTCTTGCAAAGTTGCCATTGGCCTCTTGGTAGCCTCTCTGATCGTCTCCTTCCATATATATATGTGTGTGTGTGTGTGTGTGTGTGTGTGTGTGTGTAACCGGAATAAAGGAAGTCCTTCATTACAACTATTATTCCAAGGGAGCAGTTGGACACATGTTAGAGTTTGGAGGATAAAATCTAAGGCCATCTACGATAAATATGAAGTTAATTAATTAAAGTCCTAGGATCTTTAACTATTAACATTAAACTCCTAAGATGGTCATTTCAAGTTTATTTGACATATGTATTCTGCTAGATGTTCATCCTGCTAGATGTTCATCCTGCATAATTGTCATGTTTTAAGTGTAAAAATTTAGAAACATTGCCAGGGTAAATAAAGGTAATAGGGATATGTTTTACAGTGCAAGTCCATAAGGAATGGAGCATTTAAAAATATGGTTTCTGGTTCATTCTCGCATAATATGTGATATGTGTTAATGCTGTGTTAGGAATAGAAAGTAAACTGTGAATAGCAGTATTAGCGTATAAGGCACTGAAAAATTGATGTGCTAATTGCATTTGTGGAACTGTAACACGTGTCCACCTTTAACCTTTAACCTTTATTCTGATAAGTACAGACTGGTATGTAGCATAGGCAAAGCAGGCTTGAGAATGGCTGGTGTTTAATACTGTGTATCTGTGTACAATATTGTTGAATTGCTCAACGTAATGATTGTCTGCTTTGGTGCAGATTGCTGCCATCACACTTTCATTTTATTATTTTTCTTTATTTCTAATTTGCTGAATTGCATACTAAAAAAAAAGCAAAGACCCCCCAAAAAACAGTGCTAGTTTCTTATTGTCAACGCTGAGGAAGACCGTGTGGGTTTTATATATATTTATATATATTTATTTATTTTATTTATTCCCTCTGTATTCCACATACAACATGTCAGCTATGTTTGCTTCTGCGTCATGACAGTCCGCTAACAGAGTCCATTCACTTGAAATGTGTAACAAACAACTGTATTTTTTTGTTGTTGGAAACTTTCTGTATAAGAAAGAGTACAAAAGGATGTTTTCTCAAGGACAGTTCTTATTTTATGAAAGATGGGCAGTTCAAGATTGACAAAATATTGACAAATAAATGACAAAATATCTACCTCTGTTTCAAACCTATTGTGAACTAACCAGTCTTACCAGATGTGGTCAGTCTTCACATGTTATATATAATAATTTCACTTGGAGACCAACTTAGTCCTTTAGTTTTGTGTCCCTCTGAGCATGCACTGGTGCTAAATAGCTCACTAGGAAAGTAAAATGTAACCAAGTCTGCAACATGGACACATTTATTTCTTGTGCCTTTGTTCTGCACAATGTCTAGCTGAGTCTATGGAAAGTTTCCATCCAGTGAAGGTGGATGTCCTCTGTCACGACCTGAGGAAGCGGGCTAGTGTGAATATTGCAAGGACAGATGGAAGAACTGGCCTACCCGTCCCCAGCCACCACAAGCAATTTCTCACGCGTGGCAGCGTCATCCGCTACACCAACGATGCTGGATCCAAGACACAAGACCCCAGCAGGCAGACAGCATGGTCTGACATTGGCGAAGGATTAGGGTGTTATAAAAAGTAACACAATTGATTCTCTTAGCATAACATCGGTGAGCGGTATACGAATACGTCATGGAAATATATATATTTTTTGGAAGACTAAACATCGTGGAACCTTTTGGTTAATGCCACCAAGCACAAACCTCTAAGTAAATTAGCAAATCTTGAATAATGCACTGTTACCATTTACGCCTAAATGACAAATAATTAAGGATTTGACAGATAGGCTTTTTCAGCTGTTGCAGTCAATGTTTCAACTCTGAAATCTGATTTCCTTGTCACTCCTCCACCACCTTGCCACTTTGGGTGAAACACCAGCCAGGAATTTGACACAGATCTAGAAAATGACAGTGAAGTTCTAGAACAATACCACTTCCTTGATGTAAAAGCTTAAAAGAAGACACCCACCGCATTTGCAGATAACTTTTCTGACAAGTAACCAATAAAACAACCTGTTTTGAGAGGAGTGTGGTGTCAAGGAGAAAGGCGACAGAAAGGTTATTATAGGGGGAGGATGTTGGGATGCGGAGAACTTAAAAGTTCACTTCGTACAAATCCACCTTGCTGGTGTGTGTGTTTAGAATGTGGATCATAAACCGCTGATGTCCAACTGAGAGACATTCAGTTGCACAGCTGTATACCTTTGTCTACTCCTTTGGCAAGAAAGAGTAGCCATATTTAGCTCTTGCTTAGATGTTTCAAAATTCACCACAGAAAAAGCAACCAAACTTGTGTATGTCTATCTTTTCTACAGGCAAATATTTTTAATTCTCATGACTTCTGCATGTTATCAAAACGTTAGAGGTGGTACCTGTGATCACCTGTGACTGTGAAAGACTAAAATGAGCACGTCGTAAAACAGATCCCAGCTGATAAGTGTCAGTATTCCTCCTTGTAAATTAGCCAACACTTCATTTTTTGAATCAGCAAACCAACTTCCAATTTTACCTTGGGAATTGAATTATGCCACACGGAAGCCTTTATTATGATGTATTGTTTACAACGTCCTATTGTGACGGCTGCCAAACCCATTCGGTAATTCAATGTCCCAAATCATATAATCGACTGCAAAAGCCTTGTTCTAAAAATAGTTTCCAGAATATTTATTGAACTAGAAATGCTTCGGCTTTTGATGCTAGTTGAAAACACAAAATGCGAGCCATCCCAATTGTCACGTGTCTCTGTCCTAATATACTGTGGTCTGCAGATGCAAACTCTGGGGATCCATTTTTCTAGCCAGTGCTGAACAATATCAAAGAGAAATATGACATAATATATGATCTGACAGTGTAATATTACTAAGTTGTGGCCTGATGCCTAAGAAGAGGCCTTCAAAAGATGAACATGAGGACCATGGCATCATATTAATGAGCCCATCTACAATATGGACTTCACTGGCTTTGATAATCCCCTGCAATGGGTCAATGCTTTTGACAACCAGTCCACTTTAATTAAACATATTCTCTCCTAATGACCCAATTAGGGTCTGTTCTCTGTAATCTAGGTGTACATTCCAGCTAACAAAGGGAAGTTTTAATAATGAATGTTATACCCTTTGTCGCCACATTTGAATTTAATTGACGATAGAAAGTAGTGGGGAGAAGTTTCATTCTTTCTCAGAGAAATAATCAATGGTATAAGGAGGTGATTGCTGTAATCAATGACAATATTATATGCATCAATAGCATGATTACCAAATAGTGACATGCTATGCAGCTATTGTCTTTATGCACACTTCAAACTCATACAGCAGGAATAGGTATTCCCTCATAACATGGAGGAGACACTTCTTGTAGCCTTTTAATAGGTCCATCAGCTCCTCAGGAGGGATATTCAATGATTCTTCCAAGCAGAACCTCTTCAGTTCCTGTGGGTTTTGCATCTTGAGTTTGTGGATGGAAAAAAAAATGTTGAAGCTTATGTAGAGAACCTACTGTGAAGCATAGATCTGTTTTGCTTCAGGGCTGTTTTTCATCTTCGGTATCTAGTGTACTGGTGCTCTGATAATTCTTCTGAGAGCCAGTGCATGTACAGTACCCTAAAAAGGAAGCTGAACCTTTCCTGTAAATGGTTTCAATATTTAATTGCTGATTAGCACAGTTGCTGCTACATGTTTTTTTTGTTGCATTACAAAAGATTAGCCTTAATTGTTACTCCTAGTCTTAATTTGAAGTTCAAGCCTAGCCTTTCGCTTGCTAGAACACAAGCACAAAATGTGTAGGAGATCTGTGCTACAAGATCATAGATTTTTCTACAGGATAATGACTTGATATTTTGAGTTGCATGCATATATTTGTTAAAGGGTTACCATTTGATCTAATTAAGAGCTGTCTTGATGTGAGTTATTGAGACAAACAGAACAGAAGTATTTGAAAGGAAAGAAAGGGACTTAAGGCAATTGGCTATAGAGCCCTTACTTTTATTTCCTAAAAATAAAAAAGTTAATCTTTATTGCATTACTTGCTTATAAGTGGCATAGACAAATGGGCTTTCAAAACACATATTTTGCTGCATGTCTAAACACAAAATGATTGTGGTTTGCTGTAGCATTTTGGTGTACTGTATTTCATTTCTGTGCAGTAGAAAATCTCTAAAAACAAAACTTCTGACATACTGTTTTCTCACAGATCTGAAATTGAATCAATGGAACATTTAAAAACATTGTGAATAACAATTATTACATTAATAGGCACATTGACTTGTAACATTGATTTTTGCATTTTCAAAATACATATTTGTGCAAATGCAGTTCAGGAAAGCATGCTGATTTATGAAGTAATGGAAATATATTAACATTCATCTTGCACACATTTAAAAGCAAATTAGTTCTAATTTCCATAATTTATCAATTAGACATGATGTTCATTTACATGTGGAAAGAAACTAGTGCTTATTAATTCACTTTAATACCACTAATAATATATTTTTAACACATACGCTCCCTGTCATATATGTGTATAGTATATCATCACCATCATCCCCTATCAACTCTGCTGGATGAAGGCCCCCCAAGATGTTTCCACTTGCTTCGATCTACAGCTTCTCTTTTCATTCAAAGAAAAGGACGGAGGATGGAATCAACTCTACCAGCTGATTCACATGGAAAGGAGAGATCACCTTGGGCAAGATAGCAGGGTTTGGTCGTAAAGAAACCCTGGAGCCACCACCAGCAAAATGAGCACATGAAGGATAAACCAACAAAGTGCGTAGCTCCCTCACTATGTTTGCAGACACAATACGGCAGCAGAAACACGGTCTTTAATGACATAAACTTCAACCCAGCCGAGTGAAGTGGCTCTAACCAAGCCTTGGAAAGGGTTCTCAGCAATGTATCAAGGCCCACCCTGGAAGGGAGACTAGGACGGCAAAGCCATCAAACTCCCTTTAATAACTTTGAGGCGAGGTTGTGGGCTCCAAGCTACGTACCTTCAATATGGACATGACAAGTGGAAATGGCTGGCAGATATATCTTAAGCATGCATGGGAACTTGCCTGCATACAAAAGCTCTTGCAAGAATTGCAAAATCACCACCATGGAGCAAGTGACAGGCTCATGTCCATCTTTCTGACACCATGTCTGGAACCTCTGCCAGAGCTATGAGTACTGTGACCTTGTAGAGGGAGCTCTCCATGATGGCTACTGACAGCCCTAAGGCCTCAAGCCAATCCTGTTGTGCTTGAGACAGGAGATGCCACATAGCAGAGGAATGAAGGCCAAGAAGCAAGGTCTGCAAGGCCATCAAGGAGCGACTAACACCACCATCACTCTCTGTCTCCTGATTTTCTCCAGCATTGCTGGGAGGAATAGGAATGATGGAAAAGTGTAGAGCAGAATACGCAGCCACACATGGGCTAGCACGTTGATATCCAACATGCCCTTCTGATCTTGGATGGAGAACCATAGAGAGCAATGAGCAGACTCTCACGAGGCGTAGAGATCTACGCTGGCCTTGCTGTACCTGTAACAGATGCACTGCACCACCTGTGGGTGGAGGTGCCATTCGTGGAATAGGGGACCCCCCCTGGAGTTTAGGTAATCTGCCATGTTTTAAGACCTGCGAGATGAACAGCTCTGATCAAGAGAAGGAGGGGCTCAGTCCGTAGAAGGAGTCTGCGAGACAGCCGGTTCAGCACTGGTGAGTGCAGACCCACCCCTGTTCATATAGGCCTCCATGCTAGAAGGTTTAGCAGCCTCTGACAAGTTCCCACACACTCTGTGTTGGTAGAGGGAGAGACAAGAGTGGATCACAGCAACTCCCTAGTTGGACAGGGATGCAATCATTGAGCGGTAGGCCCAACTTGTGGAGATGGTCCAGGACCAGTGCCGTGTGTGGCGCTACTAGCTCCAGTGAGTGTGCACAGATCTGCCAATCATTTAGGTAGTTCAAGACACGAAAAGCCTCTGAGGGACCAGGATGGCATCCATGTAATTGGAAAATGTGTGAGGAGTGAGCGATGATTCAATGATACAAAATTCAAATGCTTGACCTTCGAAAGCAAAATTTAGATACTTCTTTTGTGTTGTAATTACAGGAACATGAAAATGCATGTCCACCATAGTAAACCAATTGCCTGATCTGATAGACTGGATGATGGTGTGCTGTGTATGCATCCTGTTATAAAAGGCTGTGCTTTGGTCACACCATTCAGCCACGTCTTAGTAAATGTAAGGGGGCCGCACCAAACGTCGTCACAGGCCGTGCTTTGGGAAACCCTGTTCCAAACTGTTCAATATGCATTTGATGCCTGAAATGTTATAAAGACATAGATATTTAAATAACCTAATGTCTAAAACCTTATAGACATTATCATCTACATTGTTAATTTAATCATTTTGTGTTAAACTATACAATAGATACATTTCTGTTGACACATACAAAAATGAATCTCTGTAAATCTACGAGGAATGGCACTTAAACTAGTGGATATGGCATGAGCAACATTTTATAAAACAGAAATTAGGAATTGCCTTAATTTGCTAGTTATTAAACTTTTGTACTACTATGCAGCAGATGTAATTTTACTTAGGGGAGGATTGGGCACTTAAGCAAGATCAAAAAAAGTGTCTGATTCCTTTCAACTGCACATGCAGTGCAAAAGAAGAGTCTTTATTAGCGGGGCAATCTTGAGAAAAGCACAATATAAAGTAAATTTATGTTCTTTCATTTCAGCACATGTATAGGAAAATAAATTAGGATAATAAATGTTTTTTATTAAAACTACCATCTGGTCTATTGAAAAGCTTTATATACTTGGCTTGAGTTTAATAAGCCAACAATTGTCCCGTGGCACCCTGCAGCAGGATTTCTTGAATGGCGTTTTATATTCGCAATTTTGCAGCTAAATCAGTGACATAGTTAAACACTCCACTGTTCTTTTATTCATAAAGCACAAGCTGCAGAGCACTGGAGGTAATTCATCATAGCTTTAAAACAGCATTAAATCTGTGCAGTTGTAAAAGTGGTTGCTCTACAGTTAAAGAGCCTTAATGGTATGAAATAGTGCTCGGCCAAGATTTTAACTCCACCGCTAAAAAATACACATATTTTTACTTACACTTTTCAAAATGGAGTATAGACATAGTTAGTGCTTGCCCCTGAAAATATTAAGACATTTTATGTAGCCTTAAACAGCAGGGGCAATATCATTAGTCACTGCAGCTTCTGAGAAAAGAGCAACACAGAATGAATATTTCAGGTTAGGGTGACCCTATCCATAGAAGAGATTATCATGATTTATCCTCTGTGTAGTAGTGTACAGGTCCTGTTTTTATATTTTTAAAGGATAATTTCATTCTTGCAATGGAGTCAACCCATCACTTAAAAGTTGCATGTTTTCTTTTTGTAGTTTAAACAATATTTTGTTTTATTAATTCTACATAAAAAGGCGGAATGGATTTGTATTAAATGAAGTACTTACCTGTTGCCGTATTTCATGGATTATTGTAACCGCACCCAATTTTCTTGCAACACGGGAATGTGTTTATTGGAAAGCATTTTTTAGAAATAATGTTTTTATACACTCACCTAAATGATTATTAGGAACACCATACTAATACTGTGTTTGACCCCCTTTCCCCTTCAGAACTGCCTTAATTCTACGTGGCATTGATTCAACAAGGTGCTGAAAGCATTCCTTAGAAATGTTGGCCCATATTGATAGGATAGCATCTTGCAGTTGATGGAGATTTGTGGGATGCACATCAAGGGCACGAAGCTCCCGTTCCACCACATCCCAAAGATGCTCTATTGGGTTGAGATCTGGTGACTGTGGGGGCCAATTTAGTACAGTGAACTCATTGTCATGTTCAAGAAACCAATTTGAAATGATTCGACCTTTGTGACATGGTGCATTATCCTGCTGGAAGTAGCCATCAGATGATGGGTACATGGTGGTCATAAAGGGATGGACATGGTCAGAAACAATGCTCAGGTAGGCCGTGGCATTTAAACGATGCCCAATTGGCACTAAGGGGCCTAAAGTGTGCCAAGAAAACATCCCCCACACCATTACACCACCACCACCAGCCTGCACAGTGGTAACAAGGCATGATGGATCCATGTTCTCATTCTGTTTACGCCAAATTCTGACTCTACCATCTGAATGTCTCAACAGAAATCGAGACTCATCAGACCAGGCAACATTTTTCCAGTCTTCAACTGTCCAATTTTGGTGAGCTTGTGCAAATTGTAGCCTCTTTTTCCTATTTGTAGTGGAGATGAGTGGTACCCGGTGGGGTCTTCTGCTGTTGTAGCCCATCCGCCTCAAGGTTGTACGTGTTGTGGCTTCACAAATGCTTTGCTGCATACCTCGGTTGTAACGAGTGGTTATTTCAGTCAAAGTTGCTCTTCTATCAGCTTGAATCAGTCGGCACATTCTCCTCTGACCTCTAGCATCAACAAGGCATTTTCGCCCACAGGACTGCCGCATACTGGATGTTTTTCCCTTTTCACACCATTCTTTGTAAACCCTAGAAATGGTTGTGCGTGAAAATCCCAGTAACTGAGCAGATTGTGAAATACTCAGACCGGCCCGTCTGGCACCAACAACCATGCCACGCTCAAAATTGCTTAAATCACCTTTCTTTCCCATTCAGACATTCAGTTTGGAGTTCAGGAGATTGTCTTGACCAGGACCACACCCCTAAATGCATTGAAGCAACTGCCATGTGATTGGTTGATTAGATAATTGCATTAATGAGACATTGAACAGGTGTTCCTAATAATCCTTTAGGTGAGTGTATTTCAACATAGTCTCGTAATTTATTTATAACCTCAATAATATGAAACTGAATGTTAATTTAGCAGTTTAAATCCAGGTGTACATTCAGTGTTCCCCAAACAAATTTGATGCAAAATTTTTCAAGAGTATCTTGTAAAAAATATTGATCTTATATTTCTAAATACACAATCTTCAAATATATTTAAACCCCAGTAGCTAACAGATCCTTCTTTAGTGATTAATGTAGCCTTCTAATCAGTTCAGGTGCTTACGCAATCCACTAGTACGCTTTACAGAGGGGATAACTTTCTTCTCAGCATGAACTTAATGTTTTCTGCAATAAATATACATAATAAGTTGCATAAAAGCAACAATCTTGTTTAGCTCCCACAATTTAAACAACATGGAGAAGCTGCAAAAAGCTCCGCATGGAAGAGGGGTCAAACAATCCTGAGAAGCACCTCAACCTACTAAGAAGCTACAGGAAGTATATTTCCAAGGCAATGAAAAGAAGATCTTTATAATACTAAAGTATTGGTTGTGTGAATTATTTTGAACATTTTGTATTTCGAATTATATAAATAATTATAAATACAATATTTATAACATTCTACATATTTTAATTTATTTAGATGACAAAAAATATAGATTTGGAAAAATATGGAATATGCATCAGCATTTTCTGATTTAACGTACATTTCACTAAAGGTGTTATCTTTTATTGCAATACATTATACTGTCAGATAGGTTTTGATTTAAATCATGTTTTTTATATTTGTTTTCACAGAAAAGGTGTAAATTGATACTTCTTAGGACCGCATAATTTTGAACTGGTTTTCAACTTTTTTCAGCAGTGGAATGGAGAGACAAATAGATACCTGTGTAAATGTAAGAAACAGAACACGAATAACTTTGGAATGATCAAAAAATGACTCGTGTTCAATTAATGCATTGATACAAATTAAATTACACATCAATTTTGGTTACAGCAACTGTGTTAAACAAAATCCTTACTTAGAATTGTTTATTTACAGACCTCTGAACTCAAATAAATACAAAATATAAAGTAATGCAGCAAACATTGCATGGTATAATGCATTTTAGTAAAATATTTACAGTATTTACAACAATTTGTTGCCATTTATCCTTACACTTGAGATTTACTAAGTAGATTTTTTCTTGAAAAGTGTTGCATAAGAAAGGTGTTGAAATGAAAGTCCAGGAGATGTTGGACCACACCAGAAACTGTCCCTGTTAAAGCAGATGGCATTGACTTCAGTTTTAGTCACATTCACTTATAATACTAATGAAATACTGCAGCATGGTTATCTTTCGAGTCGAGAATATTACCCAAAGGGGAGGGACATCACTCCTCACATGGGAACTCAGGAACGCATTGTCTAACAAAGCTTCCTATAGGCCGCTGTGTGCTGTCACTCAGGAAGACCCCTCCCCTCTCTGCCTGCTTTAACTAGCACAGAGACTCGGCCTCTTTTTGCCGTTCACTGGGGGACTGACTCAAGAGCTCATGACACTTTAGTGCCTCCACGTTGCCTGTACCGCTTGACTACCCAGCACATAGTGCATCTCAATGCATTTTAGTGTATTACGGTGTACTTCAGTTACCAGCCTGTTGTACACTGTCGGTGAAGGATTGGAGAACATGGTGCAACTCGGTGCGGCGCATTTGGTACATTGCCACCAAGGTGGATCTGAATGCTGCTTTCATGTCTTCATCGTTCCACCACACAGGAAGTTCCTTCGCTTAGCCTTCAATGGCAAAGCTTTCAAGTATTTTGTCCTTCTGTTCGGTCTGTTGCTTGCTCGTGCTTTCTCCAAGTGCATGTACATCGTGCTGGCCCCACAGGGGGTCTGTGTCTTGGGCTCTTGACCATTTCCGTTAGTTGGGCCTGCGGATTACCTTGGAAAAGAGTTTCCTCACGCTAACACTGCAGGTGCAGTTCCTTAGGCTATCTGCCATGTGTGCCTCACTGTCCCTCCTGTGACTGAGGCCGTTGTGCTCTGTGGATGCACCCGCACTAATCACACTGGTGAGTCGGAGGGTGCTCTGATAGTGGTGAAGCCCCTCAAACCTGACCCTCAGGGTGGTCATATGGCTGGATTGTCACTGTGAGGTAATGATAACGGACACCTCCAACAAGGTTTGGGGTGCCACCTGTCGTGGAGACCACGGGATGTGGATGGAGGCCCACAGAGCTCTCCACATCAACAGTCTGGAACTCCGGGCCCCTGGTTCAGTGTTTCACTCTTTCTTTCTCAGTAGAGCTTGGCCCGGTGGCCCCCGCTCCTGGTTTGTTTGGATTGTCTCTAAGTGGGTCCCTGTTGGTTCCCTTCCCCTACACATTTGGATATACAATTATCCCACCCCCCTTTAGGTAGTATTCTTGACTCGAAAGATAACGATAGGGTGCAAGTTCAACCCCAGTTATCTGAGTAAGAGAGTACTACCCAAAAAGTGCAAGGTCGCATGTGACCCTTTTTGGGCTCCGGCAAGAAGAGGCTAAGTCACTGTGCGCTGCACTAATTAAAGCAGGCAGAGGGGGGGTCTGCCTGAGTAGCAACGCAGTGGCCTATCGGCAGCTTTTTTAGCCGATATGTTAATGAGTTCCCCTTGGTAGCACGCAATGGCTCACCCCTTTGGGTCGTGTTCTCTCTCTCAGATAACCGGGGTTGCATTCACAACCTATCGATTTCATGTTATTACTAGTACCATCAGACAAAAATAAAATGATGCCAATGTTTTCCAACATTTCCTCCTTTAGTGATTGTACCTTTAGGGTTTTATGCAATTGTCTATTTTATAATTTTAAAGAGTTTTCTTGAAAAATATTGCATAAGAAAGGTGTTGGACCACTCCAGAAACATTCCATGTTAAAGCATATCCTGTTGGAACACAAAGGTTCAGGCATGCACCTATCTTTCACTTTGTGACTAATGTTTATGGTTACATATCCATTTTATGCCTCTCTAAAATGTCTTTAACTGAACAAAGGTTTTACAGCTGCAATTATTCCCATCAAAAGAGCTTCCTGAAAATCAAAGCAAGTGAGTGCTACTTAGAAAATAGTTATCCTAGGGCAATCAAACTATCATCCTGGTTTTTCATTTACCCTGTATTTCGTTAGCTACCATTTTATCTATCTGTTAATGGTTTTCTGTATAAGTGCTCCATTAATTAAAAGTTAATATATATTCTTTGGATCCATGGAATCTCCCTTAAGACCCCATAAGGGAGGAGCTGGGAGCTGAAATAAAATGGCTTTGACGTAGATGTACAGAATTACTACAATAGATACAGTAAGTGGCCAATTTATTAGGTGCATTGAGATAATAGCAAGTTGCTCCCCTTTTGCCTTGAGAACAGCCTGCATTTGTCGAGGGAACGGACTCAACAAGATGTTGAAAGTGCGCCACAGGAATGCTGGCTGATGTTGACTCCATTGCTTCCCATAGTTGTTGCAAATTGGCTGGTGTTGGATCTCTACTCTGAATAGGTCATTCCATCTCATCCCACAGATGATCAATTGGATAGATCTCATGACTGGGCAGGACACTGCAGTGCGCTGAATTCACTGTCCTGTTCCCGAAACCATTCATTGGACAATCCTAACCCTGTATCATGGGGCATTATCCTGCTGAAAGATCCCATTCGCAGATGGATACACTGCTGCCATGAAGGGATGCACCTGACTGGCAATGATGTTCAGATATCCTGTGGCATTCAAACGTTGCTCCACTCGTATCAAGTCACCGAATGTGTGGCACGAAAACACACCCTGCACCATCACACCACCACCAGCCTGCACTTTGACACCTGGCAGGATGGATCTATATATCTATCTCTATCTCTCTCTCTCTCTCTCTCTATATATATATATATATATATATATACAAGATGGAGTAGTATTGTACAGACCTTTGAACTCTAAAGGTACAATCACATAACAATTAAAATTAACAAGTTCTAAGAGGGGATATCTATATTAAACTTCAACACCAGAAGTGCAATACTTTACAATAAACAAGCAGCAACAAAAACAAAACATAAAATGCAAAATAAACAAAATAAAAAAGTAATTTTAAATCTCTCTTACAAATCCAAGACACCTGTTTTACATACAGTACCAGGATGACAGATATGCAGACAATATTCTGATTAAATTGTTTCTGTTTGGCAAGTGTAAACATTTCCTTTAAGATCCGCTATCAAAATATAATATATTGTCATTTATTTGTATGCTGGGTTTTGCAGATGTTCCTGTTCTAAAACCTTTTACATTCAACCAGTTTCTAAAAGCAAATTCATAACATTTGATTGGCTGGAGGAATAAATAGTAATTTATTGGGACCCTTCTTTTGACAACACAGTTATACTTTCACACAAAATAGTCTTTACGCACACTCTCGCACTCACACATATAGACAAACACACAAAGAAGAAGAAGTGCATCTTTACAGCAACTTAACACAATGAAAAAAGTTCAATAAATCACACATTAGTCCCTGTTATGCTATGAAGAAAGAAGCCTGCAAATAATGCTCTGAGGTTTATTCTTTCATTGCAAATGTTTCCTTCCATTTAAATAAAGTCTCGCTGTTGCAAAAATCTGCAGTATCTGTTCTTGAATCCTTTCTGGTTGGAAACAACAAACTTGCAAAGAGATTTTGTCACCCTATTTACAGATTGTCATCATTATGCTGGAATGTCTGATAACTACTGTATATAGCATAATAAAAGTTGTCAATGATAACTTTTTTTCCTTTTAAAAAAGTACAAGTTTATTCTTTGAAATTCTACACACTAGTTATAAGCTTAACCCTGTGAAAATATTTAGATTATTTTTTAAAGGCACAATATTCAGCCATGAGAAAAAGCATACTGTTTGTTATTGTGTCCTGTGAAAACCATAATTTATTTTTTTCTCGTAACTTATCTTGATAAACCCTGATAACACATACACAATCTCCACTGCAAGCAATCGTGGCAGTAGAAAAAGGACCGCAACATCGTAAAGCCATGTTTCCTTCTGCAAATAAAGCAAAGTGTCCAGAAATACGATGTTATTTTCTTTTTTTTAATGAGGTAACACAATTTCCTACAGAGTTTGCATCTACTTCTGACATACGCTACATTTACTGGTATTTCCATTATTCAACGTGAATTAATCATGAATAGACACTTATTATAAAGTATTACCAGTAAAATAATCATGGTACTATTTTATGAAATTAACAATTAACAGAAGTACCACAAAGTTTAATTTAAATACTTAAATAAATCAATAATAATAAATGTTCAAGATACAAAGCACTGCTGAACTGTTAGGAATTTCCTCAAGCAAATTTGAAACCTTTTGGATTCAGAGTCTTCTACAACCACGAGGTTTGTAGAAATTAAACAAACTGACTCCCCAGCTAACACAACATTGTCCCGACAATTCAGAGTGTTGTTGTATGGTTTGTGTTTGGCTGTGGCAGACGTGTTCTTGCAACATTTGTACAATGTTAATGATATTATTCTGTCGGCTAAAATGCATCAATGTTACGGAAACGTAACAGAGTTTAGTTGTATGTATGTTTTTAAATGACAAACATAATACTAGTTGAGGACATTTTAAGCCTGTCATATTACTGTTAGTATTTAACATAATTTACACAAATGTTTATTTATTTTGTAAGCACAACTGTTATAAACACCTCTTCGTATTATTTAAATAATCCATCCTATTTTCCATGTAATGTCACATAAACAGAATTTTTTGATGATGCTCTTTCTTTCAGCTTTCAACTGAAGATCTTTCGGTTCAAAATTAATGTTAATTACTGTGCCTGAATAGCATCATATAAATTGAAAGAAATGGTCCTTCAGTGTATAATAAAATATACAGCAAATGCAAATGGGTCATTGAGAATTCCTAAAGAAGGAATGTAGACTGCACTGACATCTTAATGAGAGTCAAACTGTAATCAAGCAGGCATATCAGTAGTTTGCATCCTTGCAAATTAATGGAAATATATAATCTCAGAGTAAACATTACTCAATCCAGGCCATGCTCTGACACACATTATCCCTGCATTTACGGATTCCCTTAAGCAACATCTTCCATTTGCAATTCCAAAGAGCTATAAATGAATTAAATATGTCTAACGAATATCAGTCGTAAAATGCTTTCAATGACATTTCAGTATTGTAAGACAAAGCAGACATCTTGAGGTATTTTCAGATGGAGGCAAATCCAACCTAATCATAAATAATCACCTATAAGACTCAAAGTTTCCAATCTGCATTTTCAAGAGATTATTGGATATCATAAGCTTTGCTGGTTGTTGAGCTTTCATCTCCAGATGAATTACAGTAAATGTGTTTTATGTTTTTAGATGACCCTTTTCACTCTGGAGGTTTGGGCTAAGTGGTTTAAGGAGGGATCCACTTGTATGTGTTAAAAGGGTTATTATATCATTTTGAAAGCATGGTGAAGTCATAAATCATTGTATACCTGATTTCTTTTAAAGAAAATTACATCTTACATATGCTCACATAAGTGAGAATACATACAACTTTGACATGTTTCTTTTGAGATTAGAAGATTCCAATTCATATTATTCTACCTAAATATCTAGTCAATTTTAGATTGGAAAACATGGAAGCCAATGGCTTTTACACAAATCAGTCCTGGAATGAACCTTTCTAATTTAATGATCTTTGAAATGAGAAAATAAAAACTAAGTTCAGGATCAGTATTTCAGTTAAAAAGCATGTTTGTACACATGCTTCTGGCTTATAAATGAATATAAACTCTGCTTCTATTATGGCATACACAAGAGACTTGCAAGGTAGAATTTGCTTCAGATGATATGAGATCTAAAATCAACTGGGACAAACTTTTCACAGGACATCGGTTTGCACAAATCGTTCAGTATAATTTCACTGGTTTTGCTCCGAACTCTTAAGCTTTGAACGGAAACAAAATAGTATGTCTTAAACACATGCAACATGTGAGAAGCTTACATGTGAAAATGGGACTTCCCATACACCAAATCAGAGCATTATGTAGTAAGGGTCAGGCTACTGTAGTTTATTTTGGTACAATGCAAGATTTACAATAGGTTAATATAGTCAGTGTATGTTAGTACTACATAACACTTTATTATTTATATGGGAAGCTACTATTAGAAGCAAAAGCTATAGAAATTATGTGACTGTGATGCCTGACTTGTGTTAAAATGATATTATACATGTATAATAAAAAAAAATAATTCATTCCACATTCCCCATCTTCTTACACCTACAGTGCACAAATACAAAGAGAGAAATGGCTGAATACCTTACCTTGACTTAGCAGTTTTATTTCTACTGCGGTCATTTAGGGATTATAAATAAATGAATAAATTTTTTAAAATAAACACCTAGTTTCAGTGAATTAATGCAGTCACCCTAGTGGACATAATAGAGCCAATAGACAACGTTAAAAAAGGTAAACGTGATAGGGAAGATTACCCTGGACCACTTGTCTATGGCATTAACGTCCGTCAAGTCGGGAATTTTAATTTTCAGCTGCGATGCTCGCCTTCGTAAGCGCCCCTTTTTGTGTACCATATGCCTCTCCGCCACGCTGCGTCCGTACAGGTCTCGACTCGTCATCGGTTTCCTGTACTGGATGCTGGCGCTGTCGTAGGAGAACATGGTGGCTCTCGGGTCGTTGAGGCCCGTCAGCACCTCGGAGCCGCTCACCTCGTTCCTGATTTCGAGGGTGGTGAGCAGGATGTTTCCGTGAGCGTCCACCTGCAAGAGACCAGCGCCAAAGTGGCAATCAGTCACGAGCAATTAGGTTAGTCGCGTTCATCTGGCTCCTGGTATACAATTTCCAAAGCCAGCCCATCATCGCAGATGTCTTTTTCGGGGAATGAGCAGGCCATGGCGCTGTTTGCTGTGGATTTCACACAGAGGGAAAGCTACAATATATAATTCATCATCTAACCTTTCATCATAGAGTTAATGCGCCATTTATCTTGCTGCAAGGGCACACGCTTTTCACTTTTCTTCAGGTCATGGTGGTAAAAATAATGCTGTCATCTCTGATTTGACACACCAGACCCCAACTCTCGTTACCAGTATTTCGCACTGTATCCTTACGCGTTCAAACCCCACGGGCCTTTTGTTATTAGTCAAAGAAGTTGCTAATACTCTCAACATATTAACATTAAAACATTTTGCTCCAGACCAAACACACATTTGCTCTAATTGATCTTTATATGACTGACAGAGTATCTCCTTAAGCTTTTTCTTCGGGTTTATTGTTTGACCTCAGTTGAAGGTCTTTTTTTTTTGCAGGGGACTATTTTATTTCTATCTGATTTGAATAGTAAGCATCCCTAAAAACACATTTGTAATGAACCTTCCAGCAGCTAAGCTAATGTATATAGACCTTTATTGTTTGGCTAATGCAACACTAGCTATGCCCAAATCATAGCCACAGATAACAATCATGATCTGCAACATTAATCTGATTGAAAGTAAAAGTATCGAAGATTAGAGGCTATCTGTTCTGTTCTGTTGATGTCATGTGACCAAATAAATACATGAATGTTCGCATTTCTTTTCTGAAACATTCATGCATTTGCATTCATATTTTATTTTAAGAAACGCAGCAGACATTTTATAGCTAAAGTATAAACTGCTACATTTCTTCAACTGCTGTGAATGGACAGAGTATGCAAACAATATGTTACCAAGTGATTATTCAGCTAACGCTAACAACATCGAATGGCTGTTGCACTGCACAGATGGGGAACGCCATTTCATGCTTCACAAAGACTTAAACTGCTGTGAGAGAAAAAAATAAATACATTTACAAGACAGCATCTACAGGCTAATCAACCTGAATGAAATACATACTGCATTTTATCATCCTGTTTAATTAAGCACACAGCATACGAAGTCAGTATGTTATTGTAATTGCCTCTGTAACAGATAATCAAATCCCACTAAGACTGGAGGGCTTGGCTATTATTGCAGATTCCTGTTGTAAAATTCGAACGCGCAAAATTAAGTCAGTAATGCAATTTCTGAAACTTATTTATCCCTGGGTACACTGTTGTTCGAAAGCACAGTCAATAGCGTAAGAATTACAAAGCACTGAATATAATAAACAGGAAGATAAACAAATGACAAATAGGGAGATAAATATTTATGCGTGAAAAGACTCTTCAGTCACTTGGATGTAGAGGGCCTGGAGATATTCTGTGACACTCCTGCAATGGCTCTGTGTTGAACCCGTTGATTTAGAGGTGAGGCACAGATGCAAATAGAACATAAACACAGCCTTAATACTCTGGTTTCAAACCTTAAGTACACCGATCAGCCATAACATTATGAACACCTGCATAATACTGTGTAGGTCCCCAAAACAGCCCTGACCCGTCGAGGCATGGACTCCACTAGACCTCTGAAGGTGTGCTGTGGTATCTGCCACCAAGACGTTAGCAGCAGATCCTTTAAGTCCTGTAAGTTGCGAGGTGGGGCCTCCATGGATCGGACTTGTTTGTCCAGCACATCCCACAGATGCTCGATTGGATTGAGATCTGGGGAATTTGGAGGCCAAGTCAACACCTTGAACTCGTGATTCATCAGACCAGGCCACCTTCTTCCATTGCTCCGTGGTCCAGTTCTGATGCTCACGTGCCCATTGTAGGTGCTTTTGGCAGTGGACAGGGGTCAGCAACAAACTGCGATGCACTGTGTGTTCTGACACCTTTCTATCAGAACCAGCATTCACTTTTTCAGGAATTTGAGCTACAGTAGCTCGTCTGTTGGATCGGACCACACGGGCCAGCCTTCGCTCCCCACGTGCATCAATGAGCCTTGGCCGCCCATGACCCTTTTGCCGGTTCACCGCTTTTCCTTCCTTGGACCACTTTTGATAGGTACTGACCACTGCAGACTGGGAACACCCCACAAGAGCTGCAGTTTTGGAGATGCTCTGACCCAGTCGTCTAGCCATCACAATTTGGCCCTTGTCAAAGTCGCTCAGATCCTTACGCTGCCCATTTTTCCTGATCCTAACACATCAACGTTGAGGACAAAATGTTCACTTGCTGCCTAATATATCCCACCCACTGACAGGTGCCATGATAATGAGATTATCAGTGTTATTCACTTCACCTGTCAGTGGTCATAATGTTATGGCTGATCAGTGTACAGTGAGGAAAAAAAGTATTTGATCCCCTGTTGATTTTGTATATTTGACCACTGACAAAGAAATGATCAGTCTATAATTTTAATAGTAGGTGTATTTTAACAGTGAGAGACAACAAAACAATCCAGAAAAACGCATTTCAAAAAAGTTATAAATTGATTTGCATGTTAATGAGGGAAATAAGTATTTGATCCCCTATCAATCAGCAAGATTTCTGGCTCCCAGGTGTCTTTTATACAGGTAACGAGCTGAGATTAGGAGTACTCTCTTAAAGGGAGTGCTCCTAATCTCAGCTCGTTACCTGTATAAAAGACACCTGTCCACAGAAGCAATCAATCAATCAGATTCCAAACTCTCCACCATGGCCAAGACCAAAGAGCTGTCCAAGGATGTCAGGGACAAGATTGTAGACCTACACAAGGCTGGAATGGGCTACAAGACCATCGCCAAGCAGCTTGCTGAGAAGGTGACAACAGTTGGTGCAATTATTCGCAAATGGAAGAAACACAAAATAACTGTCAGTCTCCCTCGGTCTGGGGCTCCATACAAGATCTCAGCTCGTGGAGTTTCAATGATCTATCGAACGGTGAGGAATCAGCCCAGAACTACACGGGAGGATCTTGTTAATGATCTCAAGGCAGCTGGGACCATAGTCACCAAGAAAACAATTGGTAACACACTACGCCGTGAAGGACTGAAATCCTGCAGCGCCCGCTAGGTCCCCCTGCTCAAGAAAGCACATGTACAGGCCCGTCTGAAGTTTGCCAACATCTGAATGATTCAGAGGAGAACTGGGTGAAACTGGGTGAGCTCTTTGGCATCAACTCAACTCGCCGTGTTTGGAGGAGGAGGAAAGACCCCAAGAACACCATCCCCACCATCAAACATGGGGGTGTTTTTCTGCTAAGGGGACAGGACAACTGCACCGCATCAAAGGGACGATGGACGGGGCCATGTACCGTCAAATCTTGGGTGAGAACCTCCTTCCCTCAGCCAGGGCATTGAAAATGGGTCGTGGATGGGTATTCCAGCATGACAATGACCCAAAACACACAGCCAAGGCAACAAAGGAGTGGCTCAAGAAGAAGCACATTAAGGTCCTGGAGTGGCCTAGCCAGTCTCCAGACCTTAATCCCATAGAAAATCTGTGGAGGGAGCTGAAGGTTCGAGTTGCCAACGTCAGCCTCGAAACCTTAATGACTTGGAGAGGATCTGCAAAGAGGAGAGGGACAAAATCCCTCCTGAGATGTGTGCAAACCTGGTGGCCAACTACAAGAAACGTCTGACCTCTGTGATTGCCAACAAGGGTTTTGCCACCAAGTACTAAGTCGAAGGGGTCAAATACTTATTTCCCTCATTAACATGCAAATCAATGTATAACTTTTTTGAAATGCGTTTTTCTGGATTGTTTTGTTGTTATTCTGTCTCTCACTGTTAAAATACACCTACCATTAAAATTATAGACTGATCATTTCTTTGGCAGTGGGCAAACGTACAAAATCAGCAGGGGATCAAATACTTTTTTCCCTCACTGTATATTGTCACTTGAGCAACATTTACAAACCTCCTATGGGGAATAAACCTGTTGCCTGTTGCATCAGGACAGACTCTCTACTGTTGCTTTTGTTTTTCTGTACTACTAGATGTAGCACGTCCCCGCAAATGCTACTTTATTATTATTATTATTATTATTATTATTATTATTACAGTGTTGAAAAGTGATTGGCAAAGTCAGCTCAAGACACTAATAACATCTTACACAATATTCCACCTGATACGACATTTTTTTTATGGTAAATCCATGACTGTGCTTAATTAACTGATTCATTCTTACTGCAGTCTGCAGCGGCTTCTCTTTGTGTGAGATGAAAATAGTGTTGCGTAGGCAGTCAAATTCGAAGTGCAATTACAGGCACAGCTTCGAACAGCACAGATGCGCAGTCCAAACAACTGACAAACCCACGGCACACAAAGACCTGTTTCTGAAGGTGTGGGGGGGGATTTGCGCACTCTTTGAGGATCCAGGGGAATGGCATCACAGCCACAGGCTCAAATCCACAATGAGTCTCGTTATACACTCTCGCCCACACTAAACTCTGCGGCAACCTTGGTGACTAATCGGCATCAATCTGCTTAATCCATATCATGCCATCAGTTTGGTGTTTGCAGTCTGAGCCTGGATTCAAACTGCCACTGCAGGCAGCAAAGTGACAAAGTAGTGCAGACAAAACAAAGGGTAATCCTGTTATTACAAATGTCACAGAGATTGGTATTCCCTTGCGAACTCAGAGTGAGTGACGGCCCATGTGTGGAGAAAAAATAATCAAATTAACCTAAACTTTCACACCATCAAAAGTCTGTCGCTACTACAGTTTGTCCATTTAGCATTCCTGTGGGAATTAGCCATGTGGGTTCATGTTTGCTCACAATCAAGGCAGTGTGGTTTTAGTTCCTGTTTTAATGCCAAGTACAAATCAGTTTCCAATTACAGCTCAAAAATAAGAGATTTGGCACTTACACACATTAACAGTTATTACAATTACCCAGAAAATGAAATAATCATTAAAACATTAATAGTCAAATATGAGGGAAGATATGTTAGTCAACGTTTTTGTTCCAAAGTAAAGTTAAATAAATATATAAAGCACCCAGTATAGGTCTCTGACTCTTTCAGGCCCAGTTCAGCTGCCACCTCTTGAAACTCCATTAATATGGCTTCTATCAAAGGCTTGACCTCCATTGCTACTAGATTTTCCAAAGGCATCACGCGGCTGATATGTTTGGCTGTCCCACACTGCAGGGACTCCTTCGCAGGGACTCCCTCAGGTATTGTGTGTAGGTCAATTTGATCTCTACTAGGAAATTCAAGTACTGTGAAGCGTCAAAGACGTGGGCACATCTGCATATAGGTCATTTAGTAGAGTTGCAGGAAAGGGCAGCCTTTATATGAGGTATTCAAACAGAGTGTGTGTACAGATCTCATTGTGCTCCAACACAACACATAGCTAGGACTGCGTAAACAATAAGACAGTGAGGAAAATGTCCTCGTGTCATAAGTGTAGCAAAAAGAGATGGTGATGATATTGTGACATGGGAAAAAATATATTTATAGAACCTTTATATGCTGTTTGTGGTAATATTATCATTATAACTTGTCTTGTTGTTCAAATGCTGAAATACATCTTTATTAGCTATTTTCTCAAACACTGCGATTTGAGTTCAGGTGTGCACTCAATGATAGGTGGAATGTGCAAAAAAAGCAGTTGTTTCGGGTGCACCTCATCATGAAATACTCAAGTTGCAGGTGTGTACAGATGTGTCTTGCAATTTAAATTCTGTAAACTCACTGATATCTAAAAAAATCAAGGGATGTTAAATACCCCTGCCATAAAGCGAGTGGGATAATTTACTGTCACACTTATTTGACTTGAATTGTGTCCTAAATTATATGGAGTTGGACTGCAGTGTATAGAAATGAAAGTCGAGTATAGAATGTGGTAGCTATGTACAAAAATAGTTTAATTGTTTAGAAGAGATCATCACAGGCTTTATTGATCTTCATGACTTTGTTACAAGTACTGATTTTAGAGTATAAAATGTAATGTTCATCAATTTTATTTCATTTTGTTGAGTGTTTGAACTCTTTGACTCTTACCAGTTGTGGTTTTCAGAGTACTCAGTAAAATAATGGTGCTACTGTTTTTTCGCCTCATATTTGTTCAATTTCTTTTTGTTATATCCCGCCGAATTTGCATTGAGTAATTGCTTTGCACAAAGGGGTTAACAGTGTTGGCTCTGCAAGTCAGTCAAGTATAGTTCTACCTTTTTTTTTTCCATTTCCTGATTTCGAGTTTTATGGTTGGAAGCCTTCTTTTTATTGTTTCCATTCTTAAACCTGTCACTCAGCTTGACTCCAAAGAAAAACTGTGCACAACATCCATATGTCTTAATCCTTCCCTGGCTCCTGGGGGTAACAGCAATCTTACGTGCCAGCTGTATTTGGCTCCCTGGGTCTAGTACTGAGTCAGGGCAGCTGTGAAAAACTGGCAAGCTCCTAAGTGCTGGATATAGGATCCTGAAGGGGTGGGCAGCTCTAACGTGGCTGCAACAAAACTGTAATTGCAGAGATGTAAGTACAAGCAATTTACTTGTGTGTACACAGCTATGCATATAAAGCTAAAAGCAGAGGGGATGTTTTTAGTCTAAAATCGTACAATTTCAGCTTATATTATTCTGTCCTAAATGGCAATGCATGTGTACTGTTCTGTATACAGTTTAATTAACTCTTTTGGGGCTGCACAACTTTGCTCTATTTCCATATTTGTCAAACCTCAACACAGTAAAGTAATGTACCTGTTATAAGGTCTTAACTTCCTAAGCACTAAATGTCCTCCTTACAAAAACCTAATCGCTTAATAGTGTGGAGATTAATTTGTTCTGCTTTGGGGCCGTTTTTTCATCCTCTGGTCCTGACATTCTTCTGAGAACTGAGGGATTTTTACAGCTTGATAATGATCCAAAACACACATCCAAGTTCATGACCAAATGGATAACAAAATGCAACAGTCAATGCACTTGACTGGTCATCACAATCCCCAGACTTGAGTCCAATAGACAATTAGCGTTATGAATTGAAAAAAGCAGTAGAAACGCACAAGCAACACATCCTGGAGGATCTGAAGAGCTTCTGTATGGAGGAGTGGTCATCATTTGCCTCCTGAATTAATCGACCTATTAAAAGGCTGGGGGTAGCGTCTCTTCCATGTTACCAAAGCCAAAGGAGGAGATTCACAAAGTACTTTGAACATCAAATATTGAAACATATATTTAACTATTTTTGACAGATACACAGAATACTGATAGTTATACAAGTCATTAATTTATATTTTGGAAAAAAAATAATTTACACTTGTATTTTCTTGCTCAGTCAACTACAACAAAGCTATGAATAAATCTGGAGGCTTTTACAACTTTACAAGTTTCTTTCAGAGCTTTTTTGAATTACTTTTTTATATCCAGACTAGACTGTCAGAGCACACTTGTTATATGCATGGAATGTAAAGTGACTTGCATTCTATGATCTTGGTTGGGTATCCAAGTTGGATATATTATTTCAAGCTTATATTTTTTTCAAAGATCATGGTATGGTACACACTTTTCTTTGTGAAAGACAACCAAATGTGGCCTGATTATACCTATAGAATATACAAATTCTGTATATGTCTGGTTTCCATATAGACTCTGTCTACAACTCTTTCCAACCTTTTCACCCTGGAACAGAGGAGACTACGTGGGGACTTGATCCAAGTCTTCTAAATCATGAAAGGCATCGACCACATCAAACCAGAGGAGCTTTTCCAGATCAGCAGGGACACACGCACCCGGGGACACAAATGGAAATTGGGCTTCAAGGCATTCAAGACAGAAAACAGGAGACACTTCTTCATACAGAGAGGCGTCACAATCTGAACAAACTCCCCAGCGATGTGGCTGAAGAGACAATTTGGGAACATTCAAAAACAGACTGGATAGGATCCTTGATCACTTAGTTATTAATGGACACCAAACGAATATGATGGGGCGAATGGCCTCCTCTCGATTGGACACATTCTTATGCTCTTAATATTCTGTCATAGCATATTCGGTCTGAATCATATGCAAGAGTAAAATGTGAATAGAAATCCAAGCTCAGGTTGTAATGTGAAGTATGAAGCTCTAAATCAGATGCACTGACATTAATTGATCCTAAAACTCTATCGCCTGATAGCAGGTGTTTTGAAGATGCACATAAAATGCCAGTGGGCTAAATACTGCTGTGAAAAATGTATTATTAGACTGTGGGATACGATTTGTCCCTTTCCTGAACAGCAGAAAAACATATTTTATGTGAGTTTGATCTCCAAAAAGACGAGATTATCAGGAAGCCTTCATCTTCAGTGTACTGATGTGCAATTCACGAACAATACCTGCCTTTTGAATGGTTTGGTTCTACGAATAAGTTCAAAATTATGTTTGAATAATTTACTATGACATATTATATCAAAGAAACTACTTGAGATGAGTCAGGTTTCCAGCCCCACCACAACTTGGGAAATGATCAGAAAATGAGTCTGTTCAACAGTAAGACTACTGTTCAAGTATTGTGTGTGTGCATGTGTGAGAGAGAGGGGGGTCATGTAGGTAAGGGTAAGACCTTGGATTTGGGGTAATTTAAGGGTTTAGATTGAGGATTATGGTAAAGGTACAATTTTGGGTTAGGCTTTAAGTGGTAAGACCAGAAATAGGGTGAGGAGTGATGCAAGGGTTAGGTTTAAAGCAAAGATTAATCCATTGAAAGGGTTACACCAAGCAAAAAACAATAACAGTCATTGTATGATTGGACTAAAATTATAAAAAAATATTTAGAAGCTGCACAAGAAACAACTACTATCATCCATCATTCAGTCATTCTTGCTGCCTCCAAGCCAGTCTGCCATCTGCGGGAGAAATCCATGACGCCATATTGTAGTTCCTACCTGCACTTTGTTGGTCTCTATTCTGCCCTTCTCATTGTTTGTCTTGGCAGCTTTTTCGGCTGCCTTCTTCTGGAGGTGAGGCCCCCGTCCGAAGAATATGTAGTTGACGAAAGCGTACTCCAGAAGAGCCAGGAACACGAACACAAAGCAGCCCATCAGGTAAATGTCAATAGCTTTGACATAGGGGATTTTAGGCAGGGTCTCTCTCAGATGGGTGCTGATCGTTGTCATTGTGAGCACAGTTGTTATTCCTGTTGTTAAAAACAGTGAAGAGTAGGTCTCAGAAAGCAGTTTACACAGAATACAGTCCACTTGTAGCTGCACATCCATCTTCCTTAATGTAATGGATCAAAGCTGGACTATAAGTTCATAAATAACCGGTAGCTTATTTGCAGAAGTGTGAATATGAAGTAATTTTATGCTATGGCAAAAGAGAGTGTTTTTTTTTTTTTTAGCCAATAGGTCTCACAGTTATTTATAATTCAGCTTCTTATATATTCAGTTAACTGAGTAGGTTGAATATACCAATACTTTACTCTGCTGCAGTATAATTCATCATACCTACACAGATAAAGACTGGACTAAAGGGAAACAACATATTTTCTACATAAGAGTGCTGCTGACAATGAGATAAATAACAAAATAAAAGCATAAACAACATCTACGCATATCTACGCAATAACTAGCCATCATCCACCCACAAATTGGAAGAATACACAGTCAATTCACAACTACAATCAAATTAAAAAGAAGATACACCACAATGTATTAGCCTCAGTTTCAGTTCAGTGATCTATTTGGGGGCTCTAGAAAAGCTATATGAAATATGACAAAACAAACACTTTGCTAACTCAATAGATTAAAATAATTAAAAAAATAAAAAATAAATACAAAACAAAATAAATAAATTAATTACTATGTGCAATTATCCTAATGCCCTTATAGCTTAATGACAAGCTGTTGTATTCTGGAGGCTGAACTCACAAATTCATATTTAAATCTGCTACTTGTGAGTATATCATTATTCTTACTTCATTAACTTGGCTATGATTGTGTCCATGCACCTGAATTGGCACGTGTCCCACTGCAGTAATAGACCTCCAGTGCGTTCGGTTTTAATTGCAAAAAGCAAACAATGGTTCCAAAAGCAATCATAGACTCTAAGCATAATGTCCCACAAAAGCATTTTGGTTTGGTCCGAGATGCTCATTTCTCTGTATTATATATCGTGCTGAAAAGTCCTGAGCTACACCTCATCGTGAGAGCTTCGGTATATCTAACTTTCTGGAGAACGCTGATAAGAAAACTGTCTCTGTAGTGGCACTGCTCTGTGAAAGGGGAGTTTTTTATTTTTATGGAGTGGCCATTAAAGGCTTACACAATAAGGTATTAAAATCAATTTCTATACAATTTCTGAGCTTTTGTACACTTTCATTACTCCCACTGTGATTATGCACTTTTCATCTCTATATGTTTTAAAACTATTTCATGGGAATTTTGTTCTCAGACTGATTTACACATGGTGTATGTACACAAAGCACTTCAATACAGCATGTGTTCAGGAAAGTGTTGGAGGATGCATTTAAAAGAGCAATGAAACGTTTGTTAATGCTTTATATTTTCTGTTAGTTCTCATTGACAGAGATGGTAGACATACTACAGTATTTAGCGAAATAATATCACAAAGCTTGAACTACAAACATGCAGACCCCAATTGGATAGCATTATTCTTATGTCATGCATGAGTGTAAACACATTTATTTCTGTTTAACTGCCCCAGAAAGAGCTTTCTTTTATGTGTTAAAATCTGGGACTAGACACAAAGGTATTTGTTAACTGAACAATGTTTCTAAATTACTTCTAAATAAACATTTTTGTTTTTATTTCTTGTTAAACACAATACAGATATCAGGATGTAAAGAGGTGAACTGGATGTTGAGAAATTGCCAGCATTTCAGTTCCAGTAAATGTATAACACTTAGGTTTGTCTGTAGCCCAGAGATAGCACCAACTCAAGGTAAAAGCTGAAGTTGTCAGATTTAAACAAGCAATCTGTTTTGTGTGCCACCCAATTCTTCCCCCACCCACTTACGGGAGACACATTAACTTTTTTTGTGGTGCCTAGGGGCTGTCAATGACAAGCTAACAACTACTTTCTTCATTACTGCACTAGACACATTCATGAAAGTCTGTCCATTTATATTAACCATGGCTTTATGCGAACTCTGGGTTGCAGACACACACTGCTTGGTACTTTTGGGACTCCCAAGACTCCCCCATTACAAAGGTGAGCTTGATTGTTATTTTAATAAGTTGTGTGTGTTGCTGTGTGATGGTTGTTTAGTACTTAAAATTAACTGTATAGTTAATTCAAGATTATTGTTAATGTAGAATATTAAATACATAATGTATGTGGTATTATTTCCATCCTAAAAATATATAAAACATATATATATATATATATATATATATATATATATATATATTCATTCTGCACAATATATTTTTTATAGCAGATTCTGCATTTCTAATTTAATGCATTTATTTTATATTCTAGGCAGTTATGCACACAGTTGCATACAGTTGTCTCTATGCAGAATGGATTATGACAACCTTTTAGTTTTCTTCTGTATAACAATACATGTCATTATTTTATGAATGTGATGCCTTTACTCAGGACCAAACAGGTATACTCCCTTGATACATTAACACAATTACATTAACATCCCATACTGCTTCTGTTTGCTAATACATCTTGTGGCGAATATAAACCGAACTGAAGGGCATTATACAATCCTGAGTGTACATGTATGACTGTGAAGGGCTCTTTAAGAACATTAGCATATGCACGTGAAGTTGAGCTCATAAAACCCACGGTGTGTAGCAGAACAAGAGGGGAGCTGACTTCCTGTTCGGGGTTTTTGGTGTCATTGTGTATTGTGCTGTATTGTTCCTGCTTACTGAAAGTACTCCACGCCTAATTGATTTGTGATTTATGTGGTAGGCGTACCCTACCTGGTGCCCGGACAAGATCCTTATTGTTTTTGTTTATAAATACGCCGCTATCTAGGGATAGTGTCTTCTGAGATTGGTCTTCCTGAGATACTAAGAAATGGTTTAGGCAGCAATTCGGCACGTACCTAGAGCTACTCTTGCAGCAGAAGCATCATAGTTGATCCAGAAGGAGACCCAGGACAGGATGGTGATAAGAGTTGAGGGCATGTAGGTTTGTAAGATGAAGTAGCCAATGTTTCTTTTGAGCTGGAAACTTAATGACAGCCTTGGATATGATCCTGAAAGGAAAAACATCCATGTGTATGACACAACAAGAAAAACACCTGTGCGTCTCATGTTTTAATTATAAACGTTATGCAACATTGGTTATCTGAGAGAGAGGAGACTACTCAAAGGGGGAGGGGCCTATGTTGTCTGTATAACAAAGTTGCCTATTGGTTACTGTACATTGTCACTCAAGCAGCCCTCCTCTGCTTGTTTGAAGACCATGACGTACAGTAGAACAGACTCTTTTCTTATTCTGCAATTCAAGGAAGTCCCACACGACCTTGCAGTCTTTGGGTAGTATCCTCTTTCTCAGATAACCAGGGTTGCATTCGCAGCCTAACATTATCTTTAGAGTTGAGGATACAACCCAAAGAGGCAGGGGTTACCGTATAACCAAGCTGCTGCAAGAGAGGCCAGCAGCGGACTGGTAAGGAAAGCCTGTTAGGAATTAAGTCTCAACTCAACCAGTAATAATGAATTAATGAAAATAATGATAATGATGAGTGGCAGGGAACCAACAGTGTATGAAACAGGAAGGGCCTGGAGACACAATTTCCCGAAGACCTGGTCCATCCATGAGTTAAAATGTATCAATGACAGCGTCACATGCAGTTCACCGAGGGGAAGGCTATGTGGAAGTGCTGGACTGAGTGGACCTGTGCCAAGGGCTTAAGGACAGTCAAAAGCCCTAAGTCTGAGTAGAAGTGCGGGAGCCAGCCCGGAGTTAGACGCTTGAGCGCTGTTGGAAGCGAGTACAAATGCGGCAAAATTAGGGTCCCGTGGGGCTCTATGGCCGTGGTCCAAGCCCAGACAAATCATGCAGGAAGCGTGTCTGTCCTCGGCCAGGAGGTTTCACTGGCCACAGGTGGTGCAGAGATGGAAGGCAGTGGAGGACCCCATGTATCTCCCCGTGGAGATAAGGAGACACTGGGAGAAGCATTGAGAGGTGTGCACATGTGTAGACACCAAATGGTTCTACCTCTGACTTTGCAATTGCACCACAGTCAGACACTGGGGTGTGTTGTGCACCGGGTCATGGGGGTGCTGGAGAAAATGCCAAGGCTGATATGTCATGCTGCCAGCGGTGGTTGAGTGGGTGAGTTCTAATCCACCATCTCTGTTACACATCTCAGAATAGCTGCAGGTGAGAATTCTTCAGTTGTCTCTCTCATTAAAGGCTTTGTTTGAGTTGATTCAGGTTTTTTTTGTAGATCACACCCAATACCATCACTTTGGGATTCTCTGATTAATGTCACATTCACTTGTAAGCAACTGTGCTACACTTTATGTACCACTGATGTCGAATTCTTACATTGATTACACTTCTCTTCTTCAGAAACAAAAAACGATAAAAGCACGGATCGTAAAGGATAAATTGTGATTGGAGGCAAATATTCAAGGTCACCTCTGCAATGATGATCCACTCTACTGTTTAGATGTCATGTCAAGACAGAACTTGAGTGGCAAAGGGTTGTAATGTGTAAGTTCACCACAGAGGATGCATCAAGACAGGTTTCTGAAAGCAGCACAGTTTATGTGTCATTTACATAGCCTGCCTGATCTTCTGTTTTTGTTTGTGCTTAGATTTTTCATGTCATGTAAAACTCACAGAAAAATATCTTCTTTTAAAAGCTGATTTTAAGGAAATGTAGAGTCCCTGCAAAACGCATGCGGCACCTTTTGATCTAATCCATTTAGTGTAATTTGTGTCGGCCCATTCAAAACTACAAAACAGATTTCTCTCTGTAATAAAGTACGGCATTATATTTTCATTCAACCATGATTTACTATTTATTGTGTTTAGAAACATAATGTATTGACAGTGTTTCATTAGTTCACAGTGGCAAAATATACAATGGCATTTGCATGGTGAATTACAGAATTGATTTCCCATGATTGCAATTTCTCTGTACTCTTCTCAAAGAACACTGCACTGATAAGCCTAAGTGAAAATATAGCATATGGAAAAGGCACATTTAAAACACTTTCTTCAGTATTTAACGAGCGCCATTTTATCTTTTATTTTAATGTGCTTGAATTTCTTGAAAAAACAACAAAACAAAACCTTACCTGTTGTAAATACCACTTTTTTGGACAATGTTTTGTAATCCATGATAGAGAACTGAGGCAACTCAATGTTGCTGACGCCAGTGACAGAATTTCCTCCACCCTTCCAGTAAAACTCAATATCATCGGTTGTGTAGCCATCTTAAATGAAAAAGAGGACGAAGAGCAGAGTAAATTCAGCAGTAAGTACCCATTTCACAATACTGAAATGTGCTTCAGTTAAATATATATTTGTACTTTTAAGTCATAATTACATATTATTTTACACAATTACAGCACACAAATAAATCAAAATGGTGGCTGCTGTAAATGTTTAAATCTAAAAAACAACCCTTCCTCAAGCTCCTAGTCTTGTTTAATGAAATTCTCTCAGCACTATTATATAACAATGTAAAAAAGGGAGGGGGGAATGTTAGAATTTGGCCTGCCATCCATATTAAAGTTTATATTAATAGTTTAGAAGTTTTAGAATTTTAGAAAATTCTGAATATATACATAAACCCCCAAGGCTATTCAAACTGTCATCAAGGTAATTTCACACAGTCACACAAAAAAGTCACAAATATGCTTTTATTCATTGATTTTATTTGTTTTTGTCATATTACGAAGTCATGTGTCATTCCATCAAGCCAAAGCCTTCAAACAGTGATTGGCAGTGTAGGTGGTGTTTAAAAATGTCATGCAAAAATGAGTTACTAGTATTGGCAATGGGTAACTGAATGACAAATGCTCAAAGTTAATGTTGTCAAATTAACAAATCTCATAGTTACTGTGGTACATTTCATTTCACTTCAATAAAGATCAGTAAGGAAGCTCCTCAGAGGATTAATTAAATACATTCCCATGCTGGTTTAAATCCAGAGAGGTTTAAACGACTTTAAAGCTCCTCAGAAAGGTGCTCCACAAAACACGACTGCTTTCTGGAGTGGCCAGCAGATTCACATCAAAGAACCTCATTCAACCTCTGTTGATATCGATAAGCGAGATCTGAAATTTGGGAGTACACGGTGAAGTGATTGTGGGGAAGACTTTGACAGACATATTGACTTAGTGTGCAACCTGTTATAGATTAAAAACATTGTCCGAAACATTTATAACTTATTTAAATTTGTAACCTCTGTCTGTACTAAATCTGCTTCTAGTGGAATTTCGTCAAGACCCCTTTGCATTACTTATTAGCTTTTTAATTCTGAAATAACTTTAACCACAATAGCACCTAAAGAAGGATATGATTTCAACTTAGATGTTTGCCCTAGATCCCAAATTCAGCAAACCTAGGATGATCAAAAGTAGAATATGTTATAATTGTGTCTGTTAAAATCTGCTTTTTCCGCATGTTCTTTAGATGGAGTTGTTTTAACTCAAATTTGAGTATAAATGCATGTCAAATTATGTTTTACTCCGGCATCTGACTCCATTTCTTGCGACGAGGATGGTATACTGGTTTTGTGGCCTCAGTGACCTGTGTATTGCTGACCTTCTCCAAGAGAATTGGTTACGGTTATGTGGCCACAGAAAACCCTCTATTAGGTAGGAAGAATGGTAACGTAGTAGTGAGTTATCGATGTAGGAGTATCAAAAGTACCTAAAAGTATGCATTGTTGGAGTGTAGGATTCTGGGTATCAGCAGGCGGTGTAAGACTCCTAGGGGAGTTAAGTGCTTTGATGCCCTAACTGGGTGAGAAATAGTCAGACAGGATGATACAAAGCCAAGTGGGCTTGAAGCACTAACTGGAATACATCTAGTGTACTTCAACATTATGTAGCAGCTGTAATGTAGTGCTTGAAGACTAATATATTTGCATTTCTACAAGAAAGTTTTCATGCACTCTTTCACAACCCTGAGAACAAATACATTGATATGGGAGTGATTCACTCATCATGCCACAACATACTCAATTTGAAAGATGAATAGAAAACCTAACAAATTTAACTGGGGGTAAAGATGAACTCCAGTAGAAAGTAGGAGGAGCTGAGCTGTATTGAACTGCATTTAATTGCAAGAGATTTGGATCTACTTCGCTGGCTGTCTTGAAGACACACAGATAATACAGGAAGTTGAGGAATCACCTCTTTCTTTGCAAGGCTGAATATTGGAGCGTGGTGGAGATAAGCAGAGGTAGGAGAAGAGATAAAAACATCAAATGGCCAAATTGCACACACTTAGATAATTACTGAAGGCAAACCATGACAAGACAGTTCTGAGTATATTAAACACTCCAGCCAAATAAGTAACATTGTCAATGGTATCCAACAGACCTTAAATATGTGAGAAATTTAAGAGCAGACAGAATCTCCCAGTCAGCAGGCTAAAGAGGGTGAGGTGGACCTTTAATCCTGACTGAAAGTGTTCCTATAACTCACTGTCAGACATATGATGAGCTATTTGTATGTTATTCATTACAGAATTGTACCAGGAAATGGGAGAGCAGAAATAGGGTAGTAACAAGACATTTCTGGGTCAGGATTTTAGAAGGAAGGGGAGCATACCAGGGTCATGGGAGGCATTCACCATTTGTGGGATGTTCAGAGCCACTTAGGATTTTACCCTATAGATTTTAAGCATCTACCTTTTAATCGAATTCTGACCTAACTTACAAAGACCTGAAGCAAGTGTAGTGCTAGACTTGAAAACTACTTTTTTATAAATGCTAATTTAATTAGGATAGACTTCTTTACCCAAATAGGTGTGGAATCTGGCACAGACAACCACCCCAGTCATGTCGCTGAAGCTGCCCCCCTGGGCTTTGACAATAGCCAGCTGGATTCAATTATTTTATTGATTAGCTGCTCATAACTAAATGTGCAACATGAGTCAAATGACCGCACCTTTGTTTATATTGCTTATGTATAGTGCTAATGTCCTTAAATACATTTGAAAACACAGAAAGGCATATATTGATGTGTCCCAACACTTTACTGAGATACTTTATGTTGCTTTTTCCTTTAATTTGTCACCCGTCTGTATATATTTAAAATATTCTATGTACAAACCCTAGTACAGCAATTATACTTTACATGTTCTGTATTTATGGACAAGCAAGCCTATATAAAGCCACAGGTTGAACCATTCAGCTGTCTTATTATCAGTCTAACTCATAGTGTAACTCATAGAATACAAATATCGTACTGCCTCCTTGAACATACAATTTATTTTGGAGAAAACAGAAGGCAACATGGATCACACAGCGCTTCTTTACCTTGCTTAACCTCTCGTTTGCTTTTGTGAAAAGGCTGCAACCTTGCCAATTCACAAGTTTGAAAAATAAATAGAATCTCTGATAAAAAAAAGAGAATTCGGAAAAAAGGAAACTCTTTATCAGAACAGTACTCTACACAGCTCTTATGAGTCAACACATATACAACAACTGCTGTAACTGATGCACTGCAAAGTCAAGAAGATTAAATGATAAACTGAATTTATAAAACCCTATACTACTAATGCTGCAACTACTACTACTTATAATAATTATAATTATAATAATACAAAATGTTGCTTCTGACGGCAGCATGATGGACTTTTTTGATTACATATTAATTTATTTACATATTCCTTATTATTATTTAGTGTCAGTAGTTGTAGTAGTAGCAGAATAAGTTATATGCAAATTCCTGTAAAATTGACTGGAACATTTTTCGTCTTCTAATGCTTGACGGGATAGGGAGCTAATGGTAATTTTACCTCCAGTAACGAGTTAGAGAAATCAACACTCACTAATGGAAATTAAGTTAATTAGATGAAATAAATTATTGCATTCAAAATAACTCGCAGATCTGCACTCATAGATCTGGTTTTTAACTTTATGGAATGCAGAAGGTGCATAAATTATGTACATTATGCATGCATGTAAAACCCTACTCCACTAATTAAACGCACAGTCTATTCCCCAGTGGCTGCTTCAGTTGATGGATTGTGTTGTCACCCCAGGCGAGATCATGCTAACATTTTCTTTTCATTTTTTTAAACATGATTACAATCAGAAATTGTAATAGTTATTCAAATAATACATATTAAAAATAAAGTCATTCCAGGAATATTCTATACAGAAGAATACACTATGGGTTCCATCTTCCACCAACACAATATCTCTCATTTATTAGGAAGAAAATATAAAATAATCAATTGTTTCACGTGGACCCTACTTAAAGGAAATGAATGGATGATGCTGCAAGATAATTTGACTCAATAACTGTAAGAAATCAAAGATAGCAATTGTGCCAGCACAACACTGAACCCACAAATACGGAAGAAAGTGCCAGCTATAGATGAAAGAGACCCTCTACTTCCCCTCTTCAGCATGCTTTTTGAGTACCTGAAAGCTGCAGTACAACCCTGTCAAAGAAGCATACTATATCAGCCCGGTAACTGATGAGGTCTTTTGAGATCTCCACTGTTTTCTCACTGCAGTGCCTCACCACTAAATGGTTTCAGAGGGGTGTTGCTGCAATAAAGCACGTGTTCCTGTAGTGTCCCAGATAGGTTTAATGGGGTTGAGATAAGGCTTATTTAATGCATATCCATTCTGGTAATGACTTATTCCCTCAGGAAGTCTTCGATCTGCTTGGCTTTGCAGAGTAAATTGTCTCTCATCAGTTAAGAGAATAAAGGTCCACTACTCCATCATTCGGGAGGCACGGTCAGCACAGGACTGTCAGATCTGCCCTGATGGCTTTAAAAGAGCACAAACAAATGGTAATCTGGCATAGAGTGCATAGAGTCTATTTTGCTGATTCCTAGTTTAATTGAAACAAATATTCCAACAGCTGTTATGAGGTCAATACAGTCTGCATTGCTGTACAAACCACATACTGCTTATTGGCGAACATAGTAGACGGAACTGTTTGCCCACAATGTCACAGACATATTAGGTATCTTGTAAATCCTCCCAAATTGTCTCTGGGTGACATGAAGTTCACATGACCAATGATTTTGCAGGATGGCAAAATCTCAGAATGAAAACGGGGGGTTTGAGGTACTGGCTGTTTAACGGTGATATGTTGTCTTTGTGGTTGCTGTTGCCCAATCCAATAATTGGAAACACATTATTCCTTTAATGTGGCAAATTCCCACAGGCAGAGGAAATGAAAACAGACACTGGCATAGGTGTAATTACAATTTTCAAGATAGTAAAATTAAATTAGCATTTTAAGACACTAGATCCCTCAAAACAAGATAATCAATATCACACAAATAAAAACAATGACCTAAGAAAATATGATTTTAAGGTGAAACATACTCTTCATTGTATTTTTCAATGATAATATATTTTGGAGATTATTTTTCTTCCAGGATGTTCCACGTTGTACCCGACCCCTTCACCAGCTGCATGGCTTTTTAATTGCACTATTAGCAATGAAGTTCGTGGTTAAATATCCGATTGCTTTCTTGTGATTGGTACTTTTTAACATGTGACAGTTTGACACATTTTGTGGAAGACTGATATCCTGCTGGAGGTTGGATTGACTTTCCAGGAGTGTGGTGCAATATGTTGTTAAGGGCAGAATGGAAACCCAAGCTAGTCAATTAAACAAACATGAAGGACTGCTTCAAATCTCTGAAAGGTACCACTGGATGAAATACAAAGTACAGAGACTACTCCAGCTGAATGTTGCAGAAATCCTACACCATACGAAGTTACAAAGGACAATACTTTACCTTTGTTAGTAAGATTTCATATTCCAGATGCCCCATCACCCTTATTAGTAGATATTTCTGTACTAAACAGCATGATGTGTCAAAGGTACAGAAACAAACAAACTTGAGAACCATCTTCGTAAGTTAGAAAAAAACAACCAATAAGACACATTATTTATATAAACTACGGCCAAACATGCTGCCAAAAACAAAACAGAATAAAAAAATAATTTCAAGGGAGTCCTTCACTATCTTGACTGATAACCCATAAACAAATCCTGCTGACACCCAAGCTTATGGTAGCTTTAAGATATTAAGCAAAATGCAAAAACTGGGAAGGTAAATTTTTTCGATACTCAACAGCAACATTTAACCTAGAAATGTACTATAGTGGTCCCAATGCCAATGATAATATCAATAGGTTGCAAGTTTTGTAGTGTCTTTCTAGAGGTCCTTTATTTTCTTGCTTTTCAGACGAGCTGATTTAATCAAATGGCCGGATTAAATCAAAACTTTGACCCACCTGCTAATAGCAAACTACAATCCTGTACATCATAGCAGTTACAATTTGGATTACAAGAAAGTGGCATCTTACTAAAAATTAAGCCACAACTGCGTACAGTTCTGTAGTTTTCTGCCAGAACAGAGACTGTTCTCATATTTAAAAACAGCAAAAAATGTATGTCACAGCATATTGAGATTACGCGCGCCATATAATTTGATAAACTCACAGCTTTCTATCTCCAGAGTGCAGTTCTGCTCATCCAGTGGATACCTACGCAGATCCATCATGCAAGCGGCTGTTGTTGTGATCCTGAAAGGAAATAAGAAGCAAAAATGAAGCCACTTCAGAAAACACAGAGGATTAGTGAGGTTCAGGTTCTAAAACAATTCTTCACAGTAGCGTATGACCTTCTCAATTTGAAAATGAAACATCATATATGGCAGCTTTTCAATAAAAAATACAAGCAGTAAATCATAAAAATTAAAACATTGGTACTGAAATGTTAAGGGCTCATCGTAAGGTAGTAAGCAAAATCTGTCCTTTTTTTTATTCCTAGAGTAAGGTTTTAATCACATTGTTGTGAATGTGTCTGCAAAATGCTATTCAGTGGGTTTGAATTAAGTCTATTGTTAATGAAGGATTTACTGCAAAATGCCAGATGAGCCCAGAACATTTTCTTTGATGATTAAAGTTCACAGATTATTTTTTCAGTAATTGAATGTGAAAAGCAAATGTCATACTTTAATTTAAAATGTCACTCTATGACTTTTTAAAATATTAATTCTCTTTTCGTGGTCAATCTCATAAACAGTTCGAGAGCTTGAAAATTAATAGATTGGAGAGAGAAAAAAGAGCCTTTAATTTCCCATCTCTATTACATAAAGCAATTTCCTTTTTTTCAAAATAAATGGTGTCAAAGTGAGAGAACGTTAAACTGATTTATGCATGGATTAAATCAAAGCAGATTTTTTTGGTTTGCCATAGGAAAACTCCCATGACCAAGAACATAGATATGGGAGAGAAGCTGAATGTGTATTATATATAAACATTGACCGCAGTGTTACTTGGCATATTCCTGTGATTGTAGATTTTGCTACCATTGGTTGCCACTATGCAACGTCTCCCCCTGCATTATTTTATGTAAGCATACAGAACAATGAGAGATCTCAGTTCATCTGAAGAGAAGCCCATGAAAACAGTGTAATTTCACTCCTGAAGTGTCTCTCTAACAATACATATAATGATCTGGTAGCTTTATTTGCCTTTGATCATGACAATTTCTCAATTCCCTTGTATCCCAGGAGTCCTAGCTACTTCAGACTCCATACATTTGGACGTCTGAGGCTGATTACCTATGATGGGTACAGCAGCCTACTCTGTGCCTTTGAAAACTGTTGCAAGTTCAAATTCAACAAGTGTCACCAAAAATCATTCAAGACATTCCCCATAGAGGATTCACTGCCCTATTGCTGGCACTGTATACGTATTCCCTAGATGAACCCACCTAATGTGAAAGTTATCTAATTTCCCTTTGATCCAATTGCTATTTATTAATTTCAATACATTTTTTTAAATTGAATTCCCCCCCTAATAATGTCTTGTCATATAAAATATGGATGAATCAAATGTAAACCGTGCTGGTGCTCACTGTACGTTAATAGCCTTATATTGTGTTGGGTGCCATATTGGATTACAACACATGAATCCAATTACGTTTGATCCAATTATGTGATCTAATCCTTCAGACCCTTTATGCTTTTGAAAATTACCTGATTAGCGTGTGGATGATCATTCTTTCACAGCCAATTAACTCAGCAGTTTAGTTATAGTGATAGTGAGGGATTTTTATTGCAACTTAAACTTAATGGATCTATTGTGGGTCAAATAAATACACAAACAATATAGACTAACAGCAATGACACATAACATTAAATATATGCATTACCACTTTAGGTAAAATTAAAACGATATTTGACAATTATATCACTCAAAATTGAAAAGTACATAAGAGCCAGGTTATGCAATGGTGCAGGATTATAGCCTACATCTAAACCTCTATTATAACATTTAAAATACTGTCTGTGTATCATTTCATATCAATATTTATTTTGTATCATCTTCAGCTCTTAAGATTTTTTTTTTTCTGATTTCCAATCATGACAGAGAGACATAAACACAACACACACACTTTGTGAAGCACATTATCAAGCCACCCGCTTCTTTTCATATTTGAATCCCGACTGACAAAATGAGGCCTGTTGTCGGGGCGGAGGACAGGCCATTACTGGGGACGCACAAATCCACAGCAGCCTGACCAATGATACGGCACACTGGTGCGCGCTGAGCCGAGTATGCCCCGGCCAACCAATCTTCAGCCAATTCCATTTCAACCCCCCCAGAGATCGCAAGCTCTAATGAAGTAGCCTGGATGTGAACCAGAAACTTCTCATGTTGCATTTTAAAGCAGAGCCCTCACCAGATGAGCCCCTTGGGAGATCTTAGTCAAAGTTTTAAGTACATGTTGAAATAGTCAAAAGGATGTTGTTTTAAACAATTATTGATTTCTCCTCCCAGTTTGACTAAATGTCTCAACCATTATAACACTCAGAATCAGAAACAATTGTAACGATGTGCGTCTCAGAAAAAAATAAACTGTCAAGAAATTGCTGAGATCTATCTAAAGGCAGAAGTGTGCAGATGGTTACCAGACTCTTTCCCTTCCAAACGTCATTTAAACTGTCATCTGGGAGGGAGGGGGGAAGTCAAAGTCTATGAAATCCTATCGCCCATTGAAGGATCACTTTAAGTGATTGACTGAACATTTGCTAGACTTTTGTAATGCCTTCAAAATGTACAGACAGAAAGCTTTCAGCTCCCATAGGCAATGCATCCTTTGATGTGCATGTTTGTGTTTGAATAAACTCAGATGGGAAAAAACTTTTAAAAAGCCATAGTCCTTTTACACAAGCAAACCCTCTTGCTCTCTTACATTTCATCAAGCAATGAGGAGGTGTATCACCATGCCCCAATGTGAATGGACAGTAAATTAAGTAATTAAGTGCTTTCTCCCTGTTTGCTGACTAACTGAACTTGCTAACGACTGTCTTGTGAAAGGCAGAGTGTGAGATATTTGAAATGCAGGAAGTTTATGAACAGAAAACACTCAGATCTTTCCAATTGCTCCAATGCGCACTTCATAAAATGGCAGGCGTATGGCCGTATCTCAGTCTTTCACACTAAAAAGGTTTTGTGCTGCCTTCGTCCTCGGACTGTTTATAGTTAATTCTTCATAATAATTTGTCCTTGAGTTGTGCAAATAGAGATCACCAGAGGCATTTACGGTGATTGACCTTCATTTTGAAAGCCCCAGCTGTAGCTTGCCTAGGTCCTTTCAATTCCAAACTAACAGAACACAAAGTGGAAGATTTGTGATCTCGAAAGGATGAAAAGATTGGTAAATATATATTTGAAAGCAACTGTATAACTTAGTTGTTGGTCTGATGTATAATCCGGGATAGCCTATCCCCGTTCAGCTACAAACGCTAGAGGAACTGGATTTTGTTATTTGCGTTTGTATAAAAACACAATCAGATTAGCTATCAGTGAACACGAGCAGCAGAAAAACGATATTAACACATCTGTGCCTCAGAGCAGCTTCCATGACAACAGTGGTTACTTCACTTGGCTTTTAAAAATAGCCACCCAGTAAAACCTTCTCTGCCCGGAGGGTTTTCTTTAAAACTAGTGCACACCTTGTACCAATGGATAGCTTATTTCACCAGATTACAGTGGAAAGAGGAGTCATTAAAAGTGGTGCAGTGCACTTAATGCTACACAATTTCAGGAGTTGCGAGCCCCCGGGTCATTGAGGGGGGATGCTGTAATGCACATGTAATTATATAGCACTTTGGAGGACAGCAGTGAAGACACCAAGAATCTATTAAGCCTCATGTTTGTGCCCACTTTACTAATAATTATCATTTTGTGAATTTGTGGTTTGCAGGGAACATTGTGCCGTATTTCTAAATGTGAAATAAAAATAAACGAACATGAACAAAAACATGAATTCTGAAGTCCTCAAATCCCGTTGGGAAACTATTTATATTCTATAGACTGAATTTAAATGTATGCCTACTGTTACAGGGTCACCCTTTAGGAATGCAGATATACCATGCTGAATTAAAGCCGTGACGGGGATGGAGCTACTGTTATCATCAGAGGTATGCGAGTCACGACAAACTCACCCCACTACAAAGCTGGTGGGCAAAAAAGTTTCTGTGTGTTATTAGGTACGTGGCGTGTGTGCTTTCAAACTATTATCTCTGCCACTGAAATGTCAAGCATCAGCCAAAGCTGTCACCTAAATCAGTCACTCTAGTGTAAACTACCCACACTACAAAAACACTGAGATATGGAGTCATTATGCCAAAGTGCAACAAATAATATGTGCAATATCACTGCCGTTCTTAGTTTCATACTTACAGGGTGTGATATCACTGGTTAATCTTGACACTGAATAGCTCTTATCGTGTTGAAAGATATGTGGGACTTGAAGAATGGCCCTTCAGTCCCCCTCAAAACATCAGTGAGGCAGGCCTAATTATTAGCAACAACTCAAAAGACATGGGGGTGTCCAACGATGATGGGATATAGTGCCCCAGACCATTGCACACCCACTACATCAGGTAACTCAAGGATGAGCAGGGTGGGATCGATCCCTTTTGCTATGTGCCTGCTTGCATTACTTAAACTATCATGTCAACAGTGTCATCGTCCTAACATAACACGATCGCATGCAGCATGTTCACATTTCTGTTTAGTTCCTTTGTGGTCAATCCTGGCGTAATTTTTCAATCTGACAACACGGGAGCAGAAATATTTCACTCAAAAAAATTAAGGAATTCACATTATGATGAACTTCATACAGTTTATGGGTAAACAATGCTTTTATGCATAATTACACACTATGTTTACTTATTATCTAAGTGCATTAGCACAAACACCATTTATAGATTTGAACTGCAAGAGCTGGTTGCTCCTTTATGATGTTGAAGCATGTTTATAATTTATGAATGGTAATTTGCAACACAGAGAAAAAAAAAATAATAATAATAATAATAATGAAAGTGCCAATGGTTCTTTCTTTCTTTCTGAAATACTAATTTGTGTTTTGCCTTATAAGCTTAACTTCATATCCACTTGTTGTATAAACATGTTTGGCAATGAAGATCAATGCCATAAAAGCCACACAGGTCTATTTTGATGAAAAAGCACAACCCGTTTTGCATAATGATTGCGTATAACTATGGCCTGTAAACTTTCCAACTTAAAAGACCGCAGATGTGTGAAACAACTGAATAACGAAATTAGAAAAGACACATTAGAGGTTTAATTACGTGAATTTGTATCTCAGAGTCTCTTATCAGAATACCATCAAGCTCTGTGAAGACGTTCTCGTTTGTTTACTTCATCTGTGTAATTCTGGGTGTCCTGTGGGCATCTGTTGGTCCTCTGATTAGGAATTGTGAGGAAAAAAAAAAGAAATTCCCTTCCTCATCAATTTTAATTTGAATCTTTTATTTTTCCTCGGCTGACTATTCTGCAGTTCTGGATATCGAGGAACCAAGTGCAGAATCAAAATAATTGTCACTGATATGAATAATATATCAGATGAAAAGAACAAGAACTGAAAAATAAGAATCTCAACTGCTCAGTTTAAGGCACTCATATCATATCTCCTTGTTTCAGTTGACATCACAGGAATAATAAACTCTTTCCTCAGAAACCTTGCTCACCCTATCTATGATCCGGCACTAAATAAGTTACATATTTAGCTATTGTTTTTCTTCCTCTGTGATGAGAGGGTTCAGATAGAAATATTTCTGTCTAATATGGCACCTGCTGGGATTGAGTATCGGCGAATTCTGATTAAATCAAAAGATAAACATAACAAGCTCTTTACTCTCAGTTTGCAAACATCTGACTTTCGTGAAATATTGCATTTGGAGAGATGTCAGTAAACTACTTAGTATCTCGATTGCTCCGCTCTGTGATATTGGGAACTTCAAGAATGGCAATTACTCAAGATCAGAGCAAAAGTGACACTAGACGTGAATCTGACATATCTTTAAGTAGCAAAATTGCTTATTTGTAGTTCTCAAGATAGATCTATTTGCTTTAAATCATTCAAATCATGCACCCTGGGACACAATATATTGCTAAAGCATTTTTTATATGTAAATTATTAGCACATGTGTAATAGCCTTCATTTTTACACTCCCTATATATTAATAATAATAAAAAAACATCAACCAGCTTTTCATACGTTAGTTATTTGTTTTCCTTCTTGTCACAGCCCATTTTTTTTTCATTCTGATGTAAATACTAAGATTGACTGGCTGCTTCACATACAAGTCAGGCTGGGGTTATGTGATGTTTTATGAGAGGATTTATGAAGAAGCATAATTTCCAGGGTTCTTTAAGGCAGACTCAGATTGGAGCAGTTTGGGCCGCCCGGTACACAAACGATAGTTTTAGTCAGCAGTGAATAATTCCTAAGCTTGCCAACTGTGAATAATTTCTGAGCTCACCATGAAGCAGCGAGAATTGTGTGAGAAAAGAAGATTAAACTCACAAATGTCACAGTCACATGCAAGTTATTTTAGTCCGTCTCGGGGGATCCGGGCAGAATTCTAATCAGTTTACGCTTTTGTAGCCCAGTTATAGTAGGTTATCAATATTAAGACTGAGAAAGGACATGGTGGCAGAGGACTGATGCACTCAGCCAGAGGAGACAGATGTGATGTTCTTCAGGGGGAAGCAAAAGAGTTAAGAAAGCGACAAAAGGAAATATATTCAGAGAAGGGAAAATGCTGTATTTGCCTATACTGTTATAGTCCCAGATACTGTGCGTACAACATATGTGACGTATACAGAAACAAACAGCACCCCGACACACTTTAAAGTTCAGAGATGAGATTGTAATATAAATTCTCAATTTTAGTCATGTTTCACCCAGACACAGAATCCCATCTTAAAAAAATAGTAAATGACGCGGAATTAAACCGGAAAATATGGGGATATATAGAAAAGCACAATGTGTGGAGTTTCCATTTTCTACTACTCCCCAGGATCCAGTCGCTAACATTGTTAACATATTTTGGCTTGCCTCAACCCATTCCTTTCTATTTGTTTGTCAGCTGAAGGACTATGAAATCTTAATTCAATATTCTCGGTTTTATTTATTTTTGGTCTGAAATAAGGTATTCCCTGGAAGCGCTCTGACTCTGATACAATTCCTGGCGCTACAGAGCAGAACGTCAGGCAGAAAAGAGATTTCGACAGGAAGAGAGATTCGGTGTTTTCATTAAACAGCAGAAGTGGCACATTTTGAAAACAATTTTGAAGAAAAAAGTGAAATTATTAAGATAATGATTTTAACTTCTGTTTTCAGTGTGTATTGCTTTTAAATGAGGTTCAGTTTGTTGACTTTAACAAGGGACTGCATACACAGATTAAGCAACAACACATTCAAACACAAATGAAACACATATCAGTCATGGATGGCTTGTATACTCTATTATACGATTTATTTTTGAAGATAAAAAGGGGTTCATGTTTTTTGGAATATTGTTTGAACTACATTTTTTGCCAATTTATTTTTTATTTTTTTAGCATCATCTTCACAGAATTGGGGTTTAATAAATAATAAGCAGCGATGTGAAACTAGATGCAGCAGCATGGCAGTTAAAACGCAATAGGGCTTCAAGGTGGTGAAAACATTTTTATGTGCCTTGATGTATTTATTTATTTATTTCTTATGGAAAGAGGAGCACTGCCTGGAAACTGTTCGAATCCTCGGTGGACTAATACAAATCTCAGCCAAAGGGTATTTATAGCTTAGCAGAACAGACACTCTCAGTACTTGAGTGTGAGAGACATGACACTCACTAAATAATGACCTTCTTTATAGTACTGTAGGTATAAGAAAAATGCCTAGTTCAGGAGCTAACAAGTCGGTTTTTCGGTACAGCTAAGCCTGGAATTAATTAATTGCATCAATTACTTAGTTAACTGGTACATCTTGTTTTTTGGGTCTGTACTGGTAGATCATTTCTAAGTACCTATAAGACTATAGCTCCACAGGACTAGACTGGTTGACCCTTGGACAAAACATACCAAGCAAATCTGCACCAAACAGGCAGTCTATTTCCACAATGAACAATGTCTTCCCATTTATTCAAGCTGTAAAATAGTTACTGAATTGCCCAGTGTACAATACTGAGTAAGCAAACTTATAATATGTCTGAAAATGAGTCCCTGGCTTGGGAGCAATATTGCCAGCCTTTCTTCTACATCACACCATTTTATTTCTCAAACCAGCTTAGCCACAGCAAAGGATAAATATAGATTGGAACAAAAGGTGTAATTACTGACATTTCTAAAATGACATGTTAAAAAGGGAACTACATCAGGTAAAGGTTTTATTCATTTTAAATGCAACTTTAGTTATTGTAAGAAGAAACCACACATTAATGGACATTTCTGTATGTTTAAAAACAAGCACACAATACTGTTTTATAGAGCAGTTAAACTACACTTTAACCATTACATAAAGTCCTTATCTCTACTTTCATTTTAATTACTCAGCAAGAAGTGGAAACAACTGCAAACCTACTTTTTTTGCTGATTAAACTATTTAGTTGTCATGAAATTGCTGGTAATATTACAAGCAGTATGTTGACAAAGGTATATCATGAAAATTGCAAGCAATCCACTGCTGCAATTGCTTTCACACAATAAAGCCATCATTAAGTAGCATATAACGCAAACTAAAAACCTTGTAGTGAATGCCACACCTTGATGCATTTAAAATGTCAATTTTTAAGTGCTCTGTCATGAGAAAGATTAACTCATGGGTGTCAGACTTTTGCCAAAGGCCACTTCTTCTCATTCCACAGTATGCTATGCTATTAGTGCATCTTGCTTGAATTGTTCATTACATTTCCATTGTGCCAACCCTTTGCACAAGTAATATAACAAACTCTGCAACAACATGGATTTCATGTCAACCTAATGGTCATCCCTTATCCTTTGAGTCCAACATTGACACTAAATCCAGACAAGAATCCTCTTGGATCCAACTGTGGAAGCATCTGTATTGTCAGCGGAGAACAATCTGTCCACAGTCAACCAGTGTGGTGCTTCACGTGGACAAACCGTGATGCAACATGTCATAAGTTATGAGTTAAGCAGGGTGTCTCAATCAACTATTCCTATGTAGTATTTGATTGTTACTCCAGTCTTTCTAATATACAGCAATTATGATTTAGAACTTATGGAACTGCACTGTGTAAAACACCACTTTAACTTGTTGGCCTAATTTTCCATTATGTTTTTCCAGATATATGAAATCATCTGTGTAGAAAGAACCCAGGGACCTGCTTTACCTCACTTAAATATTCTCCCCCACAGGCTTGGCTCTACTGCACAGCCGTGACTCATCAATGGCAAGCAGGACTCTTACTGCGGCTGCACTGAGACAAGCCCACACGAACACCAATAATAATAATGATAATGATAATAATTAGCAGCAGCAACCAGCAGTGCATCATAAACCAAATCTCACATTTCTCTTCTAGCACTTAAAAAGCACCAACAACATCGTGCTTAAAAGCTTGCAGTGAAAATTACGGAGCACTTCTATACTGAACTATACATTCACTCACCTAACGTTAAATATTACTTGTTATGCTAACCACTACACTAAATTATCAAACACTGAATTACTCATAATATATGATATATTACGTTATTTGTTATGTTTTTAACTAATTTGTATTGAGAAGCACTCATTGAAGGGACTGGTATAAGCTGAGATGACATGCAACAAAAATTATAGGTAGAAATTACATGCCTATGATATAATTCATTTAAGATATATCTGCCCGCTTCCACCAGAGACCACACCCTTTCCTCATCCCTAAATGGTGGAAGAACCTTCTCACTGACGTCAGATAAGAGTGTCTGCAAATAAATGAATAAATAAATAAAATGTTACAAATACAACAATACATCCTCACAGTCTAAATTTACCCTCAGCTGAGGTCAGTTGGACTCCAACCTCCTCCTTCTCACTCTTTCTCCCTCTCTTCCCACTCCATCTCTCCTCCGCTCTGCTCTCATCCACCATTATTCACTCCTCTTCCCAACTCTCTAATCGTAATAACAATAATAAGAAAACAAATTATTGATTTACATCTAGATTTAAACACTGCCGAATGGCTATGTACATGTAAACAACTGAAACAACTTCTCTGCAGTCTGAGAGAACGATCACATCTGAAATGTAGTTTTCACATAAATTCTATACTGCTGCTGCCAAATTCGATATTGTTAAATGCAACTGCAGAGGAATTGCATTACTTGGTGCCATGTAAACACGTGCTATTACTTGAATAATGCAACAGTTTCTATACTCCTTTGTAGTAAAAGTAGTGATTGTGATGGTATCAGACGCCAAAACCTTCCATGTCAGTAGTTATAAACAATTAATAGGTTTTATGACACTAATTGGAGTGTTGTAAACACACTTCATCTTCCTGATGTCAAATAAAAAAACAGCAGTTGACTGATGCCTTATACTAGATACATTTTGGCAATGTTTTTACAAAGTTGTAGCATAGTGCAATCAAAGAAACAACAGAGGTCAACATTTGCTTGAGGAAGGAAATTCTTTGCTGCAACCTTACTTAAAAAGGCTGAGTTATAGGTGCAAGTCCTCTTGAGCTGCGATTTAAGATACGGTCAAGAAAAGAAATAGAAATCTGGGTTAAAGAAATAAAATAAATAAAACTTGGTTGGTTTCTTTCATTTATTTCATATTCTTTCTGGTGAGGACAATACATCCAATGCGAGAGACCTCTTGGCATGTATATACATTTCTTGATCTTTGATTTTATTTATGAAATTCAGTTATGGATAGAGCAGGGTCACTTGTGTGGGCAATCAGTATTCTTTGAAGCTGAAATATTAAGTTTGTCATTTAACCAGCGGGGTTAAGGTACGCAATTTACTTTTTCCAATTCATTTAACAATACTCTGAATATGTGCAGTGATGTTCTGATTCCAGGTGTGGAAAATAATTTGGACACACACCAGTTCCTTGAAACATAAATCCCGAAGAGCAACAGCACTCATCTGGCAAGTTACAAATTGCAAATTGGTTTTCTATAGGAACGTCTACAGTTGAAAGAATCAGAACAAAGACGGCAGCTTCCGCCGCATACATGATGCAATGAACATGTAAGCTTCTAAACCTTCAATGACTAGATGACAGCCTGGCAGGGCAATCTATTTTAACATTTACTTTATATAAAGGATTACTTCTGCATATACAATTTAATTATAGTTTGGCAGGAACATGATGCATTTTATTGTTCCAATATTTAATCAAACCCTTGTACATGTGTATTTCATTTTATTTGTAAATATTGTCACATTATGTAACATGTATGTGTGCATGTATATTTGTTATTTAGATTATAGTGCGGAAATGGAAGCCACATACAGATGTTATTAGTAAGAATGTTTCCAAAAATGCCTGTATGTGCAATAAGTCACATTTAATATTTTTTTCTTCAATAAATATATAATATCACAGTGGAGCTTCACTAATATCCCACCAACACAATAACCCTGATGAGCTGTATATTATCATGATCATATGCAAAACCCAAGATCAGAGTATATCCTTCTCTACAAATTAGTGTTTTCTGTACCTTTCCACGGGATTCAAAGCCCTGTGTGTTCCCAATGAGCTGTGGCTAATTTTCTTCAGATAGTGCAGGGGTGACCCCTTACTTAAAAGGTCCTAACATCGAGTCAATCTTTTCCGTTTCCCCGGGTTAATTAGCAGGCAGGTTAATGTTCGAAGTGAAGCTCTTTTCGCCCTCACGTCTAACAATGTTCTCGTGACACGCTGATACATTCCTCTCCTGGGGAAACACACTATTCAAACGGCATGTTCAGGACATTTCTAAAACCAGACCCCTTGATGCTACGCCCCCATGGCTTTTCTGACTTTTTTACCTTGTCTCTTTCCATCAAAGGTTTATACTGCTTGATCATTACCATTTTATCTTCACTTTTCATTGCTCATTCGAAGTTCAAAGAGATCACTGGTGAAAGAAATAGCATTGCTTTTATAGATTTCTGTTAGCAGAGAAAATACTGATCAGCCACCTGTTGGGTCCTGTTAACTATTTATTAAAGGGACTGTTAATTAATTTTATGTTGATATGTACCTAAACTTTAATTGAAAACACATCAATCAGGAATAATATGTAATTATCCATGGTTTTGAGCAGATATTTTGTAATAAGGTAGACATTGGCTTGATACCTGACAATTATTCTTCTAATATGCTTCATTTAATTTCTGACTGGAAAACTAGTTGTGAATTTATATGAGGGAATATAGTTTCAAGACATCTGTTAATAAACTGACTTTTGAAAGACATACATAGAAGCCTACGACCTGTCAGAACCGTAGACAAAAGTAACCTCTACGTGTGTTAATTAAAAGCCAGGAAAATTCAGGCATTTATAAGCGATGTATTTGTGATATACATACATTAAACCTTGTTTCTACACAAGCAACACAAATATTATCAGTAGTCAATACTTTGAAGCAAACAACATGCGTTTATATATGCACCAAATCAAGAAGCATGGTACTGCTATCTATTATATACTTAGCTCATCTTAAAAAGGTCACAATAATTCAATACAGAAATATTTACTAGATCTGTATGGATTAGAAATTGCTAACCTGTTTCAATAAGCAGAAAGTATAGGGATATATGACATTTCTCTGATTAGTTTCTGTAACAAATACTAAAATTAAAGCGTTCCTCCCGCAGCGAAGGGACATTATTAAAGGTTAAAGGCAGATGAAGTAACTGAGAGAGTAATACAAACCTGAGGCCATACAGCACCGTCCCGTCCGGATGTAGCCGGATCATTCTGTTTTTGACGGTGACACCGTGCACAAACGACTTCTTGTCGTTGAGAAAGTAGGTATCGGGCACCCAGAGCTGATCTGCCACCCTGTTGTCTAGCGTGAGGTTGAGAGGTATTCCAGTGTATGAGAGACGCTTGTCCCTCCAGGACTGTTGGAAATACATTGTGAGGGTATAGTCCTAGAAAAAGAAGAGAAAAAGAAGTTTATATCAGTTTGGTAGTTAGTTCTCACAGTCCCCCCCCCCCCCCCCCCCCCCGCTGGATACAATGTATGGGCTTTGAAGAAGGAAATGGTTTACCACTGACTTCACACTCCATGAATCACCTACACAGATAAAATGAGATTCAAATGCTATAATATTCATTCTAGATCCTTAAGCATCAAATTCAGTTTAAAAGGAAACTCCCTCAGTAGCTAAAGGCTTGTATATAGTGGTTATAGACCAATTAAGTTAATATTTGATTCATATAAGCAATTAAGGGATTAAAGAGGAAGCAAATATGAATCCAGACCCTGTGGCTCTGCAGAACCGGGACTGATTATCAGTATCTAATTCAAATCATAACTCTATAACGATGCATAACTACCCTTCACCCTTATAGTGCCTACGTCTACTTACTACTTAATTTACATAAAAACATGAAACCTACACTACCGGTTTTAGAACACCTCAATTTTTCCAGCTTTTATTGAAATTCACACAGTTTAACGTCTCAACGTACTCTGAAATTATACACATTAAAATAAAAAATTGGAGATAAAAAAATAAATCATGGAATTGTTTTGTATAACACAATTTAACCCCTTAAGCTGACAAACCCCTCTGGTACCTCAAATCCATGTGCTTCTCTTTAATCTCATGTGCACTCTTCAGCTGAGACTCTCAGTTTCTAATGATGTGAAGCATTCTCTGATGTGAAAATGTAAAATGTACGCCCCCCCCCCCCCCTTCCTCTACATTATGAAATGTGTGCGTGGGGGGATATTTGGTCAGATTCACGTTTTGGTAGAAGCAATACTCACCCATAGAGAGCTCAAAATGTCAAGATGGAAAACACTGTTTACAGTGACTAATACACAACGATTTTACATAATTGGATCTGAACTTCTCTGTGTTTGATAGAACATTAAATAATATATACTGGGTTAATCATTAGGTTGTTCTGAACAAAACAAGCCTATTTGCAAAGAAATCCGATCGAAACTGAGTGATCTGTGACCCTCTGCATGAGATCCTCCCCCCCAAGCAGACTGCATGTTTACCCCCGGGCTCTGAATGACAGCGGTTGACACAGAAACTGTAAATCGGATGTGTGTGAGAATGAAATGCGCTGGCAGCCAAGAGAATAAGCTTTCAAATGATGTGCGCATTGTAGGAATACAGTGTGACTTCTATGCACAGGAGCTGTGTGTAACACTGCCAAATAATGCTTAAGAGGGTGTAGTAACACAGTATATAACATTATTTTTCATTTTTTGTTAACCTAAACTTATTTTTTTAACCTCTGGCAGTTTACCGCTTACCTTTGTACCATTTCAGGTTATTCACTGGACTTGAACTGCTTACATTTCAATACAAACTGGAACAAGGGGGTGTTCTAAAAATATATCACAAGAAATGTAAGAAATGTAATGTAAGCTTTTTGTTCTTACTATTAATATAATTTTGAAATTAATATAGAAATGTATGATAGCAAAGACAGCATTTCCATTTTCATAATCAACCATGCGCATAAGCACTTTCAAAAATCTTACATATGAATACCTAGCATTTTCTTTGTGAAATATATTTAAAAATAAAAAACACAGATGTTTTCAAATAATCATTTAAAAGATATAATTGTTTTCAAGAAGCCAAAAGCCAATCCGACCACACTTCATTGTTAAATCAATGTTCTCAGTACACTGGTATAAAACATATGTATCGATTTTTTACTGCAGAAGTGAAATGTGGATGACAGCATTCACGTGTTGAAGGGGGTGTGAATATTAGACTTTTATGTTACCTTTCATGTAATACTTTGTGCATTCAATAGTCATGTAACCTAAAATCATCTTAAATGATGTGTTGCTGAAATCAAAAGTTCACTACTACTACTAATACTTCTATTACTATTAATAATGATTTAGATATTAGATGTAATAATGCATACTGAATCAATGAACATAATTTACTAGGTGGAATATCATAATTTATTAATTTAAGGTTAAATGTGACTGGTTATTTAAATTAATACAGTGTACATGCATTGGAGACTTCATTCTCAAAACCTGATGTACAGCTGATTTGGTGAGAAACTGTGAATCTTTAAAACGTGTTATCATTACTGTTATTAATTAGGTGGACTGGTATCTTATCAGTGCAGAAAAGCACTGCTCTCACACCAACAGATGTCTCAAGAGTAATTTATTTGACATATTATCTATGATAAATTGTAAGAAATGTAATTTTTTCACTGGCTGTCAAATACGTCCTTATATTGAGCTATCATGTAACAAGATAGATACAGCATAATTCTCCTTTTCACAATTGAGAAACAGTAGAAAAACAAAATAATTGAAATCTTGAATATTAGAAACGAATTACAGTAATTTGGCTGTTATACCCTTTGGTGAGAAAGTGGGTCTGAGGGATTTCATGATGAACACAAAATTAAAACAAAACATTTCTGACACATATTCAGCCTAAAGTATTATGTACCATCTGCAATTCTTTTGTGTTAAGATGGTTTCATGGTTTCTGGATGGCGGCAGAGTTTCCATGTGTGGTTTTCTACACAAGAAGTACCATTCTCAACACCACGACAGAATGCAGTTTATGGCCAATAAGAAATGCAAATAAAATGGCCGCAGAAATGGTGTCAGTCTCAAGTATCAATATCAGTCATTCCACACGGAAACCTTTATGTTAACTTGCACGACTTAAATCCTACATATATCATCAAGAAACATACTACAAACACAGCAAGGAAACCGATTGGTTACTGTGTACTGACGAAAAAGACAAAACATTAAGCTCCCTGGGACGTGGTTTTACATTTAGCGATGGTATAATATTGTAAAAACTTTTCTTTTTCTTTTTTTCTTTCTTTCTTCGCTATCATATGCTTTATTTACAGAAAGTTTGGGAATGGAATTAATTCAAACCTTTGCTTCGAACGATACGTCTCCAGATCAATAATATTGAAAAGACACTTTGAGGACATTATGTAGAACCAATCATTAAAGCACACTGTTTATCACAAGATGCAACAGATTCCCGGACGTGCCCTTCTCGGTCACCCTTGCTTGTGCACAGAAACCCATGTTCCCCGATGTATCAGGGAAATTAGGCTAAGACCTGCATGCATGGATCTTTTGTATATTAAACATCAGTTTTCAAAATCTGAAGGTGATGTCGGGCGTAAAGAAATGCTTTTCAAGGGATGGGTAGAGGTACAATAGAAGTGGACAGGATCATTTTGGTATTTATTTAGCTAGATGTCTCAAGTAAATTCAAACCCACACATGAAAACTCAGACATTGAAAGCAAAAGCCAGACTTGATATTTTACAGGACTTCAATCTGCCTGTCTGCTCTGGCTCTCCTGGGGAATAATGTGCACAAGTTGCTTGGTGACGGCAATTCCAAAATTACTCCTCTGCTCAGTCAATTTCATTCACAGGTCTGCCTTTCAAGAACACGTCTCCTCATACTTTTACTTCAATCTGCCCATAGATATTAATTTGGATTTAAGCATGGAGGTGGGGGAGGCCAACCAAAGAGGATAAACTGGATTTCTGCAAGTCATCTTTGCCTAACGTGTGATGTATGACACATAGCATTATCCAGCTAGACTAGCACTTGAACAGTCAAGCAAGTGGAGGAGATGAAGTATTTGCCGAACAGATATACATTTGTATGACCCTTTCAACCCTACCATACAAATCTTCTGCCTGCTTCAACAGGCAACTTGTGCCAACTTGTTTTTGCGGGAGGTCTTCAGAAAACCTAGGTTTGTCAGAACCCGAAAACCTTAAAAAACAAGATAAATCTTAAAGCTGAACTAGAAACATGTTCCATTTGTTTCCTGCAGGTTTATACAGAGCCAGTAATGCTACAAATGGTCTTTAACAGTGAGACAATGTAAACAAATAGGCCTTGACACGAAAGTATTACAAATAATTACATAATCGTAACTTCGCTTCACATTAAGTTACAAATAAGTTAAACTTTCACTTTGGTATTAGTATTTTTTTAAACATAATTTGCGGTTTACCTTTATTTAGCAGTTTGAAAGACTGCTGTAACAACTAATGTCAAAGTGGTTTTATTATTACATTTCCATTTCATATTCTGAGAAAGGACTATTTGTGTAACTCTACCACCGCTAGGAGGAGCATGTTGCTTTTCTTAAGATCAAGAATAAACATTTTAAAGGGCAGACCACATGAGAGCTCCCATTCACTTCCAATTCACTTCCCTGATTGGCTGTGCAGGAATAAAATAAAAGCAGGTTTCCCAAACATCATCTTTCATTTGTACATTTAGATCCATCCATCACTTCCTTGCGGTAATCCTCATTATTACACATGGCAAGAAATGGACACACTTATACTATTTTTATATTTATACTACTAAGCTGTCTCGACCTCTTGATTATAAGTCTAATTAATTGAACTGAATGATGTAATGGCTTGTCTGTCAATTACAGCCCAGCTCCTGTAGCAGCACAAACAGCACATCTTTTTATCTCAGCATTAATTTCAGCTCCCCTGCCTTCAACATGAAATTTAGTGATATAAAAGTATAGGGACGACTTTTATTTCACCAATAAAGCAGGAATTCCTACAACTCTGGGTTAAGACTTATAACTTCTACATCAGCATCCCCCCAATGTAGGCGGTAGCATGTAGACTGTCTAAAACTGAATGTGCTATATTCTATGTAATAAAAGCATGCATGAACTAAACCAACTATGTTTATGGCAGGCAGTTTGGAGCTAATTAACTTGGTGAGTTTCATATTAGCCTTCATTAATTAACTTCCTGACTGTCAAATAAATTAGCTTATGGAGACCTGTAATTGTTAGATATGTATTCAGTACTTGATGATCCACATTTAATTCCAAACAACTTACTTTAATATCATATTTCTGAATACCACACCATTGGCTTAAATTAGCTAGACCTAAACACCTTTGATTTTTCACTGCCAGACACTGTAATAAATGAATGCCCTCATTACATAATCTGTCAAACCTCCAGCAATACAGTAGATTATCTTCAAGTGTTGAATAACATAGATTTCAGTGTGTAAATGTAGTAGATTGATGCAGGGTTCTGTATTGCAATACTCAAGAACAGAATATACTGGGATTCTATGTATTAGGCATTCTGAGGCACATGGTACAGCCCGTGACCCAGTTCTCCTAGCAGATCCTGCCGAGGCTAAATAAAAGACTCTCTGAGAGAGTTCAATTATCAGTGGAGTTGAAGAGCTGAGTGTTGAGTTCTGTTGCAAGTTCAGTTCAAAGATGTTATTACGATGTTTAGTACCTCAGTTGTGAGTGAGCTGTCTATGGAATGGAACAATTCTATAGAGATAAGCCTGCAAGCTTGTATATTGTGGTTTTCATTTTTTATAAAGAGTTATCTTACACACTGTTTGCTGTGTCTGTGTGCCAAACCGCTGTCTCAGAAATACAATGATATGAAAAATTACTGGCCACATAAACAAACATATAAACAAGCAGATACACATACATTTGCACCTATCAGGAATACCTGTGCTGTCAAAACTGTGTGTTCATGGTAAGAATTGCTGTTGCTTAGGAATCAGTCATAAAGTACCATTTAAGTGCAATGGGAACATCAGGTCAAAGAAAGCAGTGATTTATGCATTCAAGAAATGTAAAATAAAATAAAGATGTTTGGCCTGGGCCGCAGGCCTAACGTTCTGTACATTTAAATTAACCAACAAACAGCCCAGTGCCATGTGTAGTACAATTTACAGTGATATGGCACATATTTGAACTGGTTGGAAAGAGTATAGGAAGAATGACTCAAACCAGCTGCGGTTGGAGTTTAATTCCCATTCCTTCTGAAATCGTGCTTCTAACATTTACTTTTGGGATGCAATGCATTTCCATTGTGATATTGTCTAGTGAAACACTGAAAACAAATTCTCATACGACGAAGGAAGGAAAATCTAGCCATTCGTCCAGCGCATCCCGCCAGAAAGCCATTTGCCAGCACATTGAGCAATACACAGGGCAGCGAGTCCCCTTTGCTGTGAGTGGAGCGAACTGTAGTTTGTCCTACTTAGCACATTCTCTGGAGAGCACACTTTAAATGCTGTACTTCTCACTCCCTCCAGCAGAAACAGATATGAAGGTTCGATTTGATATCCTTGGTGACAGCTTTCTGAACAAGACTGACAACATCATCAGGACGGCTTAAAAATACTGTTGTTTAGACTGATGTCTGTACTTGATCTTTAATGAAAGAGACCCTGGGATTCAACCTAACCTAACCTCACCTCAACTCACACACACACACACACGTATTCATATGACTAATGAATTATAAAGGCAAATATAGTTTAAGCAACTCATATGGGCTGCATTTTCTAAGCTGGATCACCAGTAGAGTTTTAACTGCATTATTTCAAGTGTCTTAATAATGGTTGCTTGAGAACATGTACATAGCTTTAATACGGTGGGGAATTCGTGCTGTGGAGTGCTTCAACCCTTTTAAGTCCTGCTGTCTCTGTTTAAATCAAACCAAGTGGGATGTTTAAGAGCTGTATCTAGCTTCATGGTTGTTTCCGATCAATAAACAAGCAGCAGGTTTTATTTTTCTGTTAATTATCATCACCGCATTTTAAATGATAACATTTGGTTTATGCAATGCCGTATTTAAAAGTATGCTTCTTCTTGCAGTGTAAAATAACAGTTACAAAACGGGTAGATGTTTAAAACCTAAACATTAAACACACCACCCTTTTAACAGAGAAATCTCTCAATGAGTACAACAAAGTAAAAATGCAATATAAGCATAAAGTGTAAAGAGGTGATTTGTGTTTTTTTACAGTCAGTGAAGATATTTCCTATATGGGAACTATAAATAATGTCTTACATAACAGACTTATAAAAACGACCAAGGGCAGAGGAGATAACTCACAGAAAAAGAATGGAAAATACCTGTTCAAAGCTTGACAATAAAGTCACTGCATTTACCGCACCATTTAAATTCAGAAAATGTGTTTATTTTTTAAAGCAACTGTGAATTTGTGAGCTGGAAACGTCAATGGCCATTCTCAACCTTTTCTAACAGAAATGACCTATTGCTACTGGATCCGACACTCCAATTCAATTAACCTTCCAAACGCACTCGCCAAAGGTGCCCTTTGCTTAAATAGCCTGCCATTAATTATCGGCACTCGTCTAGACTTCCTGGGCTGCTGGATTCATGTTGCAAGAGGGTTTTTTCAGAAAGGTATAAATCACGCTCTTTTTGCCAAACACTGTAGGACAACGCCAGTTTACTGGACAGTACAAGATAAGACACTCTCCTGGAACAGCACTACAACTATATTTCCTGGCTCTTATTGTAATAACCTGAGATATCATATTTCATAGTAGCTGAACAGCACTTCACCAGTTGATTTTCGGAACGACTTTATTTGTTTTCTCTGAGTCATGATTTACTAGTAAAGCGTCTGCTCTGTTAAATATGGTTAAATAAAGTGCATTCTGTCAGTGGCACTACACGAACAATAATTGTATTGAACATTAAGAATGCAGGGCATCATCAAAAGATACTGAAAAAGAAAGTAAAAGGCCACCTGCTTCCTAAACAACAGTTTGCTGTTGGCACACATTCCATAAAAACACTTAATTGCAAAGGCAACTATGAAGATCAGTAGAAGAGAAGACAATCTGACAGAAAGAACTGCAGATAAGAAAGCAGAGAAACGTGGAGGCTGTAAATGGTGTTACTAGTGCAAAAACAGGACACAGCAAAGGAAAAATATTCCACTCCAAGCTGAGATGAAATGGAAAAAAATAACTACAGATAAATATGATTAAAACAAAAAATAATATGTGGCTATTTGTGCTCCGGTATAGATTCCCATGCAGTTATGCAAGTATATTACAGTCAGAAACAAACAAGAGGAAATGTAGTTAATATCAACTCCCTACAACAACCAAACACATCTGTATAAATGCTTTCTTTTTTGGGGGGGTGTTGCAAAAAGTTCTGTAGCTTCCTGAACAAACTGATATACAATACAGTTCGTTTTCCATTTCAAATTCCACTTGTTACAATACATGTCTACAAACATTGCCTGTGGATTTATTTAGATTAAATGTTGATACTATCATGTATTTGCTATTTCTGTACAATACATACATAACAAAAAATGTTTTTAGATTAAAATCTCAGGAGATTTCTCCTTCCTGCTCAATTTCTTTTATCTGTCGATTCTGTGGATCTCTGACTCAGATTGCCTGTCATTTCTCACTCCCATGTGTCTAGGATTCGACGTGCAATCGATAAACACATCAAATAGAGTATTGCTTTGCTTAACGGAGCTGTGATGGAGGGCAGTGCATTAATACAAATGTATATTGTTGCTGGAATCAAGTAGGCATGATTTTGTTTCCCGTCTATAGATCTAATTTTCCTGATATCCTGCAAAGTCATGCACCTCGGGACTTGAAGGGGAGGAGAAATATGTATCTGTTTGGTTTCTAGTCAAAGGATTGTCAAACTTAGTTCTTCATTTCCTTTCAGACCTTTACTGGAAATAAACAAAAACCAATCAAAGCAAATGCATGGTTTCCATTTGAGAACAGAGGCATATATGGATCCTGTAGACAAGAACAAAAACCTGTATTCTGCTATTTGGCGATTCCGGAGGTGTGTGGCAGGATGTGATGTTCAGTTTCATTTGAGAAGTGAATGATTTCAAATTATCACTTGGCATAAGGAAATGACAGTAGAAGGAAGGAAGAGTGATAGAAATTGCCCACATCTCGGAGCAACTAATCTTCCCTTAGTTTCCTGTGACCTGTGAAATGATGATTTAATTCAATGTGATGCACATCTGTTATCCTTTTCCTCTTTTAAATGATTAAAGTTTACACATCATATCTTTCATTCTTTGGCTGACCTTTTCCTTGCTCTTGCTTGATTCTGGAATGAGTTTTCAAAACCTGTTTAAAGCTGTATCATCCTCATATCCTATCAAATCAAGTTGCTTTGTCCTTGCTATTCACTTCTTTTGGTAAGTTTATATGTTTTAACATTACAGCTGGAACTGTTGATAAACTAATATCTCTTCATTTTTAGCTGTTGATTTTATTTCAAAATATATTGGGCTGGAAACATGTCGGCTGCAGGATGTTTGGAGGTCTCTGGTTTCAAATGTGTTTACTTGCACTGTCAGATGTCATATATATAAAACAATACTGTGTTAGTTGTTCATTGATTATGAAAGATTCAACTGGATTCATGAAGCTGTGAAGTTGCTGAACAGCTGTTTCGAGTAGAGACTACTAACAGGAAGGGAGGCGAGTCCCCACGGATAATTCTAACTACACTGCACAAAAAAATTAAGGGAACATTTAAATCACACATCAGATCTTGATGAACGAAATATATTAAATACCAAAATCTTTACTGTACATTGTGTAATTCGTTGAGAACAAAATGACGTAACATCGGTCAATGGAAACGAAAATCACCAACCGATTGAGGGCTGGATTCAAACTCCCACCGAATATCAAAGTTAACAATTGAAATCACAGGCTGTTCCAACTTGCGTGAATTTCATCACGGCAACTCATAATGTGACTCAGTAGTGTGTATGGCCCCCACGTGCCTTTATGCACTCCCGACAATGTCTGGGCATGCTCCTGATGAGATGGAGGATGATGTCCTGGGGGATCTCCTCTCAGACCTGGATCAGGGCATCAGTGAGCTCCTGGACAGTCTGTGGCGCTACTTGGCGGCGTCGGATGCACTGATACATAACGTCCCAAAGGTTCTAAACTGGATTCAGGTCTGGGGAATATGAGGGCCAGTCAAAGGCATCAATGCCTTCGTCATACAGGAACTGCCTACACACTCTGGCCACATGAGGCCGGGCATTGTCCTGCACCAGGAGGAACCCAGAGCCGTCTGCACCAGTGTAAGGTCTGATGATGGGTCTGAGGATTTCATCCCGGTACCTATCAGCAGTCAGGTTACCGTTGGCTAGCACGTGGAGGTCTGTGCTACACTCCAAGGATATGCCTCCCCAGACCATCACTGACACACCACCAAACTGGTCATGCTGGATGATGTTGCAGGCAGCATAATGTTCACCATGGCGTCTCCAGACTCTTTCATGTCTGTCACATGTGCTCAGTATGAACCTGCTCTCATCTGTGCAGGGAACAGGGCACCAATGGCGGACCTGCCAATTCTGGTGTTCTCTGGCGAATGCCAATCGAGCTGCATGGTGCTGGGCTGTGAGCACAGGTCCCACTAGAGGACGTCGGGCCCTCATGCCACCCTCATGGAGTCTGTTTCTGACAGTTTGGTCAGAAACATGCACATCAGTAGCCCGCTGGAGGTCATTTTGTAGGACTCTAGCAGTGCTCCTCCTGTTCCTCCTCGCACAAAGGAGCAGATACCGGTCCTGCTGCTGGGTTGATGCCCTTCTACAGCCCTGTCCAGCTCTCCTCGTGTAAAGGCCCGTCTCTTGGTATCTCCTCCATGCTCTTGAGACTGTACTGGGAGACACAGCAAACCTTCTTGTGACGGCACGTATGGATGTGCCATCCTGGAGGAGCTGGACTATCTGTGCAACCTGAATGGGCTGCAGGTACCGCCTCATGCTACCAGTAGTGACAAGGACACTAGCAAAACGCAAAACTAGAGAAGAATCAGTCAGGAAGGATAAGGAGAGAGCAATTGTCTGTGGCCACCACCTGCAAAACCATTCCCTTTTTGGGGGTTGTCTTGCTGTTGCCTCTCCAGTGCACCTGTTGTCACTTTCATTTGCACCAAAACAGGTGACATTGATTCACAATCGCTTAGGCTTCCTAACTGGACAGATTGATATCCCTGAAGTTTAATTGACTTGGTGTTATACTGTGATGATTACGTGTGCCCTTAATTTTTTGGAGCAGTGTATATTACATATGAAATGTGATTTTAACTAAAGATCCTTGGCACACAATGGTTACTTTGAATGCATACAATTTCCAAAATCCCACAAATATGGCAAAATGAATTGGGGGACCCCATGTTCAGAAGCATGAAATAGAATTTAAACTTTAAACTTAAGGAAGTACAATGTAAAGTTTTAGAGGTTCTACTGTCTCCTCCATTGACAATCTCCTCCACTCTTTTTCTGTGTCTCTGAAATATATTATATAGAGAGAGAGAGCGAGAGAGAGAGAGAGAGAGAGAGAGAGAGAGAGAGAGAGAGAGAGAGAGAGAGAGAGAGAGAGAGAAGAGAGAGAGAGAGAGAGAGAGAGAACGAACATGTTTTATGACTTGTCTTGGGGCTTCATTATATTATATGATCAATCAGAACTGGTCATGCATAGGAGAGGCACTTCATGAATACTGTATCCTACACCTACTAAACCACTGAAATAGGCAGCTGGGATAAAAGCATTGCTAAAGAATAGTAAATGAGATACAGAATAATTAAAATGCCATTTTCAATCTGCCATTGCTTAGCTAAGGAACTGAGAGCATTGTGTATGACGAGAGCTTGTTTAAGCTATTCATACTTAAATACATATGAAAAGATACTCCACTTCTTCTTAGTACTTACAATTGGCAAGTGTGGGAGAGAGACAGTAAAACAAGTCACAAAAATACACTTAAAACACAATGTAACAAATAGTACTTCTACAATATTGTATTATGTATGAACAAATCATTTACATAATTACTGTATTTTGATTTACACAATTTAAAAATGCAATGGATATTCGATTACTTACAGCTTTAACTTTCTTAAGTGAATCATACCCTTTAAAGCAATCTATAACCTTATTAGATAACTGAATAGCTTTTTGGATTTCTTCCAGTATTGTATTTCTGTATACATACATGAATATAAAATGACTTGCCAATGACATCATCCTCAAAATAATACACCCTCTGTGAATTGGGTGGATGCAATATACAGATGATAAAATGGTACTGATATACAAGATATTGATGATGCATTTTTTTACATATCGATTTATTTGTGAAGGAAATGAGGAGAGCACGTATAGTAGCCCAAAGGTATCAGAAGGCAGTTTGCCACCTGTAATCAACTTCCTGCCAGAATGCCATGTGAGCAGGAGATAAAAGCTATTTAATGTATGAGCATCCATTCAGATTAAGGTATCGTGGTTCACAAAGTTCATGGTGTCCATTTTATGGTAGAGAAGAGTTCTGAAGGTCTGAGAGCTGAAAGTAAAGCTTGGTAAGGCAGACCTGATACATATTCTGAAAGCCAGCACCCAGGAGAAGATGTATAGTTACAAGCGATTGCCTTCACAAGGATTTTATGACAAGACAGCCGTCCATGAGCCATTGATCATCAATGCAAACAGACAGCTACAGTGGTCTTAAAAAGCTGGGCACTGTCCAACCTTTGCAGTCTGGAGGAGCCAATGTGATAGTGGGCCTAATTTTTACATGCTTTTGACTGTAATAATGTTTTGTAACTAAAATGTTGTTGTTATTTTTTTTAATGAAGTAAAGGAAAAGCATCTGTACTATAAAATGTACACTTAGGAAACATTCTTATTTCGCTTTAACTTTAGCTAGAAATATTTGTGATGAGATTTTTATTCTACACATACACTGGTCAGTACCTATCAAAAGTGGTAATAGGAAGGAAAAGCGGTGAACCGGCGACAGTATCATTGACGGCCGAGGCTCATTGATGCACATGGGGAGCGAAGGCTGGCCCGTGTGGTCCGATCCAACAGACGAGCTACTGTATCTCAAATTGCTGAAAAAGTGAATGCTGGTTCTGATAGAAAGGTGTCAGAACACACAGTGCATCACAGTTTGTTGCGTATGGGGCTGCGTAGCCGCAGACCAGTCAGGGTGCCCATGCTGACCCCTGTCCACTGCCGAAAGTGGCTACAATGGGCACGTGGGCATCAGAACTGGACCACGGAGCAATGGAAGAAGGTGGCCTGGTCTGATGAATCATGAGTTCAAGGTGTTGACTTGGCCTCCAAATTCCCCAGATCTCAATCCAATCGAGCATCTGTGGGATGTGCTGGACAAACAAGTCCGATCCATGGAGGCCCCACCTCGCAACTTACAGGACTTAAAGGATCTGCTGCAAACGTCTTGGTGCCAGATACCACAGCACACCTTCAGAGGTCTAGTGGAGTCCATGCCTCGACGGGTCAGGGCTGTTTTGGCAGCAAAAGGGGGACCTACACAATATTAGGCAGGTGGTCATAATGTTATGGCTGATCAGTGTATATATGCTGTGGGCAGACTGCAACATCAACATCACATTGTGAAAGCCTAACTCTAGAAGGAATAGCTAGATATCCAATCTGCCATTCATCAGCTTTCAGCAGCAGCCTGAGAAGTCTCTAATTTGCTTACATTACGAAAACTATATCTGTGACACATAAGTTTTACTGTTAAAGACAATACCTTGCACTGCAACACCAGCATGTGCAGTAAAAGCTTGGAATAATCATCTGGCGGTAAGGTTTTTGGAAGCTAAAACAATTGTATAACAAATATATGGCCTTTTAATCATACACATTATATAATGTCTACACAAGTGCCAGAATTTCTCTCTTTGTTTTAATTACCCTCATTTGCTTCATCATTATCATAATTTGCTTCATTATTATCAAAACATTTGATCATAGTGCAGTCGCAACATTAAATTACAATATATTTGTGTTGCTGAATATCCAAAGTATCTGACTCCTCAAATAACAAACAACAATACAAATCATAATAATAATAATTATTATCATTATTATTATTAATTATGTATTTATTTTGCTTCACCTAGCAAGCTCTTAAAGACGTGCTAACTTCAAAATGTGCAAGAAAGCACTTGCATACCGTAACAGAATAAACTGAAGTCTTAAAGATTAAGATTAAATATAATACCCTGTGTTTGGCTGCAGCACAGTAAGACTATACATTTGTTTTGTTAAAACATAAATGTTCCTTTTGTCTAAATCAAAACTTGTGAATCACAAATTACAAAGCTGAACCCTATCACGTTTTGATTTATATGTTGTAGAAAGTGTCTTCTAACAATAAATTAAACTTTGCAATGTGTTGGTAGGTTTTGGATTGAGTTCAGCCCTAAGTTTCAATATAAACAGTATTGTTGCACTGACATTTTATAATACATGTATTAAAGTGCATAACAGTATGATCATAGTATGGATATATATAGTGCCAAGTATAAAACATATTTCAACAGGAAACCTAAATACATCTATACAATGTATTAGTGCGTGTGTATATCCTGTTGTCTACTTGACACAATGCTTAAAAATGTCATAAAATAAAGTTTGTAATGCTAATTACATGCAAGGGGACAATTCTGTGAAAAGTGAAAGCGGCAAAAGTTGGATATAACAAGGCAGACTCTGAAATTCAATACAGGAGGCCTTACAAATGAATGCAGTTTTGAGGACTAAATGATAGGAAATTAATTTGTACATCTCTATTTGTCGATTTGGAAGAGGTTAAGTCAAATGCATTTCGACTGCACATCTGAGTGCATTTGAAATATTAAAGGTTCTTATACCTTTTACATTTCTCTAATTTGGAGTAGGATATCATAAATTAAAAGCCGAAATATAAGAAGTGCAGACCACACTTTAAGGTAGAGTTTAACAGGTTTCAATGCTTTACGTGCCAATATTCAGTATCACAGCTCTTTAAAAATGTATCATCGTGCTTTTCTGGCATCACAAAGCATCAAGACACATTGCACATCAGGTGTGCGATATGGATTGATTATCATACTGCTAAAATCATATTGCATCTAGTTTTCAAACAATGCCTTTGTACATTAGGAAATAAAATGCACTGCATCCCTTAATTTTCACAGATGGCGGTTAAATGTAATTCAAACAGTTTCGGTTCCAATGCTAAAATTACATGCACCTTAAATGAATTTGTGATTAGCAACATACGCTGGTAGAATGTCCAAACGATGAGGCGACCTCTTCACATATCTAAACAGTGCAAATCCACCTGAAGGAAGTGAGGAATGTATATTATGTAAAGCTTCACACACTTTAGCCCAGGTTTTTGCCTTCTGGTCCCATTGGACCTGTGCTGGTTAAGTGTAGGATGTTTTAAATGGTCCCAAGGTCAACAGGGGAAAATTGTGGGCTGTCAAACCCTGGGAACGGAGACCTGGTGGAGCATGAGGGGAACGTTTTCAGCAGATTGAGGGGGTAATTTGTTTATGATCTTTGCTGATTCTGCAAATACATTGGCAGCATATCACTGCCGCTAGAAGTACAGACAACCTCAGGTGAATTAACACAGTAGAGGTGCTGACCCATTCTACATCATTTTACGTCATTCTGTATCCTCTACTGTATTTATATGGCTGTTGTTGAGTGATTACCAATGTAGTTTTACCTTTTTTAAATTGTATTAAAATGTACGGGTCAAAATGAAGACCTACTACAACAATATTAAATCTACAATATAACAAAAATATCACATAAAAAGACAAAATGTGATATTCTTGACTTGACTCTTTACTGTTTATGGTAGATATTGAAGAGGGGGAGGCATATAAAAACTGTAAACGTCTGAGTAAACATCCCCCGAGTTTATATTTTAGATTTGTATAATTTTCACAACCAAATATTTGTGTTTTGTGTGTGATATCATTGTGTCAGTATGGCATGTAGGTACAATGTGAGATTCTCGCTGCTCCAGAGGGCCAGGGTTTCTCATCAAGATTAGTCTGTCTTTTAAAAGCGTCTTTCTTTCAGAGCATCTGATTGCAATCCACTTAACCCAAGACAATGAGTAAGCTTGGGAAAAGTGTCCAATTCAATTTGTACACAACACTGCACATGCTTTGGTACTGGATAGAAGTCTTTGATGAGTGAATCCACATTGGTTCAACAGGTGCCTCTTACATAAAATATTTTATTTTGTTTTCCAACAATGTTTGCTACCGTGAGAAATTAAACGAGTATTCAACAGGTTAAAAGTCATCATGTACACAATAATTGCTTCTGCACGAATGCCTTCTGCATGGCGGATTCTCGCTACATAGCCTACCATTGTAATTGAAAGTATTCACGCCCTTTATCTGACGCAATGGTATTTAGGTGAACCTGTTTGCTGAACTGGATGCATCAATTATAGTGTTTCAGAGTTTGTTTTACGCACATTCATCCTAGAGAAACTGGTACAGATGCCAACTGAGTTTAGACTGCATTGATTTCTATTGACTGGAGTCCAAAGTCCAAATCCTTACTATTTCCTTAAGGTTGAATCTATAAACTTAAAAATCAAACACATAATTGATAAATTATATTTTTAACAATATTTATACAGCTACACTAATCACAGAATAAGATATTTCAAAGGACTGGTGATAATATTTTGGAGTATAATTTTAGAAATAGATAGTAGATAATACTATAATAGATAGATAATAACATCAAGTATCTACATTTATCTCCCAGTTTCAGAGAAGATAATGATGATATAAACTTAAATCTACTTACAATATGTATATTATACAATTAATAAACATCATAAGAAACAGAGGTTGTTTGAGAGCTCTGTTTGCGTCTTTGTCTCAAGCTTGACAAGGTGATGTGTGTAAAATGAAACACCTAGGATGACATCTGGATTTGTGTAGAACTCTTTAACACTTACAGATTTACACAATAGACAGCATATAACCCCAAGTATGGATGTGTCTGTGATAGTGTAGATGTGGGAAAAGGACATCTGTAATTGTCTTCTTATAAACAATTACGATTCTGTACTTTAGATGGTTTGAATATACAGAAACTAAACCGATAGCATGGGAGATATTTGCATTAAAACAAATAACTGCTTTATTTTATTATTTATGTGCTACAATTGTTTAAATAAAACACTGCAATATACTTAGACCTAAACACAAACAAACAAAAGTGTTAAAACAAACAAACACAGGGAACATATTGTTGCATCAAACTGCTTTCGTTAGTCTAATATGGCGGTTCATGGCTTTTCACTTTATTCAAAACAATAGCTGTTGATGACTGTTGCATTTTGTACTGAATGCAGACTATTATGGGGCTTGATTATTGTTAATGTTTAATTATATTTTCCGCAGGGACGGTGTACTAGTGATTTGAATTCAAGTGGTTGTCTGAGCAGTCTACATTTTATCAGCCACAGTTTAAAGCCTTCACAGAAGACTGGCATTGAATCAAAACAGCAAACATTTCTGTTTTCAATACATACATAATTTTTAATCAGATCAATCGTATCCAAAAGGTTTTGTTATGAATAGGGTTATCGTATTCATGGCTTTAATATTCTTTGGATCAATATCATAAAACGACATGACTAAATTAATTTTAAGTGTTAGTTGTCTACATGGACACTGGAGTACATTTGATGGAGCTCCTGCTGAGTCATCTCCAGACAAATCTCGACGTATATTCTTGTGTCTCCGAGTATAAAGATGTTGAAATATACAATTGCATGCATGATATGACAATGTAAATGCTGAAATGAAAACAAAATCATAAAACAATGTATCCCTCGGTACCCTTCATTTTAAAATGTTTTTCAATCTGAATGCCATATCTAGGTAATGATTAGACACAGATTAGAATAGTTGTCTCGCACTGATTGCAATCATATATTTTAAAAGTATTTTTCATGTGTAGTCACTACACTAATGATCATTTTAATCTATGCAAAACAATAGGTTCCTGATTCTTTTTTAACAAAGACAGCACTGCTATGCTCATGATATTTCTAGGAACAGAAGCCCATAGTCTGGAGAGAAAACAAATTAAACACTCACTAAAAGTAACCATATGAGAAAAGTACACAGTCAGTCAGATTTAACAAAATTGAAGGCTAAACTTGGAACACAGTGCTTTTTAGTAAACAAAGGGATTTTACACATTTTTCCTCTGAGCAACACAGAACCAACGGGGCTTGACAAAACTGTGGTCATTTTGTTATATGATAATTTTAGGACAAGATTCTAGTTCTACCATTTTGCAACAGCTGTCTCTTGTCTGGTGCCTTTTGAACGTTTGGTGCAGTAGAATTACATGAACCCAGTCCTGATGCAATAAAACGACTGGGTTAAAATTTGATTCTGCAGCTAAAGGGATCTGCACGTTGATTGTACATGCAATTCATAGTTCAAAGAGTCTGGGCAGATGACATGCAACTTTATAAATAATGGTCCTAATTTCTACCAATTCACCTGTACAAAGCTCTCATATTAGCATCACAATGTTAGAAATGTCCAAGGATCCTAGTTTTCCATGATGAATACATGTAAAAATATTATTTTAATTAAAATATATAATTAAAATGAAGTATTCCTAACCAGAATATACACAAATACAATATATTGAGTTAATTACCCATTTTAATAAAGGTTGGAGCCCATAGAGAACCATCAGCCTAATTAAAAAAAGCCCAACACAAACAAAGGCCACATTTTAATTTTTCAGTAAAACAGTATTCACTCATGTCCTTTGGTAAAGAATGCTCCATGTTTTAATGTACAAACAGAAACGGAAGTGAACATAGCATTTAAAGTTGATCCTTACTTTAGTCGCCATAGTCGTTAACATTTTGGTTGTTATTGAAGTAGAGCTGCTGCATTTCCAGACACATTTGTGTGTTTCGACGTTGGGGTTGAGCACAGTTCAGTGGTGAGTGATTACTTCCCGTAAACCATTCTGGCATTGCATTCTGGGACTTGGGTGTGGCAAGTAGAGTAGCTGTGAAGTGTGGCCTTCATTGCCCATGAACAAGTTCATTACCATGTGGTTTCAAACTCTGATTAAACAAAACTATCCACTTATTTTAGTATGTTCATGGAATGATGAATAAACACAGCTCAAAAACGTCTCAATCTAGCGGCCCACATGGTAACACATGTGATACTTGTTTCTGTAATTAAACATGATTAAGGAGCCACACAATTTAATTATTTAGTGCAGGTTAAAGAAGAGGAGCAGTGTGGCAGAGTTACCATATTAGGATAACGAGAGAAAGTCTGTAGAAGCAACAGTTGTTAACATTATATAAAGATCACAAGTATATTATCCACTCCACATTAGATTTTTCCAATGAGCGCATGACTTGCGTACGCACCTCTATGGCACGTCACACAAACACAGGGACAGTTCCACCTGACTGGTCTAGTTCCTGGCTATTGCCTGTGTAAACGTGGAGGTACAGTGGCATGAAAAGCTATTTTCGTGCTAAACGGTGCCGTGTGACTATGTGTGACTGCTTACGTGTCAGCTTCATGTGAGTGCTGGGGACGAGGTGTCACTGATGCCATGCAGGGTGATAAAGCCATTACGTCAGACACATTACGGATTGACACAGGTACTGAGGGTGTTTGCAGAATGCAGAGGCAGAATAGGAATAGCATCCCCAAACAGAAACCTCAGTAGACGGACTATTATGTTGGTTAGTTTGACCTTTTTGGAAACTGCAATGCTAAGGGCACATATTAGGGTCCTTCTTGCTGCCCCACCTAATTGGATGGATCAATAATCACTCTAATCCCTGACCTCGCTGGGATGTTCATGGCTTTCTTTGAAGTTTTCCCTCTCTGCCTACATATCCTTCAGTCTACGATCTACAAGTGTTTATATACCCAGATGATCCATCGATGACAGCACTGTGATTGCAGTTACGAAAACTTTTGGAATTTTGGAAGATGCATGTCGTAGCTGCAAACAGCATTAAACAGTTCAATGTGTCTTAAAATACTTAATGTTATGTTAAAATGTCCTTCCTGGATCCACTCACTCAATAGTTTGGTAAGCTTTTAATTAAAGAATAAATAAAACAAAGATTATGCATTCCCATGCTCTACCCATCTGGAAAATACATTCAGAATGTGCTAGTTTGTGCTTCGCAGTGCTGCAAAAACATTAAGGAATTGGCTGCAAAAAATACAAATAATGTGTTTTAAATTCATAGCACAGTCCTCTTAGCACAATGCTGTCTACTCACATCCTGTGTGCTTCTTCAATTTCAAGGATTTCATAAAAAGGGCTGCAAATGGGGTTATAGTGTGATACCTAAAATCAAGAGGCAAATGTCATGTATGCCTGTGCATACTTATTGTACACCTGTTATTTCTCAAGTCATAAATAATATCAATAGTAGAAAAACTTATCAAGTGAACATGTGGCAATAGAATTACAGTGGCAGAACAAGAAAAGGTGAAGCATGCATGCTATATTTGTGGTCTAAAGTACAGGCTTTTTATTTGTACTTTATTTCTGTAATTGTCATGAACTTTGCTACCAGCAACCAAACAAGAGGGATGGCAGAATGGTTTCATCATTTGTAGTTTTTCTTTCATCCTGTGTTCTTGTGAAACTGTATACAGCATTTCACACAGAGATTATGTCCTCCTACACTGAATTTGATAGTTGGCTTTTACCGATACATAGCTATTTGGTTCCTTTAACAGCTTTTCTTATTGTGCTGTCTCAGTGTATTGTGTCGTTGTATGGTTTAATTTTCAGTTGTGCAAAGACTTGATACAGTGATAGAGTATACATGTTATATGTGCTTTGAGCAGAAATTCACACTTTTGTTAATGTTGCAGTTAAATCACTAACTGTGGTATGTTGTGTTTTACCACTTAGTAAATTGTCTTAACTGTTTTCTACTCCTGCTGCTAGACTATGCTCTGCTCCACCTTCTAATTTTAAGCATGAGAAGTAAACAGTCCATCTACATATTGATAAATAATATTAAATATTCATATAATATTAATAGTGTCTACAATCACAATGATTTTGTAAATAGTTCCATGGAAAATAAATGCTGAAACCATGCATTTATTTCACAAATATCCACACAAAACACAATTCCAATATTTTGTGCGTTGGTTATATGAAACTGAAAGGTGCCTGGGCAAACAAAAATATGTTGATTTCTTAATAAAACTATATCTATCTAGTTTTCCAGTTAAATAAATATTTTTGTACAGATAATATAGATGTTATTTCTTGAAACACAACATTATGAAATTCCAGATTGACAGACTGAACTCAATAATCCCCACCACCAATTGTAAAAGTACAGGACTTCCACTTTCTCTGCCACACCTATCCTCTAATAGGATGTAGGACATGCATTATTAATGAGAAAATATATCATAGTCCTTCATTTGTGCTCAGACTTTCTATTTTTACTATCTATCAAAATGAAACGTGCTGTGCATATCATTGGGATTTTAATGTGGTGCTTTGTTTCATCACCCACTTTGTGTTACACATGTATAAAATACTAATAAATAACTGCAACTCCCACATAATACTCACATCTCAGCCATTTTGTAGTGGTGACTCTGTGTAAACTATATGCTGTGTTAAAGATATAGAACGGGCAACAGCTAAATTACCTTTGTGTCTGTGTCTGTGTGTCAGTTTATTCTTTTCAGCAGGATAGTTCTCACAACTTCATATAAACTGTGATATTTTTATTTTTCCCCTCGAGGAGTATATTGGCATTACTAGGGAATGTCATAAATTCACATCTTCCGAACATAGCGAGCCCATAAATCATACAAAAGGATCAATATAGAGCATGCTGAGCTGATTTTAGGATGTGACTGAAAAGTTACATACTGTACATTGAATCAATACTCTTCAATCATGGTTGGCAAGACAGTGGGCCTGGAAAACACATTTTTCATCGCTGTAGTTCCACTAGAGTATAGGTGAACCTGCAGTCACCGTGATACGCCTTTATCAATGCCAAAATGATTAAATAAGTAGATGCCATTTCTGCATTTCAGAACATTAGTGTCTCCCTACTGAATAGAAGCTGTAAGTTAAATATTAAAGAGCTGTGTGTATTAATAAAATAATGACGATTTCTTTAACCAACATGTTCAACATGTGTGGTCAAACAGCAACTCAACAATATTTAATTGAAGTCAAATTTAAACAATATACTCCTTTATATACTTCACCTGCATTTGAACAGCTTGGAAACAGATTTGGAGTAAATTCTAATGAACTATATGCATGAGCATATTAGCAAGCCTGATTTGAGAACGACTTAATTATTCTTTTTTTTTTTTTTAATTACATTGTATTGGTTTGATTGGCAGATTGAGGTTCCTTGTCGCTAACAATGTTGGTTGTTTTAATTCACTAGCGAATTAACAAAGGTCAGCTTTTAACATATTGTAGTCTGTCTTCATCTGTCAATTTCCTGATTTGTTTTGCTGAGTTGGACACTGCATTTAGGCAGCAGCTAGAATTAACCATTACAAGCTGTCTCTCTGTTTGTACACACCATTGCATATGAAACTGTTTTGACAGTTAGCAGGGAAATATGATTTAGATAGGACCTATTGAAGATAGCCTAAGAGACATGCTTTTGCGATTTCTCACATTAAAAGTAAATAAATAAATAAATACAAATAAATAAACTACAGCGGAAATTGCATTTGGGTTTTGCAAGATTTCAGTAGCGGAGACCCCATTAACCTACCATAATTTAATGTTGTGAAAATACAGAAATCCACACATCACAGATGCATGAAGCTCTCCTCGTGCTATAAGAGCCGTTCCACAGTTTTCTTAATGATTGTTTTTCCTTAGGATTACCAGTGTCTGTTTTGTCTGAGTTGGAACTGCATAGCAACATATTTCCCCAAATGTGTGGTCAAAGCACTGTGAGTAAAAGGGCCATGACTTTTGCACCGTTCATAAATACCGTGTGGATGCAACGACGACCTTGGGGAAATGGAAGTGAAATCTGGGGGCTGGGTTTCTAATGTTGAGTTTATGAGGAGCCAGCAGGATTTTCTGAATATGCAACTGTTAAATGTGTTTACACATAATCTATTCAACCCATCCGAACACTTAGAATATGTCTGCAATAAAGTAACATCATTTTGTTTAAGCATCACTTTTGATTATTCGTCCTTGTTGTTAAACTTGTGCATGGTTTGTGTGTCTTTCATTGGATTGTTAAGGAAAGAAGAGCAGGATGATTATTTCTGTTTATATAGAAGCAGTTTTATCATCTTTTTTATCTCGCACAAACAGTTCTCTAAAAACACTGCAGTCGTCCTCCAAATACACTTGATTGAAAACATAGTCTATATTCCCTCTTCACGGGTAGATGATAGAAACATTAAAACCTTTACTTTGCCTTAAATATTACACAAGTTGATTCCGAGGAACATTGATTGCTATCATAACACAAACAAACAAACGAATTATTTTGTGATTAGGAAGTTACCAAACAGTACTAATTATTAAAAGGTACATACTCTACTTGGTACATGTTTCTAATCAAGGATAAACCATTCGTTCCTGCGCACAGTAATTCTAAACTACTACTACCCATTGTGAAATGTGTCCCATGTGCATGCAAAGATACAGTCATGGACTTATGTTTTCCCACACCTTGAGTCATTTTCAAGTTCTGATTTACATAAAACATCAATTAAGAGTCAATAAATGGACACTAGATCATTATATTGAATTTAAACATTTCTAAAAGGCGTGGCGAACTGGGAGACAGGGCCATTCATATATCTGTTATTCCGCAAAGGGTCTGGAACATTTCGTACATGCTAACATGACAGGCAACTTGACTATCCATCCCCTGGTCTCCGGAGAATCCTGACAAAAGCCGACTATATCTTATTTATAGAGAGTTTACCTTGATACTGTTGCAGTCAGGCTATGGTTTGGGGGTAGAGGTGAGATATTGTAGTCCTTTGATATGTTTTAAGGCACAGTTCTGTTTTGACTTTCATCTTAATAACTGCTTCAGGTATTTTGTCTATCTCCAAATGTTTACCAAACATGTCTGCTCTGCTGAGATCTGCATTTAAATAAATAAATACATACATAAATAAATGATCCCTCACAAATTGGTCTGTCTGTTAACACCAGGCATATGTGTGAACAGCATTAACAATTCTTATGTGCTACAGATTTTGGCTTTATACATTAATCAGTGGATTGATGTTTAGCAGACATATGAAATTAACTATTACTCCAGGACACTAGTGATTACTCATGATAAATAAATCCCAAGCTGGAAATATAATTGAAGGAACACACAGTCCATAGGCTATAATTTGAAGACCTGCATTAAAGATCAGTCTAACATGAATCATTATTTATTTTGTTTCCTAGAAATCTCAGCTAATTTCAAAACCCTGTACCTAGTGTTGCAAGTTATCAAAGGTAACATACAGTTCTTTCATGTTTTTTCATACATTTAAACATGTCATGTATAATACCTTTCTATGACAGACACCCATTTGCCGTGCAATTAATGGTTTTAAATAAATAAATTAAAGTTTTACGTACAGTAATCCTGAAGGATTGGGTAAGAATGGCAGGCATGGGGACAGACCAGTAGTGGTGACCAGGGATTTAAATCTCAACATACTGTGAGCTGAGCTGAACATTAACTGGCAACTCCACATCAGATGGTATAAGAAGAACAATTATTGCAATTGCAAAAAATAAAGATAAAAACAAGAACTGAAATTTCAGTATTATGCACAGACATGCAAATACTTTTCACAGCAACAATTGTGAAGTTGAGACCTCAACACCTTTAAAAATGTATAAAAGATACAAATGTTGCATCCACAATAGCTGTTACACAAATGGGGAAATTGAATATTCATCAGCTGTTATAAGGTATTGTGCCATTGCTTCTTATGAATTTTAGATACATTTCAATGCAAGTCTACTAACAAGTAACTCACTGCTCCAACTCTTTGATAAAGTACATTCCTGCAATATGTATTTTCTCCAGAAATCCTATGACACATTTTTAAATACATAGCAAAAGCACTGAGCCATGTTCAAGTGTTTATTAATCAGCAGTACAACCCAAAGTGAATCGGCAATTAGAAACTGAAAGATGGTGCGCAAAGAGATTAAAATGGTCTCAAACAAATAGCAGAAAGTAACACTGTTAACACAATAGCACAGACATCAGAAGGAAATATGAGTGTGTTAATCAGATCAGTTCATTATTTTTAACTAAAGCGTCAAAAAAGAGAATGGGCTGATCAAAAACACGCTCAGAAGTATTCTCTGAAGACGTTCATGCAAATGCATCCTTTTAAGTTGCGAGCACATTTGCCTCACATGTGCACTCAGTTCAAAGACGAATTTCCCAGGATCTAAAATGCCCAGCTTCTTGTAAGTAGTTTCAAAATACATTTTCTAAATTGCTGCAGCGCAGAATAATTATGTTTCCTTTAATGAGCTTGTTCCCACACACTTGGAAAGGAGCTTGTTGGGCATAAGTAACAAACATGAGAAAGAAATGGACAGTGACAGAAACGCTCCAATAGAGTTATTCATTCACACCATCTATCCAAATTGTTATTGAGCCGTAGCTGCGAACTTGACTTAATGTTCCATTCTGTTTATGATTTTCTAAGCAGATATCAAACCTAATAAACAATGTGTAACTTGTTTCACTGGCAGTTTCTCAGAACCTCTGATGACTGTAAAATACCATGAACGTCTGAGCAGAATTGTGAATGAGCAGAACACAAACAATATCGATTGGATTCATACAATATTATTTATTGTGACGTGCATTTATTTGTGTGGTTGTTTTTATATTTTTTCCTGGAAAGTGAAACTTATCAGGATATTAATGTAATTTATGTAACAACAACCATGCTGCAATCCATAAGTCATATGACAAAGACATATATGTTTGAGAAATATGTTGTAGATTTGTCCCATGAAACTTTTCTGTTAAATCCACCACTAATAGGAAGGCAGCATCCACCTTACTTTTAATTTAACATATCTTGGCCATTAAATTGACTTCTGTATTATTTTGTACAGATTGGTATCCTTATATTGAACATTTTAATGTGCACAAATCCTGATGTTACAGCAACATTCATACATTAAAATCACTAGCAATATACTGTATTGGGGATGATCAATGCTGACTGTGTTATTTCCTTCACAAAGCTGCTAAATCAACATTATTTGTTCATCTTAATGCCTCCTAATGTTCTATGCCAACAGTGTAGTGCCTTGTGTCATAGATCACATCCAAGCAGATGATAGTTTGTAGCTAACCATGTAATTCTTCTCATATAGCCTTCCCAATCTCCACACTTAAACCTGATTGAAGCAAAAGGATTCTTCAAAGGTGGAACCAGGAGGACAACTGACTCAGAGATTAAACCAGACTGGAAGTGTCACCAGCAAACCAACCTGTGGACAGAAAGCCCCAAAGGATCTTCACAATAACTAAGCCAAACATAATTCCTATATTTTCACATCTGTCTGTCTCTCTCTCTCCTTTAATTCCAGGAGATCACACCATCTATATAGATATGATCTCATGGGACACAAGGTGAAACAGAGAGACATCAACACATTTCTTAAACACTTTGTTGCATTAGTCAAATGAAGTACTTGATTATACAACCATGAACATATTTGTAAACTAACTGCCCACATCAGACAATCATCTGTGTTACCATGGACTCAACAAAGAATGTAGAGGAGTACTGCATTAGATAATAATAATAATAATAATAATAATAATAATAATAATAATAATAATAATAATAATAAAGTATATGTTATACACTAATTGTGCATGTATTGAATTAGAAATGTGTCATTTGGGTCCGTTTTCTCCACCAATCAGACCCTGATTTCTACACCCTTATATAACATGATATAGAAACATGAAATCTATTCTAGCAATTATGTCAGATATTAACAGACATATTACACATCTACGCCGTTGGACCTTCCATCTGGAATTCACTGACACCTTTAACATTACTGATTTCCAAATTTAGGCCAGAAGACCAAACCTGCATGATTTTTTTCCGACTGCAGATACCTCAGGAACACAAGGCGTGCGTGTGCAGACTTCAGAAGTATGCGCATTTCGTGTCATATCAGCTGAAAACTAGACACCATCCCTCTCTGCCTTGCATTTGTAGTCTTTGCAGGCTGAGACACCTAAGGCGAACTTTATGCATATGAAATAAAAGAGTGCAGATCTGTCCAGAGTGCTGAAACGCAGTGAATATTAGCAAGCGGCAGATGGCGGCATTAGATGCAAAGAACAAATTCAACGCCTTATTGAGATACTTCAAAACGTGCCCCCTTCTGAGATCCATAAACCGAAACTAAAATGTATTACCATTGTAAATAACAACTTATTTAACCTGGCAACACAATAAATCATCACCATAAATCCAATATATCACTGTGGTCTTCATGTAACCGTCCGTTTAAGTTCCATCACAGTCTTTTGCATTTGTCATACTGTCTACATTGATGACTTGCATAATATTTAAATGTACTCACCATATTGACTTCTGAGACCATGTCAATGCTGGCGATGTCTATGCTCATCCCAACATCTACAGGGGGACCTTCAATTGCAAATGCATTACATGTATTAATACCTTTATTCATGGTGAACTTTCTGCAGTTTTGCATGACTATGAAAATCACCATGCATATTAGAACATGCTCTAAGACTGATTGCCTGCTGTCTTTTTCAATGGGCAACAGTAACAAACGAATAGAACTCTATTAAGGGAAATAAATTACCTCCAAAATCAGGCCTTAAGCGAATGTCATATCCTTTGAGCAATTTGTCCACGGTTTCTTTCACATAGGACATGTTGCTGGGCTCATTAGCGCTAAAGGGAAGAAATATGGATTGATTCAGAATCTCACCAAACTGCAGACTGAGAGGCAGGGACAACATGATGAAAAAGAAAAAAGACTATAGATGCAAAAGATCTCACCTTTGCGCACAGCAGACCATGGCGACCATCAAGGGAAGAGATAAAATCCCCAAACATCCTCGGTCTTGAACTCTCCACATTCCTAACTTTGATTAAAGAAATGTCTTTGAGCGAAGATTCAAGGAATGCAACTTAGTCCTGGGCAGTGCAATAATTCCGACAAGATCAGCGCATGCGCGTAGCTTACCCAACATCAAAACACTGTTTGCTTGGAAACAAAAAAAATCTTTACAAAATGCTGAAAAGAAAAAAAAAAAAGATCTCAGCTTTACAAGCAATTTTTTCTCTCTTTGTCTTATATATCACGGCGATCGCGGATATGCTGTTGTTGGAGCTGAATCAATATGCTAGTCAGATCACATCCCCTCCGGCTAATTTTAGCATTTCAGCAGACACAGCAGTGTCCGGATCAGATTTGCATCAAGCAGGTCCCCTTGTGTTGTAAGGCAGGCGATCATAAGGAATAGTGGCATTCAACTCAGATCCCCGTCCTCCTTTAATCGCCCGTCCATAGGACATCCTGGAAAACAGGCACGTTTGGGGATCTGCGCATTTCACGGGTACCTGGCAGCGTGCAAGTGCTTATCTTACATTAACTGCGCGTCACGGGTTAGCAATCAAGTTCATTATTTGTTAGGGTTGAACACAGAGGATGTTTTTGAAAAATCGCAATGCGTAAAACAATCAATGCTTGTGGGAAGTTACAAAAAAAAACAACAAAAAAAAACAACCGCACTCACACCTCATGTTATGAATTATGTAACTCCGCGGGATTAAACTGAACTGTATTTTTCTAAGCAGTGATTGACACAACCGACATAGTGCTACACTCGCATGCATTCAGAGGCAATGCGTGTATTGATGAATATGATTACTTTATGAAATGCAACACATAGGCTTCTGTGCTTTAACGCGGCATTAAGGAACATCTCCAGCGGGTGAAGATCAAGTTGCACCTGTGACCCTTGTACCCTTGTAGTAAAACAACGTGCATTGTCTTTCAGTCTTGGGTTTGTTTAGATTAAATATGTATGTGTGTGCGAGGATGTTTTCGATAATGTATATATTGTTTGAGTAATATATAATGGCGACACTTGTTATAGAGTTAAAAGCTTTAATTTGTATGTTAACGTTTCTCTTTACATACCTTTAATATGATATCTAAATAAATAGTAGTACTATTTTCCTAGGCAGCCAAAGTTCATGCAAGCCTAGCAAATCAGACAGGAAAGCAGAGATCACTCAAATGCAGCTACAAAGTTGCAAAGTTGTGGCAAAGTTGTTGATTGTAATTACACGCACGCACACATTTACTTTTTATTTTATTTTTTATTTTTTTTAAATCAGAGATTTGATCAGCGTGAGGAAGAAAATTCAGTATTTATACGAGTGTTGTTCAGCAAACCCATTCCATGTACATGCCACTTCCCTCGGAAGATGGACACTGAACCTGTGTTCATCCCCCTTCCTGGAAAATACACGCTGCGCCACTGCATCGTAACCAATACAGACCAGTGGCAGTTTATATATATATATATATATATATATATATATATATGATCCAAAGATGAGGCTGCAACACATTTTGTCCCATATGACAGTAGTGTATATGGTGTACCATGGTGTTTGCTGGGGTATGACATGTTTTGTTCCAGTATGACTGTCCGGCACCACACTTTGTGTGCCTTTTTGTTGTTGTGCCTCTATTATAGGGGTTAAGATGTAAAAATGGGTTAGATAGTAAAATGGTGGAATTTGTCTTTGCATCTATTTCCACAATATCACTTACTATTAATAATAAAAATTATTATTATTACTAGTAGTAGTAGTAGTAGTAGTAGTAGTAGTAGTAGTAGTATACTATTGTATATATTATTATAGTGTAGTGTGGTGTATCCTGGTAAAACATGGTAACAATATGGAAATGTGTAGTATCCCATGGTACAAACATGTTCTCAGTTCTGAAATTAGTTGCAATCTTTTGTATTCTATTCCAATTTGTAACTCAATGGAAAAATTCACAGATCAACTTTAAAGCACGTTGACACTAATTCCTGAAAGTTGCTACTTGAACAGGCAACATTGTAACAACATACTAAGTAAATAAATATCCTGTTTTTCCTAGTTCCATTGTACCATGTAATTTATAGACTCAAAGCCTTAATTACATCAAAAGCTGTTGTTGAGAATCACGTTCAAATGTAAAGAAGATGGTTACAAAAGATGGTTACTACTGAATTCTTTAAAATCACATGCTGTTCTCCATAGACTTTGATTTGTAGGAGAGAGTTTAGTTGTATGGCAAGATCATTTTGATACACATGGGATAGTTGTTTTTTGTTTTTGTTCCCTGACACGAATTTGCATTTTATTCAAGCTCCTTCAAAAAATCTGCAGTGAGAATCATTGTATGCTGACTGTTTTACCCTAACAGCAGTTTTGTTTTAATCACTCTGAACAAGACCTGCTCAGGAATGTTAGTTAATTGATTTTATGGAATTGTCAGAAGTAAAACTGTGATAAACCCTTGATTTTGCACCAGGGAACTGAGAAAAAAGTATCTTATCTTTATAACTTTTCCCTTTGAGTGGAAATCATTCATGATTTTCTTTAAATTGATTAATTCACACAGTAACACATGCTGGGAAGGGGAATTTCTTACTGAATACATATGCTTGAGTAGATGGGAGTGTGAGATTGGGGTTGTCCTTCTCTTCTTCTCTAAACAATACTGTATCATTACCATCACCATTAGCCCATATCGGTCTGCTGCTGGATGAAGGCCTCCTCAAGATGTTTCCACTTGTTTTGATCTACAGCTTCTCTTTTCCATGTCATATCTGCAAAGTTTATTATTTCATCTTCACATCTATTATGTCGTCATATTCTACGTATTTTTTATCTCTTGGGATCCATTTAGTAGCTTCCTTTGTCCATCTTTGATCTGTTCTTCTTGCAATGTGTCCGGCCCATTGCCATTCTAACATTTTCATTCTTTCAATGATGTCACATATTTTCATTTGTTCTCAGCTGCATTCATTTATTTGTCTCTTTTCTTGTTATTCCAAACATACATCTAACCATGCTCCTTTATGTTGTCTGTAGTTTCGGTTACATTTGTGCATTAGTGACCAGGTTTTACCAACATAAGTGAGCACTTGTTGTATGCTTTGATCAAATAAGTTTCTATAAAAGTATTTTTTTTTTTTTAGATTTTCTGAAGAATGTTTCAAAAACCAATATAGTAGTGGTGACAGCAGTAAAGAAGTAGAAGAAGAAGTCAGTTGAAATACCAGGTGTGATTCCAGAAGCAGTAGGATATGCCATACAGAAGATGAAAAATGGAAAAACACCTGGAGTGGAGATCCTAAAAGAAACTGCAGAAGAAATGGTGAATATTCTTTAAAAACTTTTCACAATGTGTTTCAAAGTTAATAAAATACCAGATAAGTGGAACACAACCATCATTCTCCTTTACAAGGAAGGAGAAATAGTGTATCTGAAGAGCTATACCCCCATTAGTCTACTTCTCATCTTATACAAAGTATTTACAAAGATAGACACCCTGGACTTTACCCAACTGAGAGAACAAGCAGGATTCAGAAGTGGATATAACAGGATGCATCATATACGAGTCATACGATAAGTATTGGAAATATGCAGAGAATATGAGCTTCCTCTGTGCTGGGCTTTGTTGACTATAAGAAAGCATTTGATACAAAATATTCAAACTCGATTATCAGGGTTCTAATAAATCAAAACATTGAGGAAACCTGTATCTCTTATTAAATATATCTACAACAATACAATCATCAACAAACTGACTCCATCGAGACACTGACAAGATCAAGATCTGCAAAGGAGTCAAGACACAATCTCTCCAAAACTATTGAAGAAGTTTTCAACACTTTGGGCTGGGGAGAAAAAGGAATCAAGTTAAACTGATTTGAACAACGTACGAGTCATGTTCAACAGCTATGTTAAATCTAAGGAAATTAAAGTAGCTCAATGGATACTCGAAGAAGTCAAAAGTTATGTTACGGTGCAGTATTAAGAAGTATTAAGAAACATTAAAAGAAGACTGAAAATGGGATGGAGTGCATTTAAAAGAAACGGTGTGGTGTTGAAAGGAACTTTACCCATTTGCCAAAAGAGAAATCAATATATAAATAAGCAATTTTTGAATCATGATGACACTCAGTTTATTTGGCTGTGGTCTCTTTAATACTTTTTCAGGACAATCTGTAATGTACATCTGGAGCATTTATTTTTTCCTGCAGCTGCAACCCTCAAAGGAGAAAATCTGCAACCAGGAGATCTTTCCCATGTTTCTAATCCTCTTGTTTTTTGTATTTGCATATCAGTAAGCAATACACCTTTTTCAAAACATATTGAAGCCAACACTCATACCAATTATAGCTTAGCATTTGTAGCTGTGGTAAGAGCAAATCAAAATCTTAGTTTACACCACTAACACTATTAACATTAATTTTCTACTAAATTATTTCACAGCATAAAATATTGCACTTTGGTGCCTATTTAGGGTGTATTGTGTACTTTACTGTATTCATCGTAATGATGAGCCCTAAGTTACAAGTAACACAAGGAGCCCTGTTACAAGTTAGACCCAGTATGTATGTCCTTTTATTTTTAACTTTTTTTTAGAATAATGTGACTCAGTGAAAGCACTCACATGTCTGGTGCTGGGAAAAGTGATGTTTTGTGTGTGGTCTCAATCAGTTAATAAGGGATTATTAAATGCTTATTTCCTAGGCAATTAAATACACTATTTAATTAAGACTTTTACGCCTAAGCATAATTTACACACTATTTTCAGAAAGGGCAATGAATTTCTTAATCATACAAATTTAATTTTGCTTCAATTAGAGACACCACGGGAAATTAGTGGTCAGTTCTTTGTCTCATCGCTGGCACGAATTTCTTCTCCACTGAATACACAAACACTGCAACAACTACAAAAAAGGATACAGTCATTTTATGATCAACAGAAGGGTGCTGTTGGGAAGAAAAATGGGTTTAGTTATGTAAAACCCCTTTCAGCCGGAAGAACAAGTCAATTGTATCAACAATTAAGATGTTTAAAGAAACAGAACCACTAAGAGGTAAAAATACCTGGCACCATTGTATCAGTTTAATCAAAAACACGGGGGGGGGGGGAAAGAAAAAATAGTATTTGTTTTAATATTATGGGACAGTTTTGTTGTTGGCAATTTGTCATCACAATGAAAAATGCTCCATGTGAGATTAAAGATTTTCTGTCATCTGTGAATGAAATACAGCAAGATTTTTTTCCTGCTGGAGGACGGGAGGACCAGTTACTCAGACATCATGAAGCAACCTCTCTGGAGGGATATTGGTTGGAAAACTTCCTGCAAACTGTGGGTCCTTGCCTGGCTTGGGTAAGCCATCAATCTTTGGTTACTGCCACACTGTTTAGAATGAAAGCTTCTAGATCTCAGGGTATATTTTGCGGCAGGTCCAGCCACTCCCCGTACAGAAATGGAGGAATTACATCACTGCCAGGAGCTCATCACACAAGGAGTCCAGTGACATAGGCTTGGCATGGGAATACTTCTTTGAGTCACAACATAAATCCATGTTTACTCATTACACTAAAAGAACAGTTAATTTGATTTCAGAGTGTAGAGACAGACCTTTTGCCAATCCTAAAATGTTGCATATCTTGCTTTAAAAGGGTCCAGATTTCTATCAGATCTCTCGTGCTGTGAGTGCAACATGTAAGCAAAGGGATTTAAAGTGCTTCCCCATGAGATAATGTTCTAGGTGTCACAATTGGCTTGCACAACAAACAACTAGCACTTAATGTTTACTGAAATATGTGCCTTAGGATAAATATTGTCAATTCTACCGACAAACAATCCCACAGTATTACACAAGATACAATTATAAGGAATTCACAAATGAGGAACTGAAAGTGTAGTGGACAGCACAGATTTTCAATATTGGAATTGAATTATGCAGTATTGGGATTTCTCTGCATTTTCTTAAGTGACATTCATAGACTTGTATTTGATTACTAGACCTCTTTTATCATGACTCTGAGTCATTAGTTTAATTTGACCTCCTACTCACTTTAAACCACTTTGTCAAGCACCCAACTGAATATGCTGTAACTGCATTTCATGTCTTGTGCTCTCTCAACGGAGTCAATGGACATGTGAACTAAAGTGACACTTGTGTAGTTGGATTTAAAAATAAATAATAAATACTGATTAACAATTTTGTATATTTGTAGAAATCTATGTCATACCTCTGTAATGACAAGTTAATGTTTTAAAGCAGACAAATTTCAGTAGTTTAATGTATAAAAAACAAACAACAACAACAAAAATAAAAACTCAAAATAGTAAGGGTGGGATGTAGACTTTCAAAGACATTTTGATTTAATGAATAAAAGTTTTGTTAATGGATGGTTTTATGGTTTGGACAGTGACTATCATTAACCCAACCACGTATTTGCCATAACCAAGTGCTTGAAATACATACAAATACTCCAAGATGTTTAGCCAAAATATTATGATCTACTGTATATAAGATATGAATCATCAAGTTATGAAAAATGGACCACAGCCATCATATACTGAAAAGTGGGTAGCTATGCATACAGAGGAAAAAATAAATAATAAAAAAGACTTGTTGCTTTGTAATCTAATACTGACCTTTACCTGACCATCATTTAAATTACTGACAATATAAATTCAACACTGGATATACACCGATCAGCCATAACATTATGACCACTGACAGGTGAAGTGAATAACACTGATAATCTACTTATGCCAACATATGCCAACCTATCTATGCAAGTTAAATAATGTACATTTAAAGTAACAAGTTAAATAGTAGCCTAATCGTTAAATTGTATTTATTAAATCACCTCTTGTTTATATATATAAGTGCAGCGCAGCGCAGTTTGTTGCGTATGGGGCTGCGTAGCCGCAGACCAGTCAGGGTGCCCATGCTGACCCCTGTCCACTGCCGAAAGCGCCTACAATGGGCACGTGAGCATCAGAACTGGACCACGGAGCAATGGAAGAAGGTGGCCTGGTCTGATGAAGCATGAGTTCAGGGTGTTGACTTAGCCTCCAAATTCCCCAGATCTCAATCCAATCGAGCATCTGTGGGATGTGCTGGACAAACAAGTCCGATCCATGGAGGCCCCACCTCACAACTTACAGGACTTAAAGGATCTGCTGCTAACGTCTTGGTGCCAGATACCACAGTACACCTTCAGAGGTCTAGTGGAGTCCATGCCTCGATGGGTCAGGGCTGTTTTGTACACAATATTAGGCAGGTGGTCATAATGTTATGGCTGATCGGTGTATATATAATATCTTGGCTTCATAATTTAGACAAAATCAATAGCTGATGGATTTTTAAATACTCTTGACATAGTGTCAATGTAATTTTGTGTGAGTGAGTGAGTGAGAGAGAGAACTTAGTTAACACTTTTTTGTATTACTTTGCCAGACACCAACATATGGATTTGTATCGTTTTACTCTTCTTATACCCCATGCAGTGACTATAACATCTGATAGTTCTTAACTACAACTTCACACGTTCTGCCTCATGGGAAGCTAATTGGATTCAGTTTACACAGTCGTCTTTGGGGCAGTCGGTTTTGGCACCGGGAAGGCTGTTTGTTGCAGGGCTTTCTGGAGAATGTGGCAACTTCTGGTGCGTGACGCTGACGATATAGCTCACAATGCCTACTTTATCAACTAACTCTATATGTAAACTTGAATATCAGGGTGTGTCTATTTACTTATGTCACCCCCCCACCTCCCCCCCTATATATATATATATATATATATATATATATATATATATATACACACACATCACACATTTTTCAAATACATGTTACAGCTTTCCAAGAATTCTGTTCATACACACATATGAATACATACATGTACAAAACATACAACTTGAATGATATTAAAAGGTTCCAAAAGTGAACACAGTTCCCTCGCTGGGATGGTTCAATGCATTGTGTGGTGTGGCAGACACGTTTTAAGACGTGTGATACGTATTAAATGCTGCCAGTGTCTGTAATTGTGTTATGGTCCTTCCGCAGAAGAAGAAAAAAAAAATTGACCTTGGGTTGGAGGTAAACAAATGCTGCCAGACACCGAAGTAACTGCAAACACCTGCGAAGTCGTGCTAAATAAACGTTACATAAGACGCATGCATCTTTTCCACGATGGTGATGTTTTATCATAACGGAGATTATTGTGCCACCGATGCAGAACCCAGGTTTGCAATAAAACGAAGCATATGCTGGTGTCACCTCCAGTCTGTTGATCATTCCAGTAATGCGATCATGTGAAGAGATGGTTATTTTTGGGTATTCGCCACCAACAGAGTGACGGGCTGGGGCACATTAGTCTGGCGACCACAAGCAAGCAAGAGATGTGCAAGTAGGAGCCTCGGCTGAGCTTTTCTCCCCTTCAGAGAGAGAAATGCAGGCGTTGCGCTGACACAGTTGTGTTGATTCCTGCACGGCGGTAATCTCTCCTCGGGACAAGACATTTGGTGAGGGGAGATGTGAAACAGGCTTGAAGTATGGCATGCAAAGATGGTCTCTGCCAAGAAGGAGATGGTGTTTGCGATGTCCTCCAGTTACATTTCCACTCTGATCTACTTTCTCTGCGTGGCAGCTTGGTGAGTAGCGGATTCACTGGTCAATTTCACCTTTTATTCACAAGAGCTCTGTGATTGAGGCATTAGTATCTCAGATTACCTGGTGTGTAGTAGTGACGGTGGTCATAGTAGTGGCAGGAGAAGTAGTAGTAGTAACAATCATAATCATTATCATCAGCATCATATAGAAGTCAAACGTGTGCTTGTGCAATGCCATCCTTAAAGAAGATAAATATATATTGTCTTATTGATACTTATTTTGCAGTATAAGGAAAAGCTCCGGACAGGTCAAAAAGGATGAAAAATTATATCCTGAAAATTTCACCCGGATCCTAGACCGACTTCTGGATGGTTATGACAACAGGCTGCGACCTGGATTTGGGGGTATGTGATCAAGCTTTCACAGTTTGTAGTCTCTTAGTCGGACCATCTTTTTTTCTTTTCCTAAGTAGTTCATCCACTTCGATGAAGGGCAGGGAGATACATGAATCCCAGATGAATACGACAGATCAAAAGCAACTATATGAATGCTTTTCCCTAAAGTAAAAAGAGAGATACTGGGTGGAAGGAGGGGATGTAAATTATAGAGCAAGGGGATTCATTGAAAATTAATACATTATACGTGTTGTATCTGCGAAAAGCAAACAGGACCTAGATAGGGGTTTTCGCCACAGTTTTTGAGAGCCTGTTTTAGTGTGTTTATTCAGTATAAACTCTGGAGGTGTGCCTGTGCTTTGGATCTCTTAAAAAAGGAGGAGATGGGGACTGAGGCATAGTTGGGCTATGCAATGTCAACAGTGTTACTAAATTCACTGTTTTAATAGGAACTGCTCTTGTGTGTGTGAGAGTGTGGGGGTTTGTCTGTGTGTGTGTGAGAGAGAGAGAGAAAGTGTGTGTGTCGTGTGTGTGTGTGTGTGTGTGAGAGAGAGAGACAGTGTGTGTGTTATGTGTGTGTGAATGTGTGTGTCGTGTGTGTGTGTGCGTCATGTATGTGTGTGTGTGTGAATGTGTGTGTCGTGTGTGTGTGAGAGAAAGTGTGTGTGTGTGAGAGAGAGAGAGGGAGTGTGTGTGTGTGTGTTTGTGTGTGTTTGTGTATGTAAATGCTGCATGACAGTAGTAGGAGTGTAAAGTCTTTGCCTCCAGGAACATATGTGATGCTAAAGCAGTATGTAACAATCAGTCAGTGGTTTTTGAATACATACAGCTACACACATTACATAATACTATAAACACATCTAGTTATTCAAATGGTGTGTTCTGTTTTGACAACACTAACCTTTGTGCCTTTGTATATAGTATGTTTTATACTGTATTTTAGAGATGGTGCTGGGTTAAGTCATAGAGGTTTTAGTTTGTAGTGCATTTTGTATGATTCAGTGTCACCCCGTTATGTTAAGTAAAGTGTTAAACATTGCATGTACCGTCAGTTGCCAAGCAGAGCACCGTGACAGTGCCTACCTGCAGTAATACCAGCTGCTGCTGTTTTTCCTAAATATTTGGAAAGATTGACTAACCGTACGTGTAAATGCTTGCTTTCTTTGGGGGGGGGATGGAAGAAAAGTGTTGATGTGTTATACTCTATAAAAGTAAATAGCTTGTATATTTATTAAAAAAAACTAATAATTATAGATTTAAAAATGTATAATCTGTATACTTTATTTCTCCCCCATCAAAGTAACTACAAAGCAAGTAGTTTCCAAACCTACAATCTGGCGAGAACAGAGTTAAAGCCACTAATGACATAGACGTATCTCTGTGAACGTATCATTTCTGAGCCATTCTTTCTACATAGTTCAGCTGTTGCATCCTGTTGGTGAGGGGGAAATAAATAAATAAAACAGGTTGCCTAGGAAACAGCAAGAAGTTAGAAAGACCCCAAATTCATACTGTTGATAAACATACGTGTAACACTTCATGAAAAACATGCAATTACATCTTTTGAAGAGCAAACAATAACCACCAAGAACAGAATGTGCAGGGAGACATGAGTGCAACCACAGTGAAACCACATAGATGTGTAAACAGCCACGAGAAACTAACAATATTTAGATGACAAATACCAATATTGGTACTATCTCCCTGATAATGGACCAAATGGTGTGTGCTATGTAGAGGGTGTGCGTGGCAGTCCGAGGATACAGAGGCAATTTGTAACACGTTACAGATCGTTTTCTCTAGTGAGACCGGATTTATTCTGACAGGGGTTCAACGAGGAATAGTACTTTTTGTCATTTTACAATTATTCTGTCTGTGAAACGGCAGAGGCTTTATGAGTTCTGAAGCCAACGGTGGGGTCTCTTGTACTGAAGTCTGCATAGCATGCCAGAGCAGAACCCAGACCAAAAGTAATAGTAGAACAGGTGACCAGAGAAACATGTGAAGAAAAATGTGATTTGTGGATGCCGTCGTTGGCATGTTTCTCATGGACTGTGAACTCTTTGTGTGTGGTACAACGTAACTGTGTGTACGTTGTGACACTGCCAGCCTTGGTGGGACTTTATGGTGAGGCGCACACATCTGCCAATGTAGTAGGGAATCTTGCCCTAAGTATAGCAGTGTTACACATAGGAGTGTCAAGAAGATCTCACAGAACAACTGGACTGAAAGTGAATTGCAAATGAAAAGTCCTATTCAATTTTATATGATATACCAGTGTTTTATATATATGGTTAGTTCACAATATAAATATAGAAACACATAAATAAGTGAGTATGGAGGAATGAAGGTAAAAGCTTTGTTCCTGGACTCTCTCATATACATCCTGTGGCAGGTGATGCCTGCATTCACAGAGATGATCACTTTCTTTATCATTATGTGTGAGCTGCATGAGGCCAATTTGAACCAGACACCACAGAATATTAAACCCCTGGAGTTTGCTAGTGCTATGTATGCATAGTTCAGGAATTAATTAGATGAATAGGTATCTATCGAATGTGATGTCTCCATTTCTGAGAAAAACACTTGATATTGACTTGATATACATATTCAATTATCGTAAGTCACTCATAAAGATTAGACAAACAAATATCTTTATGAAAAAACTTTATTTTTGTTACTTGTAGCATCTTCTCTCATAAAAATTGTTTAAACCAGGATTGGACATAACCTACCTAGAATATTTATACAAGGTTTATTTCTCAAATATATTACAATTATTTATACATATGAAAATTAATTAAACTACGGGCTAGTCCAAATCAAACATATTGCACCGCGATATTTTAAGTGATACCTTTCCTGGGAGCATTGCAAAATATCCCGGTATCGAAAGAAATACATTTCGGGCTGCAAATTGGGAGTTTCGCTGCTTACCTCTTGCTAGGTGTTGAAGGGCTGTGGATTCACATCGTTGCACCAAATCTAACAAACTTCAGGGCTAAATCAATTCGAAACAAGTTTCTGCTTTTTATAGACAACTTTAAAGTGGTCGAAATCTTCTCGAATTGAGGTCAAATAAATAAAACCATAACAAAAAACATTCTGGTCATTGCAAAAACCCTTGTACAGGAAAACAAATATTGGCAAAGTGCATGCAAATCAGTAATAATCAAAAGTGCATAATAATCAAGAGTTAGTTCTAGTAGTAATAAAACATGAACTGTAAGATTCATATACTTTTGTAGCTGAAATATATGCATAATTATGATAAATGCAACATCACAGATAACCACTATATGTCTGTTGCTACTGAACATCAGTAATATGTACAAAATCATATCAAAACCTGCTTAAATATAAAATAAAGTCATGCATCTGTAGTGGCAACAGGTGACTCTTTGCATTGCGGTAATGTGTGCACTTTGAGTCCCAACCTGCATCAATACCAGCTCTGTGGTTAATTAGACCTTTATCCTACATACGTCCTCCTTGGAGCTGCTCCTGTAGGCCTAGTACATTTAGGCTGCATTCATTCAAATGTTGTTTTTGGGAGGTGAAAGTCTGTTGGAGCTGTGTTTATGTCAGTGTTGCCAGTGTGAGTACCTTGTCTGAAGTTTGCTGCTCTCTCTCTCTCTTCTGTATCTCTCTATATATTTATGTCAATAACAAATAATAGATATTCTCAAATATCTGCCCTAACTGCAGTGGTTGAATCTACGGGCAGACCAGTGTGTTGAACTTATTGCAGCCAGGAGGGGGAAAACATAGACCAAAACCATGAGAACAAGATTTATAAGTGTTAATGTGCAAAGCTTATCAATATGAGAAAATCGAATTGTGCATTTGCATTTTATTGGCTACACATCGTTCTTTATTTTAATGATTGATTTTCCCAGTTTTACAAAGGCCTATTAGTTTAGGACATGCTACATACATTTCCATTGACAACATTTTAAAGTAGATGTATGTAGTTTGTGTTTGCGTGTTTGTTGTGGGAGGTGCAAAAATATTATAACAAGAAAAAAGCACCAGAGTGATATTATTTTCTACACATTTGTAGTTTCTATGAGATTATTTGGTTTTATTACTTGTTAAAAGTAATGAAAAGTAGGGGATGAGTGGAATTAAATAAATAGAGGTGGAAAGCAGAGAAAGTGAGAAAAGCATTTTTTTCTGTTATAGCTTGTTTTTTCACTGGTGTACATTTCCTCTCAAATATGTAAAATATCAGCTGCTGATCGGTCGAGAGGTGTTGTTTTACTTTCCCACTTTCCTGCCTACTTCAAGCGCTGTGCTGTTTTACCCCCTTTCACTGGACAGATGGGTTTTATTTTGGTTGTGCGAATTGGGTGTTGTGAATTAGGAACAAGCGATAAACACTCACATTCCCATAAGCGATACGTGTTTTGATTTGGTCTAGCCCTACAGTAAATTACAATAACATTCATTCATTCATGTAAATGCTATATAATGGCCTAAAAATCAAGACACTTACCCCAAAAAATAACAGTTTGGTACCTTGCTAATGCCTGTAGCGTTTTCTATTGCAGTCATCATGTGCTGTTTTACATTTGTAATGTCTTATTATTCTATAGGTCCAGTTACAGAAGTGAAAACTGATATATATGTGACAAGCTTTGGACCAGTCTCTGACGTTGAAATGGTAGGGTATTTGTTTTAAATCTTGATAATTTTTTTATACACAATACACTCAACATATAGCAAATCATTTGTTATTGAAAATACTTCAAAGGTTCCATATAAACAGTAATTGAAATAGATTTTTTATTTAAACAAGTAAAACATAGTTTGAAATGGTGTGTAAATCGGTTTGTTAACTCAATCACACACACAAAGAAAGCATGGTTCCTTATCAATCATACATTCATAATGTAGTAAACAATATCATGAGCAATATTTTAAGAAAATAAATGTATGTGGTGACAATTATGTTCTTAAATTTGAACTCATTTGACACTTAGCTAGCAAAGCATAGAGAGTAATTACAGAATAGCATGTCATTTATAATTATCATCATTTTTAGTCAGTGGTACTTATAATAATAGTAGTAGCATCCAACTCATAGTGAATGCAAAACAGAAAATGTTATGGTTACTAAAGAACAAATGAGATGTATATTTATTTTGAACGTGTAATTCAGGTGTGAATTTACTGTGCACATTAAAATATATTCAGTTACTCTGGTTATTTTCATAATCTAGGAATATACAATGGATGTCTTCTTTCGCCAAACCTGGGTAGACAAGAGATTAAAGTATGACGGTCCCATTGAAATCCTAAGGCTAAACAACCTAATGGTCACAAAAGTGTGGACACCCGATACTTTCTTTAGAAATGGGAAAAAATCTGTCTCTCATAATATGACAGCCCCAAACAAGTTATTCCGAATCATGAAAAACGGTACCATTCTGTACACTATGAGGTATGTGTTCTCTCTTACATTTGTTCATTGAATAATTCTGTCAGTAAGATGTTTTTTTTTTGTTTGTTTTTTGCATTGCAGGCATTTATGCCAACCATGTCAAAAAGATACATTAAATCATGTATTTGATTTCAGGCTCACAATAAGTGCTGAGTGTCCAATGAGACTTGTGGATTTCCCCATGGATGGACATGCTTGCCCTCTTAAGTTTGGAAGCTGTAAGTTGAAAGCCAGCATAGTTAAAAACACTTTAAAGTGAGAGTGAAATGCAGTACATCTCTGGGTTTGTCATCTATTGCAATTGACAAGCATGCCGTCTTTTGGGACCAGCTTTGCGGACAGGAAAAGCATTTTCATTTTGGCAAAATTAATAGGAAAGGGTTTGCTTTGCATTTACAGCCACTTACACAGAATAAACACAACAATAATGAAATGGATAACAATACAATAAAGTTTGAGTGAAGTGGTGATCCATTTATATTACACGATGGCAGTATACTTATTCATATTACCATAATATAAACAGGTTAGTTAAGTCAGGGACATATACAGACATGCATAACTTAAGAAGACATTATTTCCTTGACCACGCATCAAAAGAGACATTTCAGTTTGGTGTTTTAGCTCATTATAAAATACGCAGAAATACTTCATGCATGATATCCCGGAGAACAATGTGTAGCTGTATTATAGAGTTGTAATTAAATTTGAGTCCTTTTTCAGTGTTTTGTTTTGTTTTTGGTATTCATTTTCCACTGTGTAACATCACCACTCACTAATTATTCGCAATGTATAGCTGAGAGGGTAGGCTGTTTCCACAAAGAGATCTGTCCTAGTTCCATGTAATAATACTGTTTTCAGTGTGAGAAAGAAATTAAAATGCTTTCTGTATTTGTTATTGTTACATAATCAAAAAGAAGGAAATACCGACTCAAGTTAATTCCTCTCATTGACTCCCTTCAGTCAACGCTGATTTTATTTACAGTGACTCATGATTTAGATGGACGGATTATTTTAGACTATAGATTTTCTGGAGGGAATTAGCTGGTGAGTTTCCATGCCATTTACATGTGGAATGCTGAGCTTTGGTCTTCATCAGAAATTATTCATATTCTTGTTTGGATAGCTCTGACATTTCAGTTTAGCAGATTTGATTTCCTGCCAAAGTAGGAATGAAATCAACGATGGCATCGGTGTCAACACCCACTGTATCAGCTGCAACAGCGGCTCGGTCGGAGGGCAGTCTTCACACTCTGATTGTCTTCTGTTACCGATACAGCACACCGATGACATGATCAGATTCATGTGCCAATGAAAGGAAAACTGTAACCGTCTTTATATTTGATCTATCCGGAGATCGTGACACTGCAGTTGGCATATTCATAACCCTCTTTTTGTTCAAGGCTGTGCTTAAGATTAGTGACGGAAAAGCAGAATCAAATCTTCTCAGAAAGGTCATAATCTCACGTCCCCCCCGAGGTTAACTCAGAGCTATTCACTCTTCGAACACCGCAGCAGGTTGATGTGTTGGAAATCTGTCTGAACGTTTTTAGTTTATATTTCTTCAAATTAGTTGTTCGGTATTCTTCAAAGGAAAACCAAAACAGAGCTCTTTTATGTGAACCTAATTGAATGTACTGCCCTTTTTAGGATATATACATTGTTTTCAAATGCTCAGACTGCCTTCCAAGGGTAAGATAATGAATACACTCCTAACATAAACATGTTGCCTTATTATTGAAAACTATTACACAAGCCATTGATAAATAACCATTTATTTCAAAATGAAAGGCTTCCACTGTGTGAGAAAGGGTGACAGACCTTTAACACTGTATAGTACACACTGTGGGTGTTAAGATTATACTTATTTTTCATAGTGTTTATTAAGTTTAGCCTCAACACTATCTCACGTTATTGATTGTGATTCAGATGCATATCCAAAAACAGAGATGATCTATACCTGGACCAAAGGACCACAACACTCTGTGGAAGTACCTGAAGAGTCTTCGAGCTTGGTACAATATGATCTGATTGGGCAGACTGTCTCTAGTGAAACTGTGAAATCAATTACAGGTATGTGGGTTATTTATGTAGCTCTGCAAATATATTTATTCATATTTTTATATACATCCGTCAGATAATCTGGTTTCAGTAAGAGAAGAAAGCCTGGTACATGAATTCCAAATAACTTAAAATATAAAGATTCAAAGTGATTTGTTCAAGGGGTTACAAAAAGTTTATAGTATATGTTTCGCTGTAATTTAAGATAAGCTACTGCTTGACTGATCATTCTTTTTTGTGTGTTTTTTTAAATAATCAAAATTCATTATTTTATATATTTCAGGTGAATATATTGTGATGACAGTCTATTTCCATTTGAGACGTAAAATGGGCTACTTTATGATTCAGACGTATATACCATGCATTATGACAGTAATCCTCTCTCAAGTGTCATTTTGGATAAATAAAGAATCTGTCCCTGCAAGAACTGTATTTGGTAAGTATTATTCATTAATCTGCATACATTTTATTTGGGGCAAATTTACAATTTCTATGCATTTTGTAATTCTGTGAAATTTAATCTATTTTCATATTTCCAGTATGACATTTTAACCTATTTAAACAGGTGTAAATAAAAATGGAATAATATTTTCTGAAAATGAATTCAAATATTTTAATGTTTCTTACTAATAAGTTTAAATGTGACATTTATTGTTTTAAACATTTATCATCACTATTTTGAAATAAATCAGTATTTTATACCAGTTATTGTATTATTTGTGATCTAATCTATGAAAATACATTGTTGTATGTAGTACTTTAAATAATATTTTCTGTTTTAATTTACACAAAAATGATTAAATTGTTGACATCCCTCCTGTGAAAATTCATGGTGTGTCTAGCTATATGACATGATGTTTCGCTTTCCTCCGATACATTTGTTGTTTACAGAACTGTGGTTTGCTGCTATTTATATGAAAATGACAGAATTAGTTGATTGTTTGTGCAACTCATCTACATATTATATAATCATCACTTTCAGTAAAAAAAACATGCTTTTGTTTTAATACTTTACATCAGGTATTTTATCAGATTGTACATTTAGTTGTGGTTAAAAATGAAATAAATACTGCATAAAACGTGTATTTTACTTTCATTACTCATTATTTATTAGTGTAGGATTTATTTTTGCTGTGTGATTTATTAGAATTTAAACTTTTATTACATTGCAGATATTACACCCTGGTGCAGGATGGTGAATTCATTTGTATGTGACTGGCTTTGTTCTCTATAAGGTTTCTACTGTAGAATGAAACAAAATTTTAATAGAGACAGGTGACCCCTGCTGGCATGTTAAAAAACACTAATTATAAACGAGCTCCGGCTAAGTTCTTTCAAGCAGAATCATAATATATGTCTTTAAACCAGGCTGTTGGGTGTGCAAGTCCTGGGGGAAGTTTTTTATAACATAGCATGGTTTACAATATATTCTCCTAGGCCATTCGTGCGTTCTTTGTGACTTGTTTCAGACGATACGACACATAACCAGTCTTGACTCTGTGGAGTTTGTTCCAGGATTGATTCTCTTTGAAATGTGATCACATGACATTGTGTGTATGAACACTGTATACTGCTAACATACAGTTTGAGATTATTACAGAATTGAATGCAACTGGACCAGCGGTTGAGATATCCAATGTTCTTTCTCTTAAGACCAGACACGGTCTGTCCACATTTTTGTTTTGATCTTCAATTACATACGTGTAATTCTTCTACATTCGGGTAAAACATCACATTTTATTATCACACAGACTTTGTGTGGCTGCATTAAGTCTGGCCCTTTTTATGTCGCAGTGGTACATGATTTATATACTAAATTACACTATACACTGAGTGCTCATACTGTGAAGCAATATCCTTTTCCCTTTGTTTAGAATCGGTCATTTACTTGGGTAAAACACATAACACGTGAATTGCTGTTATTTTACCGGACGTGCTTCCAGCTTTCTTTCTAGTATTATTTCTTGGCTTGAATCCCCTTTTGAAACTCATGGTAGCCACAGTATTGCTTCAGAAGACACAATGCACATGATTGCTCTAGAATATACCCTAATATCTTCAGTCATGTAATGTATAAGACAAGCCACAGACAAACAAAGGCAATATTGAATGAATTTATATATGTTTAGGATCTTCTACTGATCACAAATTACCTCTCTTTACTATTTCTTCTTCCTTCATTAAATATAATTTACATGTTAATGTGATGGCATCTAAGAGCTAAGTATACTGTCTTTATATATTCAGCCCCTGACAGGTATACACATCTAGTTAAAACGGTTTGATCGTGATGTTATAGTTCTAATCGTGAAAGGGACCTGGAATCCAGGCAGAGAAACACACAATGCAGTGGTTCAGAATATTACATCTTATGCTTTTAAAGGTAACACATAAATCATGTGTTTCACAGTTGGGATCCGAGGTCAACATTACTAACTACAATGTGTTCTGGGCTCCTGAGAGTGCTTGGTGTTTGCTGGTCTCACTCCAGATTTTGCTGTTTTCAGTCGCACTACATCAATCCATGTGTACTGGCAGTGTTGTGTGGAAAGGGTTTTGGCTCTAGTTACCTGCAGTTTACTGTGCAACAAAGTCCCTGGCTAGGCACCCGTCTTGTGATTGACACAAGAGCTGTGCTGTTTTTTCAGCAGAACCGCAGTAGAAAATAAAGGGATCTATGTCTCAAAGGAGGCATTTGGGCTTTTGTGTTGTCTTCGTCACTGCCAGGCAGATGTGAAGTGGCAGCTGTGGGTCGTCCTGAATGAGAACGAGCTCGTCAGCATTAGGGGTTATAAAAGGGCAGCACTTCCAGGCGATTCTTCATTAAAAATGGAAAATGAACACGGTAAATCTGCTACAGCAAAATGAGAATCAGAGTGTAGTCATTTGTTTTACAATACCAGCACTAGTACGAGTACTAATGACACAATGATAACGGAAAGCGCTTTATTAGGAGAGGGATACTGGGGTGCGAATTGCAGTTTGTGTTTGGTTTTGGGATTTCACAAACACAACAGAACCCAAACCTACAAATGTATATTTGCCATTTTCATACATTTAGACTGTCGCCTGGAATTAGAGAGATGTGCAGTTTAGGAAGAACGGTGTAACCACACATGCAGTGCATTATCAGTTGCTGATTGGCAGGGATGTTTATTATGACAGCGTAATAGTTACAAAATGAATTCTCAATGTCACATTTGGAAGCCAGCCAGGGGAAGGGATGGCACCTGTGACTGCCAGTTGTCAAGAGTCTCAGGGGAAGTGGAGCCAGGCCTGTGCGCGAGTTGTTTCCACTGCTGTGTTATGAGATCTTTGCACCCCTGTATCCAGTGAACGTGTATATTCATGGAGACTGGAAGGCATCAGAACTGTCAGTCTAATTACAGCGGGCTGAATGGTACGAATCTCAGAGGGAATGGCAGTTGGGTATTAGGATACTCTAGAAATGGGTAAGCGTTTGTATGTCATTAACCTTATCTTCTAGTGTGTTTATGGCATCAGATTGTATAGGCTGTTCATTCAAGGATTAAATAGAATCCCAGCTCAGCCAGGCCAATTGACATTACCAAAATGAGCCCTTTCATTCTGTTTATATATATATATATATATATATATATATATAAAGGATGCTGAATAGAGGCGAGGGCAATATAACTTAGGAAATAAACAGTCCGAGTATGTTTTGTTTTACTAAGCAAATTCAATTTGATTAAGAGGGATATGCTTCTTTGACTCCCAATATGGAATGTAATTGACTTAGGTTTATTATCTTAACTGTCAAGTTGTACATGCGAGTGAGAAGGAAAACACTGTTAATATTGGCTAGTCTTAACAGAACAACAATGTGGAACAAATAAAATGCCTGACCCTGTCCTGACAATTATTTCATCCAGCTTCTGCATGTTTCAGGCAGGGCTGTCACATTGAAGTATTGAATGTTTACAATATATCACATTAAAGCCGTTTAGCACCCTGTGATTGGGTTCTGTTTGCTGCACCTAACGGGCACCTGAGGGGGGCTGAGTGGCTGCCCCCGAGTGGCATTGCCATAAATAGTGCATTATACAATTGCACAGTGTTTATTTATGTCATGACAAATATATCACATTTATACAATTAGGAAGTACTTTACCTTATATTAAATAGCATTAGCCTATATCACAAGCTCCTTCTCTGTTTTAATAACTGAGTCTGCAGTTATGTTAAGCGAGATAGCAGAGTTGCACATGCTTGATTTCAAAATGTATTATTGCTGTTTGGAAATATACAAGTTATTAGTATTGTCTCCCAATTACTCACCAGAGTCCTGGATCACAGCAAAAGCTGCATTGTTTTGTAAAATTTAAAATTTTCAGTAACTTATTAATCTTTTTTTTCTGTAACTCGATTTTTTAAGCAATGCATGTTAAAAGTCGTGCATAATCCCAGTTGCCGAAAAATAGAACCACAGTAAACAAGAAAAATAGAAGATCCAAAAACCCATTAGTAAAATGTTGCTTGCCATTAGGTTTTGGTTTCTTTGAGGAGCATTTTACACCTGCTAAGCAAAATATGACATCTAAATGAACATGTATGCCAAGGCTCATAAAGTCCGGGAATGACAAACTTAACCTTATACATTTATAAGGTGAAAAGGTTTGATGCATTGAAAGCTAAAAGCCATTTTCCCAAGTGTTGTTTTTATTTCTATTTTTTTTAGCAAAACATTAGAACAGAGGTCAGTATAAACTTACCACAATACAGTGCAAGCCTGGAAATAAGTGCTGAAATAGAGATGTTTGTTGTTCTTCTGTAGAAACAAAAGAAATAACATTTTAGGACAAAGGAAAAAAAAGATTATATTTATCTCATAAACTATGTGTAAATAGCATGATTTTTAGGTCTAAATCAGTTTTTTAATGTTATTTAACTACATGTGTGTCTTGAAGGTCCAAGTTTGGAAAGCAATATAGTATACTGGTCCAATCTTTATGATTTAATGTCAGTGGAAAGTCAGTCCTAATAGCCAAGCAGTCGACTTTTTTTATCTCTCCAAACCGGAGAAATAGGTAACCACATTTTAAATATTAATTTGGAAATAGTATACAGTAATTGTTTATTTTAACATATAAGTAGGTAATAACATTAATGTATCCTGTTACACATTATCTTATTTTCCAGATAGATTTTAGTCTTGTTAACAAACTATTCCATGACTACATACATACATGTCTGTTATTTTCAGCCTTTTCCATAACACAGTCACATCTAAAGCTATGTTAATATTGTACATCTTTTTGTTTAGTTTTTTATGTTTGGGTCCCCTAATCCCATGATAATAATTTTATATCATCAGTCTATTATGTATCACTACAAAATAATGTATGTCCTTTTAAATATTTAATTGCATTTTATAACAATTGTTGACTAGTACACTTGACCTGGAACTAAAAATAAAACCCCTCCGCCTGTTGAAAATTAAAAAGGCAAAGGTTTATATCGGGTAGGAATGAAACGGCTCTGTCAAACAAACACTTGACAACAAGTACTGTGTTTGGCTTGTAATTTGTATTGGTAGGCTGAAACTGAATCAATCCTATGTCACAGAATGTCTCATTTAATGATGAATCGCATTGCTGTCTGATTTTTCATGTGGTGAGGTGATATGATTTCTAGAGAACGAGATAGAATCTAAAAGATGTCTGTTTGAAAATCCCAGCAGGGGTAGTCCTTGTTAGAGAACACGAAAATGTCGCTCCAGTAAATACCAATACTAAGCAAATGTTCTTCCTTTGCTTTAAGATGTGCAAAGTTATCAGATTCATCACCAGCAACAATCCTGCTTTGTTTTCCACACAGAAACCAGACTCACGCCAGTGGTGCTGGGTATCTGCGTTTGGCTACTGTAGTCACAGGAAATGTCTACATTCACTTCTTCGATATACATTTGTCAGCAATGTTTGTCTGTTTGCTACCCTTTAGGTTTGTTATTCCCCATGAAAAAAACATTTGTTGTTGGTACTTCAAAGTGAAATTATCCTTGTTTATTATGTGCTATTGAGTAATCTGTATGTTTTGACAGAATGGCATTATATTGAAGTCATTGCCCTTTAATATTAGAAAGAGGGACATACTGAATCCAACAATGAGACCTTTCTTGTATGATGAAAAGAAAAGGGGTTAATTTTCCAGACACCACATTTATGATACATATTTTCCAAAGCACAATTGCACTCCCACTTTCACATTAACATTAGCCTTTCAAATGTATCTAGATGAACTACTGACAAATCAAGGAACACAGCTTGAGCATAGTATTTTTAGATGATGGAACAGATTTCTAACTTGCTTAAGGTACTACCATGCTGGTTATATTGGTACGTTGTTAAAGATAATCATCTCCTTGTTGATAGTAATATCCAACTGTTTTTTTGGTATAATAGATCAAAACTAATGAAGTCACACGTCTGACAGAATTATGGAGTTTTTACACGTTTGATTTTCTGGGTTATCATTGACCGCTCTAACCTTTGGTACAATCACATATTTTATTAAGATTGTGCCATCATAGAAAATGTGTCCTATGTAATTTGTATTCTACTAATAAAGGCCCCATTTTTAAGAGGTTACTCATCTGTCAAACACATTCAAGATGCCTACAGAGATGTAGAAATATATTTTACCCACGAGCCCTAAAATGCATTTACTACACAATACATTTTTCACCTAGTTTTTATTACTTTTCTGTAAAAATTAAATCCTGATCCCAAATCTTTCTAAACCGGACATCATCTGGACACTTAAAAGTGAGTGTACCCGTTTGAATTTAGTGTGTTTATGTAACAGGGCTTGTAATTGTTCTGTGTCATAGTGAGTCCGATATTTGCTCAGCTGTGTACAGATCCTTGTATCCATTAGTTAGTCTACAGGTGTGCTGGGATTGTCACTGGTTTGGAGGTTGTGTAGCTGACTTGGGGCAATTAGCAGTACCACCTGTAGGAAGCACCAGTCAATGTCTTGTGTTTTACAGTTATGTTCATCTCTTGGTTTTGGACAGTATTTTAATTCTTTCAATTAGTGGAGCTGGTATTTTTCAAATTATACAAAACAATATAGGTGGAACTCAAACATCAAATGAATTAATTTTAAATGTTATAAAATCAAGATATTGCCTTACAATGTGTTCTTAAATATCGTGTTCATTATTTAGTTGATGCTAATTGGTTACAGTACAACCACAATTAAGAAGTTTCTCAGTGAACAATATGTTTAGGCTTAAAGAGAAATATATATATATATATATATATATATATATATTAAAAAAAGTATTCAAAGTATCCTGTATTTTTGTCATGCTTTTAAAAATGTTCCACCCATGTTTAAATGTGCCTTATTTCATTAAACAACACTGCTGGCTAGAATGTGCACTCTGCCATTAATTAATCTAAGGAAATGTTCAAAATGTTTGGCAAACTAATATTTTGTCACAATAGCTAGGTCATCTTGATATTCGTAACATCAGAATGGAGACAGATTGGATCTCTGCATTTAGTCCCATGAAAAGTCTTCTAAATCCAGAAACCCAGTATTGATTTTAAGTCTGATTTTCACACACACCCTACACAATTGTCTTGCTAACAAAATACAATCTTCCCTTGAATACTAAAGTGCCCTCTTGGTGTTTCTGCCACTGTGATAACCTACGTCTCCCGCTGGCAGTTCTTGCTTTTTGCTTGCTGTTTCACTAGTGTTTCAATATATAAAAATAACATATTTCTTCCCCATCTCACTCCAGGAATCACAACTGTTCTGACCATGACAACTTTAAGTATAAGTGCCAGGCATTCTTTACCAAAAGTTTCTTACGCCACCGCGATGGATTGGTTCATAGCCGTCTGCTTTGCCTTTGTCTTCTCTGCTCTCATCGAGTTTGCTGCGGTGAACTACTTCACAAATACTCAAATGGAAAAGGCAAAAAAGAAGCAGATTAAATGCCCAGCGGCGCCTAAAGCTACTCCGCTAAAGAAGGCAAATGACACTGAAGAAGTACTACAGGTAAGCAGCTTTCATTCATGCCTCTTAATGGGTAAATTGCTCCCAAGCTCAAGAACTCTTGTGAAAAAATTAAAAGCTTTAATAATGCTATACGCAAATGCAGTTATTATAGCTTGGGAAGATCCTGCCATTTAATTTGATTGGTAGGCTAAAACTACCTGAATATCCACGCCAATGGCTCTTAAGCCTCGCTCTCTTCATCAAATCTTCACTTTAAGATGCTAATTTTCTCAGCTCTAGTATGATTAATATAAGCCTATAAGTGTTACTCTGTGTGACTGGAGATGTTATCAATTTTTGCCATCATTCCGTGACTGGAATTGAAGGAAAATTGTCGCAATTACGCACAAACATTTTGGCCGTATACGTATATTATAAACAGATGGATAGCTAACTTGGTACTGGTACATGAACATGCTGTGAAATGTACTCATCTAATGATGTACCATGTTGCAGTATTTCTGCCCTCCAACTGGTCTTACTAAATGATTAGTGATTCCAGATACCAGTTTCTAGCAACTGGGAAGGCTTCCAGGGAGAGATGTAACTCTTGACACTTACAGTCACGAACATCATCCAAGCATCGAGCTGTTCCCAGAAGCAGGGACTATTTCACACCCACTTTTTCTTTCACAAATGCGAACACTGTTTATAGAGCCAATGTTTTACCGATACTCTACTTAATGGGGCGACATCTCATGAACAGGATTAGACCGGTTTAGTCCTGTATAGTACCATAAAGAATAAATATAAACACCCATATAAATACATATTTTTAAGCATATTATCAAAAGCAATCAAAATATACAGAAAAATACCAAAAGACAGCAATGTATATAATGGCCTGAAGGGCTTCCCTTGGCCATAAAGACTGAAACAACCATTTAGATAGAAGGCCAGGAGAAAATTGTGCCATTTCTAGTGGCAACCAAGATGTACTCTGAAGGACTGAGTTTAGGACGAAGCTGAAATTAAAATAAATCAACTCTATTCTCTTTGAGTTACTTCATTACACTCTAACCTTGGAGATATAGTAGCATCATATTGCAAATAGCACTACACACTTGTCAGATCTCCAAATGTGTTGTCTTGAGGGTAGAGATGGTCCATTGTCTTAAATCTACTTAGTAATCCAACATGTTCTCTTGGCTGCACATAATCCATTTTTCTTTTGTCGGTTTTGAATTCTATTTAGTTCAGACTGTCAGTGTTTTTATTATTGTTATTTATATATTTAGTAAAACCAGTGAGCATGCTGTCATCTCCGGATTATTTATCATTCCTCGTGTGCTTGATATGATGATTCACTTCCTCCAGCATCGCATCTGGATTTGAGTTTGATCTAATTGTTCTGTCTATATACAGTGAGGGAAAAAAGTAATTTATCCCCTTCTGATTTTGTACGTTTGCCCACTGACAAAGAAATGATCAGTCTATAATTTTAATGGTAGGTGGATTTTAACAGTGAGAGACAGAATAACAACAAAAAAATCCAGAAAAACGCATTTAAAAAAAGTTATAAATTGATTTGCATGTTAATGAAAAAAATAACAATCAGCAAGATTTCTGGCTCCCAGGTGTCTTTTATACAGGTAACGAGCTGAGATTAGGAGTACTCTCTTAAAGGGAGTGCTCCTAATCTCAGCTCGTTACCTGTATAAAAGACACCTGTCCACAGAAGCAATCAATCAATCAGATTCCAAACTCTCCACCATGGCCAAGAGCAAAGAGCTGTCCAAGGATGTCAGGGACAAGATTGTGGACCTACACAAGGCTGGAATGGGCTACAAGACCATCGCCAAGCAGCTTGGTGAGAAGGTGACAACAGTTGGTGCGATTATTCGCAAATGGAAGAAACACAAAATAACTGTCAGTCTCCCTCGGTCTGGGGCTCCATCCAAGATCTCACCTCGTGGAGTTTCAATGATCATGAGAACGGTGAGGAATCAGCCCAGAACTACACGGGAGGATCTTGTTAATGATCTCAAGGCAGCTGGGACCATAGTCACCAAGAAAACAATTGGTAACACACTACGCCGTGAAGGACTGAAATCCTGCAGCAAGGTCCCCCTGCTCAAGAAAGCACATGTACAGGCCTGACAATGACCCAAAACACACAGCCAAGGCAACAAAGGAGTGGCTCAAGAAGAAGCACATTAAGGTCCTGGAGTGGCCTGGCCAGTCTCCAGACCTTAATCCCATAGAAAATCTGTGGAGGGAGCTGAAGGTTCGTGTTGCCAAACGTCAGCCTCGAAACCTTAATGACTTGGAAAGGATCTGCAAAGAGGAGTGGGACAAAATCCCTCCTGAGATGTGTGCAAACCTGGTGGCCAACTGCAAGAAACGTCTGACCTCTGTGATTGCCAACAAGGGTTTTGCCACCAAGTACTAAGTCGAATGGGTCAAATACTTATTTCCCTCATTAACATGCAAATCAATTTATAACTTTTTTGAAATGCGTTTTTCTGGATTCTTTTGTTGTTATTCTGTCTCTCACTGTTAAAATACACCTACCATTAAAATTATAGACTGATCATTTCTTTGTCAGTGGGCAACCGTACAAAATCAGCAGGGGATCAAATACTTTTTTCACTCACTGTATTGTCTGTCATGTTGATTTGATATAATTTCTTACAACATTCCCACTTCCCATTTTCAGACAGTGGTCAAATTGTTGTCCTTGATCACCAGATATCTTCTGTGGCTCATTAGTTTGTATTTGACAGTTGATTTGTGGTTGAAGATTTACCGTTAAAGGTTTAATGTAATCAGCAAATCATACAGAGTTTGAAATTACCTTTTTTATTTAAATACCTTTAGTGTCCTGTTTAATTATCTTAATGCCTGGTTTCTCTTACATCTTTTAAGTGCACTGCATTTATTTATGATTTCTAATTGTAACCATTGTGTGTTTTAAGGTGATCAAGATCTGTAGATCCTGCTCTGTCAAGTACTGTATTTAGATACAATTTGTATTGAACCAGTCTGTGGTCACTGCCAGTGCTGAAGCTTTTCACAGCTGAGAAATATCTTCTGTCATACGACTCCTCATTGCGATGGTGTAGTTGATTTTATGCTTTACTTCACCAGGGCCTTTTCGGGTCTTTTTCCTGTTGATTCTTATGGAAAAGTTATTAAAGGATAAATGTGTTCAAGTTCTGTGCCACCACTCCTTTGTGATGCCATGACCAATTGTCCTAACAGATCTCTTTGTTTTAAAAATCTGCATCTATTTCAGAATAGCTTATTGTTGGAGCATACACTTAAATCCCATGGAGTTTTTAATTCTGGGTTTTATTACACTTTCCAACCCAGCTGATCTACTTCCCATCTCTACAATGTTATTTTTCGGTTTCGTATGAATGATGAATCGATGTGGAGGTAGTGTAAGGAGGATTTGGGGGAGGGACCACCTCATAATGTTTCTTGCATTAAAGATCTTGCAACCCACATATAATTTCAGAACAGAATTAGGCATGTCAAGAGACCTAGCCGACCAGACAATCCTACAAAGTAACAAAGTAATTAACATGCAAATATTGTGGCATAAAGTAAACAACCTATTGAACCCTTAAGATAGTGGCATGACCAAAGTACTACCATAATTAAACATTTCAAAGCTAAGCTGATTGTGTTGCACTCCAGCAAATGCTTACTGTGTGGTACTGTCACCCTTTGACATGTAATGTAGAAAAAGGTTTAATTCTACAGAATGAAGTGTGTTGTGTTTACAAGTTTCAAAGTTGTATTAAAAAAAATATTGATCAACACCACTGCTAAAAAAAAAAAATACAAAACCAGACATTTTAAAATGCTGCATCACCCTATTCCTAACTCAGGAAGAACTGCTGCTATACACATATACGTGATGGACAGTTTTCAATCAGGAAACAGAATCTATGAATAACAGTGGGCTTACATGAGATGATACAAAATGTCATGTCTCAGACCCCAGACGCAATCGCCTACAGCCTATAAGCAAGGAGGCAGGCTGCGTCTGATTGAAGTGACACCCTGGGGGTGAGCACTAGCTGTGAAATTAGATGACAAAGGCGGATTGGTCAATCAAGTTAAAATTGAATTTGGTTGCCAGTAATTACATGGTTTTGTTTTTTGGTTTCCCGGTGTAACTATTGCTATCTTTCAAGTCGAAAATACTACTCAAAGGGGAGGGGCTGATGTCTTTACCATGGGACCTGGGTGACTGCATCTTATATAACAAAGCTGCCTATAGGACACTGTACATGTCACTAAAGTCACCCTCTTCAGCCTGATTGCCAAGCTGGTAGAGACCACAGGCCACTGACATGCTGCCACCATTAGATAAGTATTCACCCCCTTTGCTATGACACTCCTAAATAACCTCAGGTGCAACCAGTCGCCTTCCGAATTACACAATTCGTTGAACGGAGTCCATCTGTGTGCAATGAAAGTGTTTCACATGATTTCAGATTAAATACACCTGTCTCTGTAAGGTCCCACATTTGGGTAGTACATTCAAAGCAAAGATATTACCATGAAGACCAAGGAGCTTTTAAATAAACGCTGGCATACATTTGTGAAGAGGCACAGATCAGGAGAGGGTATAAAAAGGTTTCAAATGCATTGAATATCCCTTTGAAGCACAGTCAAGTCGATCATTAAGAAGTGGAAGGTATGTGGCACAGCCCAGAATCTGCTTAGAGCCTCCAAAACTGAGCAGCTGGGTAAGAAGGGCATTGGGAATGAAGACATTTCAGTTTTTTTCTTTTTCCTTAACTGTTGTTCCACAATCAAAATTATCTTGCCTCTTCAAAGTCAATAGGTCAAAGGGGGAAAAAAACTATGCCAATGCATTCAAATTTCAGTTTAGTTTATAAAACAACAAAATGTGAAAAAGGGGGGTGAATAGTTCTTATATCCACTGTATAGTATATCATAATAAACGTACAGTTTTACCTCCTTATTAATGACTATGTAAACTACAAAAGGGGGTTATAAAAACATGAATCATTCAGGATACTGATTCAAGAGCCCCTATAATTACATTTGAATCTTTCCTATTTTGAGGGGGTTCATTTATTTTCCTTTTTAAAGAGTTAAAGGTAGCATGCTGGGACATGCTTCTGGATATGGATATAGTGCCAGTTAGACAATTAAATGGCATAGGGATGCTCTCTGAAGCTCACTTGTATAAAACTAAACAAAGTATAAACACAGCTAATTGAAAACGACTAGTAGTAAAGTGAAAACAACCATTAGGGCCATTATTACTGTGGGGTGACTGCCAAAACTGTTTTCCTTTTCATTTGTAAAACCCTGTATTATTGGATCTCACAGCAAGATGTAGGGATTTGTGAGAAGCAAAGAATATGGGATTGTGGCTTTGTTTTATTTCGTAGATAGTACACAAATAATTTATCACACAAAATCTGTAAAAACCAAATGTAGGGACACATCACTATCCAGTCCACATAGATGGCCGGTTTTATCAGTGCATGCGCTGCGTAAATGTGGAGCTCCGAGCAATTTCCTTTAAAGAAATATAAATATGTTTATAAAATATGTATGTAGCCGATTTTTAATTTTAAAATAGGCCAAGTTGGAATCCAGACGGAGCAGTGGTTTCACCAGTAATATGTCCAGTCGTGTGCAATTTCTAAAAAGAATACTTACAGGATTTATTAATGAAGGAAGGGGGGCTTTTCTGTTATTTAATATGAGGATACAATACCTCGAAATCCGAACTAAAAATGGTGGAAATCATCATGCATTCCTTTGGCCCCCTCAAATGGTAATCCACACTTATGTTTCCATTTGAAGGTGGAATGGTAAAAATCGGAAACTTGCATAATTACAGACATTTTCATTCCAGTTACAGTTTTGATTTGAAAATACAAACTGGGTGGGGGGGGAGCATGTTATATCACTATACAAAGACAGTCTTGTGACATTTTTTCTACTTAAAATTGCACTTATAAGCCCGATCAGGAGAGATCTCACTTGGATGCAGTTTAGCAGGAGTGTAGTGGATTAGCAAGTTGTCATGGCAACAGCCCTGAACTATCTGAGACTAATGATTCGGCCTCGTTACTGCAGTAAAACAGGGAATACTGCACTGCGAGACACAACTGTCTTAATACACTTGATTTCTGTTTAGATATATATATATATACTTATTTTACAACGAAATGCTTGTGTGTATAGCTTATAAACCCTACACTGAGTCTGATTAGTTTGAACCAAAATGAAAACAAACTTTAATCTTGTGTTTATTAAATGTTTATTCAAATAATTTACACTACGACCATATGTATAGATTACATTATATATAGGCCTATATCTAAAGAGAGATTACAGGCGTGTATAATATATTGACTTCAGTATATACAAATATTGCAATTATTAGCAAATGATGTTACAGTTGGATAAAAAACATTGCTATCCATAATACCAAAGGTCATGTAAAGCTCTTTTGAAGTCAGAACATGTTTATTTTATTTAATATATATATATATTTATAACATAACATTTTTTAATAATAGCATTTTTTTTTAACCCTAGCTGTTCCTCCACCACAAAGTACGTGGAAAATAGCTTTGTACCCAACAAGAATTATTACAGACGTAATGTAAGATCATATTCAAACTGCTTATATTAATGTATGCCACTCCTTTCTGGTCCAAAAGAACACATTTTGATGATTAAGCCCAATCTGTCCTACATGCTGTGTTGCATTTGCATCCAGAACTCGGTAGATATTGTGCAGCTACAGAAACGCTCTGGTAAATTAAATAAAGTCAATCCAGTCAGGATTTAAGTTGTTAACAGATTAGACTCGTTGTTTGTTTGTTTACTTATTATACTTGTTTTGATTACATTTAGATTAAGACACCCTGAATATGAAAACTATTCTGAAGCAATGCATGTCTGTCAGGAGTCGTGTATCTAGTTAACAACTTAATTCTCTGACAGATTAAAGACTGTGATTTGTATTGTGATAGAATTTGTCAAACATGATGAGTAAAACACAAAAATGCAAACCTCAGTACAACAAACAATAGGGCCATCACACTTTTAAACTGGCTAGATAAAATATCAATCGTGCCCATTCTACAATAATATAGAAAATAGATGCAGTATACAGATATGTGCTGACTTTTGCACCAGCTGAAAATATCATGATTTCAGTCCCAAAGACTCAAAAACAAATAAACAAACAAGCAAAGAGGTTGCTCCCTTTTCCAAACTATATCTGGGCACTTATTGGTAATCAAAAGTAAAATTATGACATTTATAATAAGCCCACATTCTCCAGGCTCCACGTTTCAGTAAACGCCCAAGTAGGAATGTGTAGGGGAGTGAAAACCACCTTTTTCTCTTTTGTCTTGGGAGGTGTATAGGAAGAAAAGTAGTTATATATATATTCATTTTTTTCAGGTAGAGAAACATCACAAGCAGGAGAGGAATATATTTAAATGTTAGGCATTGTAAGCAAATCCAAAAACAAACAAACAAATAAGATATAACTACTTTCAAATACAGACAACCTAAGAGCCAATATATACAGGTATCTTAAACTCTGAGTAAAAACATCAAACTTGGATCAAAACCATCCTTTTGTTTGAACTTCTCATATACATGTTAACAGAAATAAATGCAATAATCATTAAATTAGTGATCAATTGAAAATCAATAGAGCACCGAGGATATCTAGACTACCAATAAATGCCATGTGGAGAATCTTTGTAAGACTTTTTTCTCAGACGTATGTCCAAAATATTGCACCTTTTTGTTTTGCAAATGTTTTCAATAAAATAAAAATATATTGAAAATGGTGAAAAGCTAAATATCCCAGATGTATGAGAGCAAATAATGTATTACTTCAATAATTATTAATGCCGAATGTCTGTACAAAAGTGGTCCTTTTCCTTTTTATTTCAAAAACAGGAGTTGAGGAAGAGCGGAGAAAAAATATCGCAGAGATTATTAAAGTATTGCACGTGTTCATCGGGGTTGGCTCTGTATTTGACCAAATTGTTATATGAAGCATAATCAAGTCATATAATAACACAAATATATTCTCACTGTCAGTCCTGGAGCCCAGTCATCCATTGATACTAAAAGAAGGTCATGGTGATTCATGGCTTTTGCTAAATGCAATATGGATTTTGTACTTGAATTCCACACTTAATTGGATTACGGATATATGGATTCTCTGCCATTTTTTTGCTTTTGTTAAACTCCTCACAGCAATAAGGGCATTAATAATGAAACAATGATAATTTCTGCAATTTGAGTTATTTTTCTACACAATCTTTCTTATTTTTTTCCACTCCAAAGAACAACACCTTGTATTGAGGCCAATTGTATTTCCGTGTTGATGAATAACATATACATAAGATGCAGGCTTGGCAACAGACATTTATATAATTTTGCATTGCTTACATTACTCTTTTAAATATAGATATGCCGACTGTTAGTAAAATTGCATATACGTGTGTCTTATATAGGAAGATGTATTGCTGAAGTAGCATATGTTTTAAATAAAATGTTCCTTTTCTTCTGTTGCAGAATCCAGATTCGAACGGCAATTTGAGGAAAAGAATGAACTACATGACAGATTCAAACAGTGACCAAAGAACTGACACTGGGAACAATAACAAGGGAGGCATTGCGAGGCAGTCTTTAGTTGGCCAAGTTCCTTCATCAGCCGTTTCGTCCTCTGTTCCTCACTCGAGTCCCAATCCCTTCAGCCATCCCAATTTAGCCCCGGCTACACTGCTATCGAGAAGCACTCCTCCGGCACCCCCCTCTACCCCAACTCTGCCCAGTCGCATACCGACCAATGTTTTCGTTGGCTCTGCCTCTATCCAGCATTTGCTTGGGCCCAAACTTGAACACATTCAGATGACAGCAAACAAAATGGAATTAAATCTAAAACAGGCTTCGCCCAGTCCTTTGCCGCCAGCGCCAACCCCAGCTGCCAGCGGAGCGAACGGAACCAGTAAAATTGACAAGTATGCACGTATTCTTTTCCCGGTTTCATTTGGGGCTTTTAACATGGTTTACTGGGTAGTCTACTTATCGAAAGACACCATGAAGTCCCCAGATGGTTCAAACTAGTCTTGTGTCTGTCTTTTTCTATCATTGTAAAAAAAAGAAGCACCAGTAACTGTAGGGGCTTATTAATCTAGTTTATAAGAGATGTTACAAATGTCTTTATATTCAAGTAAGTAAAAAGTTAAACAATTACCTCAGCAATTATATACGAAGAGTAAACCAACAAAATCCATTCACACGTTGTCCAAATGTTATTTCAAAATGAGCATGTAAAGGAAAAAATTTTACAAAACAACAAAAAAAAACTTTCCAAATCTATTCAATTGTATTAATTAAACTCTGTGTTTTCAATGGATGTATTTGGATGTTAGTGGCAAATTACTATATGTAATCCAGCAATATCAATTTATTATTACTTTCATTTTTATTCCAAACAAAATGCATCCACTGTAAATTCTACTCAATTTGAATTTATTGGAGAGTTATAATATGCATAAATACAAAGAAAATGACATGTTAATGTTTTTAACAGAGTCCTGTGAAATCCCTGAGAGTAGGAACATCAGACTCAGATTTGGTCCTGATATTTGTTTCTAAAAGGACTACATTCAAGGTTTATAAAGAGTCACACCAAATTGTGCAAGAATTGAATACATTGGTACTGAGGGTTGGATTTATGAGCTTTATATTTATTCTTTATTATTTTATGCAGATAAAGCTACTGGCTGTCTAATTTTAAAAAAGCAAAGGTTTTAGTCCTCATGCAATCTTCCACTGGGTAGTAATTTGGTTACTGCAGCATGTTCCTTTGAAATGAAAAAGTGGAAAGATAAACCTTGTTGTCGAGATTCTGTTCTTCAACACAGACTCAACATTCGATTGTCTGGATGGAAACAAAGCAGAGAAGCAAGAGGGAAAAACACTGAATAAAATAAAAACCTACAGTATGATTAGCTTGTTACTTATGTCTCAGTTTCCAAGTTTCCTTTCGTACACTGAGCCATATAATTTGTTATGATTACATCTCAATTTTAAAATGACTGATGCACACGCAAATATCCGGCAGTCCAGTATGAATAAATGCAGTTTGAATGTCACTTACGTTAGTGAAATAATAAGCCTCAATTATTTTAAGGTGCTTTAAGTCTAATAAGAGTAACTGAAGGAACAGACTTATTTATTGTCTTTGACTGTACTTCCACCGAAATAGTGACTCTTCATTCTAAACTTTGCAGAGATGTGCTTCATTATTATCAACATGCCATTGTGTTTTGGGTGTGAGATTTGTTAATTATTTATATTTAATACATGCATATCAGTCTCAACAAGGTTTGATTTTGTGTTTCTTTCTCAGAAGCCACATCAGATATCGCCCTCTCCACTTGGTTGCAGGTTAAATAGATCTTGTCTCATACACACAAGGTCATTTTCTCTTTATACAACTGACCAGTACGTACAAAAACACAGATGGTAATGCAACCCAGGCTGTATAGATCGACATTTGTAACACATATCGCCTCACCAATACCTCAAAAAGAAAACATAATGGAAAGGGTGTGCAGGGATTAATCTAACGCTTTGTGTTGGCCTTTTCTTGGTTCACTTTACTGTTGGCTATCGTGAGACATTTTACTGCAGGTGGAGTGTGAAGGATTGAAGGTAGGGCTTGGGCACTAATCAAAACCTATAGTGTTGGAGAATGCAGCCATATGTGAAATTGCTTTTCTAAGGACCTTGTTAAACACAAGCATAATGTCATTTTCACTGTTATTATGTTCTAGTAGTTCAAATACCCAATAAATAATTGATCACAGTATCATATCCAGGCTCCTTGCTGGTTTCAACCACACCTTGCCCCTACACCCTAGACATAAGATTGGTTCAGTGAACTATTGATAGAAATGGTTTCCTATTTTCATATTGTGGCTTGTAAACTTTCTTAACTATGATGTATTTTGTGACGCAAAGGCAGTGCTCAAACATGACTACTTACATGATTTGTCCAAATTCTACTGAAAATTTATATTTTTCAAAGATAATAAAGAAAACAAGAAGTCTTAATTCATATTACCTTTCACTTTCATGAACAGACACAGTGTAATACAAATCTAGAGAATTAAACAGAGGTTTTTAAGTATTTCCTACGAAGGAATATTTGAAACGCCTTCCTCCTCAACTCGTCAGTTTGAAAAAGTTAAGGGGCCAATTTTGCATTTAAAATAGTTATCTTCTCCCAAAGCGAACAGGAATCACTTTGTAATGACTTTATAATTCGGGCAAGTAGCTGTCCATGTTGGCATTGTATTGTAACACAATCAATATTGTACGACCTTGTTGTAAACATTTTCTGTAGAATGATTGTATAATCAGGTGCAAGGGCTATGGTGCAGGCTGACGAATCATAATGAATGTAAAACATCCCGCAAAGAAACATGGTTTAAAATGGAAGGATATTAGGTAAAGCAGAAGGATACAGATTTTGAATGCAAGGAATGTTGAAAATCTTAAAAGAAAATAAATAAAAAATAACAATCCATGTTTAAAAAAGTGAGCATACACATTTAACCAGGGTCCTGCTTTCTTTTTAGTAGTCATTATATTTGCGTGGCAGATGGCAAGGGTTTCTGAAATTGGGTGGCAGGAATCAAGATTACACTTATTCTCAATGCTTCTATTGTTATTCTAATTTTATTTGGTCATTGTATGTTAAAGTTTACTTGCTGCCCCCTTTTCTATGTTTTAATTGTTTTCCCATGAAAAATAATGTTTTGTTTTTTTTGTCCCTAAGATTTTTCTCATCTCCATGTAAACACTTCACTTTCGACAAAATGAATAACATATTTAGAGACTAAATATGTAAAAGCATCATGATAATTTTGCATATATTCATATATGTATATACATGTCAATGAATATGTATTGAGCCTGACAGGGAAAAGATGACAGGACTTAAACGTGAGGTGTGGCTTTACCAAATAAAGTCAGATGACACAGTTTTCATGACCTAAGGCGATGCTTATACTACCTTAACATCCACTGAAACTTAGCTGCATGAACTGTTACACTTCAATAAAAATCATTTACCACCAGTCTTCTTTTTAATTCCTAAAAGAATATATGGTAGGGTAACATTTTGAGGCCAGTGAAGATATAATTATTTCTATGGAGCAGGGACTCTGGTGTAAAACCAGTTGGAAGGTATAGATTAATGATGGAGGGGGGGATGGGGAATGGGGGGGAAAGTCGGTATCAAAAGTGAAGAGTTTTTACTTCAGGCTCAAAACGTATTGAAACTTCATATATATATATATATATATATATATATATATATATATATATATATATAATAGAATGTGTTTGTATAATATACTTATTTCCTGTGTTTTGTAGTTATAAAAAATACTTTTGTCCTATGCAAAATAAACACCATAGAATTGTGAAATAGTGCAGGTGCCTCAAACTTGTTTTCTAAATTTATGGTGAAAACATAGCGTATAACTAAATAAAAAAAGAAAATGCTGCTATTGTATTCTTTTTTTTATTTTATTTTATAAATGAACTTAAAAATCAAATTGATTATTTGCTTGTGTTAGATCTGATCAACACTGCATTTTGGCTTTAAATTGTTTGTGTTTTTCTTTGATGTGACGATGTTTGTAAATCTGACAATACTTACATTGGGATATTAATGTTCACAACATTTGCATAGAGGCACACATAACATTGTTTTATTACCCAAATATACATTGGTTCCCAGTGCCTAAACTATTCAAATGTCTGATCATAAAGCAAACTAAACTCTTAATTAAAATCTGCATATATATCATTCATCCAACTGGTAAAATAAATATAAGACTAGCATGAGAAAATGAGTGATTTGAATTTCACTATAAGTAGAACATGATGTGGAATTTAACAAGTCAAATGTATATTAATGTAATGATTATTGACAAGTGTAATGAGATTGTCACTGAAAATAACCATATGTATTCAAGGATTTGTTAAGCACACAAACTTGTCACGTTTTGTGACAGCTGGCATATGATTTACAGTTTTGTTTTCAAAGTGTATGACATTGATAGTGCATGGAGACTGTGATACTTGACTTTGCAATTCGTATACAACATTTTTACTTTTAATGTCATGAACATCTTACCATTGTTTCTGTTGTCTCCTTTTGAATTTACTTTGTAAGAACCTACTTGTAATCTGTTTACAACCTTCAAGCGTTCTTGATGCAGTTAATACACACTTTCATTCAGGCTATAATGTCAAGGTATTAATTGTTAATGGAGTGATTTATTCTTGAAAAAGTAAGCTATGGCATCTACTGACACAGATGAAGACTATATAAGATCACAACGTTCAATGTCCCACTTCTTTCCAAGCCTTAATGCATACCATTTTAGTATGATAAATGTGCAGTGTAATTTTATAGTTTTCCCTATACTCATACTTAGTGCTGGCAGCTTTTGACTTTTATTCATTCTAAAAATGACTTTCCATTGGTAAAAATAAATCAATTAACAATGGCATTGTCTTCAATTCTTGGTTCATTCATCAGTTCACTCCTCAAACAGGTAATTTGACTGAGCGATTGACTGCTTAAATAGCACATTTATTTGTCCACTTTTACATGCAAGTCTTCTAATGGAGACCCCTGTTGTCCACAAAAACATATGGCATGCATACGGTTGCATAATACGGTCTACAGACACACTAGCAGGGATCCTCCTCTTTAGCGAAACTGAAGAGTGTCAGACACATAAGCAGGACATTGAGAGATTAATTCTCAGCAAGTATGGAAGAACATAGAACCCCCATCGCCTCCAAACAGAATTCCTTAATAAAATAAGCAGCATGCATTAACTACATCATTCTTACAGTGAGAGTACAAGAGGGAGCGGGAGACCTGTCTTTTTGGTGTATGGCATCTTTCGCATCCGGACTGGCACACGACACATTGGTGCCGTGACCTGGATTTCATCAGACTGGTGTCAGTCACTGACGTTGTGGGTAAAAGGAGGAGGAGTTTAGAAGGGGAGTGTCAAGGAGCTCATTGTGAACATGAGCTAGTCACTGTGAAATAACCCCTCTGTGATTGTTTAAACCAGTCATATGGCGAAGACTGTTTATCTCTATGCTAGGTGGAGCTGGGTGGTGTGTGGAGAGCTCCGAGCTGCACACACTGCAGAGGCACGGCCATAATAATAATAATAATAATCATTCAGATGATATGTGCAAGTCAATAGCAGTTTTGACCAGGGCTTTGAACACATTGTGAGATTTCTGGACCTACGTTACAGTATAGATATTGTAAGCTTTCGTAACTTTCAATGAACATGCAGTTAGAGTATATATTTTCTATAGTCATGCAATATCTCTACAAATACATTATTGTGGATTTTACCATAAATGCAGCTGATCTTCTTAGTGTACTACAGCTACACATGTGTTGGTAAACAGCAAGAGGATGCTTTGGTAAATTCCAGTAATCACCATATACTTTTCTCATTACTACATAGAGTCCATACTGTAGAAAGTGCCAGAGCACCATCAGCATATAGATGGGTATTCAAATGTTAATGAACCAGCTCAATTCAAGATTAATTGAAAACCCATTCAAGTAATAAGTTGCCGTAGAGGTGAGATGTTATTAGACCTCTGAACACACAGCACACACACTGGTTTTCAATACGATATGACCGTGAAACAAGGAATCCCAAAAATGTGAATCAAATTGAAATAATGAAAGGAACCTACTAGGTGATGTCATCACTGCTTACAGCTCGTCATATGTCACAGTGTCTCCTCTTGTGTCATACAAGCTGGAAGTCATTACATTTCACTTTTGTACGAAGACGCATCTTCTCTCTTACACATCCATGTGTCGATGTCTGGAAACACGTCTCTGTAATGCATTAGTTAGGTCCAGATCTAGTTATTTTGGTGGCAAGGATACAAGCTCTCAGAAGTTAAAATGAATGCAGACTACGGACATATCTGTGAAGAGAATATTGCACCAGTTTTCTTGATATCTACAGGTATCAGTGACAGCAGGAGAACATGTCTTGTTTCTAGAAATATATCAGTAGGTCACAGAACACTGGACATCTGGCAACTTGTTCACAAAGTACATCCCGTACATGGAAAGCTCTCGAGTGAGCTCTCCAGTGTTAATGGCTCAACAGCATCAGGGAGTTTACAACCAAATAACAGTTGTTGTGAGATGTTTTGGCTCCTGGACAGCCTTGTCTGTTCAAATCGTGTCCAGAGTTCCATAAAGTTATTTTCAGCACATTAAGCCTACTTGTAGCTTGTCCACCTACCATCATATTGCTTTCCATTCTTTTCATATAGAATGGTTCCTTTGTATCTACTTCTATCACAACTGTATTAAGTGTGAAATATGAATGCTTGAAACACTGAAACTGAACTGTCACATCCAAAGGGAACTGAAAAAAGACCATCTCTCAGCAGACACCTTATATAGTCTGAGCAGAATGTGCTGCAGGTTTTCTAACAACTAGGTCACAGGCAATGTCATGTGCCCTATACTACCCTATATCAGGTTCAAACAGAGGAGGTAAATTCCAGTTCTGAAAAATACACTGACACTGACAAGGAAATTACACTTCACCAAAATACTATATATAAACAAGAATATGTCAGGTCTTGCCAAGGAGAGAAAGAATCACATTTACTTTTTAAACAAACACTTTTTACTTCCAAATGTGATTGGCTTTCTAGATTACATTACTGGTTATATTTCGCAGTTAACCAACATACCTCTGCTTGATTTTCTTTAGCATAGTTAGTGACATAAAGAAGTTGTGAGTCACGTATGGCAAGCCAAATTATCATTTAGAAATATCTCTAAATGCATTTAAAGATATCTTCAAATATTTAAAGATATCTCAAAATGATTTGCAGATATCTCTAAATGATTTAGAGATATCTGCAAATCATTTAGAGATATCTCTAAATGTACTTTTAAATGAGATATCTTGAAATGATTTGCAGATATCTTCAAATATTTGAAGATATCTGGAATTATTTGAAGATATCTTGAAATATTTGCAGATATCTTTAAATGATTTAGAGATATCTCTAAATTATAATTTGGCTTGCCAAAGTCACGTCATTAAACAAAGGCTTCGACTACTTTACAAACTAGGGTATCAATTTCAGGAGCTAGTAATATATAAACGCATGGAGGTCAAGCAAGTTGGCAAGAACAAGCATCAAAAACAAACAAACGTCATTTTGAAAAAGATGCACAATGCCATTCCCCATCAGCTGTAATATATTGCCCTGTGGCAAAAATGACAAAAAAAATTTAGTTTAATGCAGATCAGTTTGCATCACTTTGGCCCTTATGTGTTCCATTTTCCGAAAATACAAGCAGCCCTGCAAGTAATTTGTATCATATTTAAAGCCAGAGGTTTGAGATACAATGACTTACTAGTTCAGTTAACAATGTAACCTTTTCTGATTAATTGAGCAAAAACCCATTCTGGGGTGGCTACTTTTCTAAATTCAAGTGGAACATTTCTTATTTTAAAATATTTACATTGTCTTTAAAATAAACTGCAAATTTGTTGTAACAACAACAACAACAACAACAACAGAAGAAAACCTAAAACAACAAAACACAAAATTGGTTTAATGATGTTGCCTATGGGCAGAACAAGGTGATGTTTATGCACACTGATTTTTTTAAATAGCTAATGAGCAATGCACTACTAATTTCCCTCAAAATGGAACAGACAGACAGACACACACACACACACACACACACACACACACACACACACATGCCAGTGAGGTAGAGAGAGTAAGTGAGTGTGTGTGTGTGTGTGTGTGTGTGTGTGTGTGAGAGAGAGAGAGAGAGAGAGAGAGAGAGAGAGAGAGAGAGAGAGAGAGAGAGATCAAGACAGCAAATTCTATCGGTGACGACTTGCTTTATGGACTTGGGTTGCTGATTACACACATGGATTTGGATTGTTTGCTATTGTTTTTCTTGTTGTTTATTAGTTATGGAACTGGTGTTCACAAACAGCAACCAGTCCACAATCTGTAATCCGTAATCAAAGTCCCGCTACTGTAATGAGTTTTCGTTTTTGTTCTCTCTCACACTCCTCTCTCTTGCTCTCCACCTGCCATCAGGAAGTCAGTCTCGTCCTGCTTGATTGGCAAGAGAGACAGTCTTACATACATCATATTATTAATTTAAATAATAATAATAAAAGTTACCCTGAAAGTGACAATGGCATTCTCTGATATGCCAAATTAAAGAGGAATGTCAGGACAGCACCAGATCCAGACTACCAGGGTTCATCTTCTGGCAATGACCAAGTCAAATAAGGTGCTTCCATCGTTGGATTTATAACATGCTTTCCAGATTAGCATTACACTACAAAGCAGAAGTTGTTTATACATATTTTAAAATGAATAAACTTAGTATAATTTGCTGGGAAAGATAATATATCTTAGAAGTGATATGGTAACATGGTATAATAAGAACCAACCTACTTCAGTTAGTTCCTGTGTATAAATACCTGCAACGTATATTATTTAAATAATATCATTATATATATACACTCACCTAAAGGATTATTAGGAACACCTGTTCAATTTCTCATTAATGCAATTATCTAACCAACCAATCACATGGCTGTTGCTTCAATGCATTTAGGGGTGTGGTCCTGGTCAAGACAATCTCCTGAACTCCAAACTGAATGTCTAAATGGGAAAGAAAGGTGATTTAAGCAATTTTGAGCGTGGCATGGTTGTTGGTGCCAGACGGGCCGGTCTGAGTATTTCACAATCTGCTCAGTTACTGGGATTTTCACGCACAACCATTTCTAGGGTTTACAAAGAATGGTGTGAAAAGGGAAAAACATCCAGTATGCGGCAGTCCTGTGGGCGAAAATGCCTTGTTGATGCTAGAGGTCAGAGGACAATGGGCCGACTGATTCAAGCTGATAGAAGAGCAACTTTGACTGAAATAACCACTCGTTACAACCGAGGTATGCAGCAAAACATTTGTGAAGCCACAACACGTACAACCTTAAGCCGGATGGGCTACAACAGCAGAAGACCCCACCGGGTACCACTCATCTCCACTACAAATAGGAAAAAGAGGCTACAATTTGCACAAGCTCACCAAAATTGGACAGTTGAAGACTGGAAAAATGTTGCCTGGTCTGATGAGTCTCGATTTCTGTTGAGACATTCAGATGGTAGAGTCAGAATTTGGCGTAAACAGAATGAGAACATGGATCCATCATGCCTTGTTACCACTGTGCAGGCTGGTGGTGGTGGTGTAATGGTGTGGGGGATGTTTTCTTGGCACACTTTAGGCCCCTTAGTGCCAATTGGGCATCGTTTAAATGCCACGGCCTACCTGAGCATTGTTTCTGACCATGTCCATCCCTTTATGACCACCATGTACCCATCCTCTGATGGCTACTTCCAGCAGGATAATGCACCATGTCACAAAGGCCGAATCATTTCAAATTGGTTTCTTGAACATGACAATGAGTTCACTGTACTAAACTGGCCCCCACAGTCACCAGATCTCAACCCAATAGAGCATCTTTGGGATGTGGTGGAACGGGAGCTTCGTGCCCTGGATGTGCATCCCACAAATCTCCATCAACTGCAAGATGCTATCCTATCAATATGGGCCAACATTTCTAAAGAATGCTTTCAGCACCTTGTTGAATCAATGCCACGTAGAATTAAGGCAGTTCTGAAGGCGAAAGGGGGTCAAACACAGTATTAGTATGGTGTTCCTAATAATCCTTTAGGTGAGTGTATATATATATATATATATATATATATATATATGCTTTCTCTGATATAGAAAACCTTAAAGATATATGCACTTCAAATCAAACACATAATAAACTTTGAAATAAATGAAACTGTATGACAAAAAACAACAACCTAGAACTCATGTTATAATGCATTAATCTTAAAACTAGTCATGAAGAATTATACTGACTATACCAATGTATTTATTTCTGTCATGTTCGCACAGCTAATACAGCCTCTCTCTCCTGATTAAAAATGCTCTCAGAGGTTCTGGTTATGATTGATTTTTAGATTTTGTTGAATTGTTGACATTTCTTATTAAATTATATAATTGATGCCCTTGGCAGCGATTTGTTATTTGTCTAATTATTTGTTTTTAGGTTTATATTAATACATGCATTGACAACAGATATTTCAAAACAGACAGCTTGTTTTCCTTCCAGACGTGCACCTGTTTTTAATGTACTCTGGCATCCTCAAAATCCTTTCATTAACATGAATCCTAGTATTTCTTGGAATATAACAAAGGTAACAAAGGCAATGATTTCAGTCTAAGCTTAATTAAAATGTGAAAAACAATCTTGCCAATTAATGTATTTTTTTTGGCCTTGAATGGCATGCGACAATTTCAGCTGACAGGTGCGATGGGATAATGAACATCTTGCATTGCAATTTGTGTTTTTATAAGCTTGCCTCAGACTCCCAAGTTTGTCAGTTAGTCATCATAATGTGTTACAATATTAATTATATTTTAGTTTATGAGAAAAATATGCATTAAGTAAAGCACTCACGTGTCTTACTTATTATAAAGTTTTCTTTATTAATTTACTTTGATTATTGATTATAAATGTCTTACAATATTGTTTAACAGGCCCATACTAACAGTCATATGGTCTTCTCCAAACTTATTCAAACATTTTATGTTTAAGTTTAAGTAAGAGTTATCAATCATATTTTGTCAAAATCGCAAGCATGCAGCACGTTTTGTGCGCAGACAGAATGGAATTGTAAGCTTAAAATAAAAACCGCAAGGGCGGAAATGTCTGTTTTACACTTGTATTTCTGCACTCTCTAATTTTTACAGTGAATTCACTCTGTATGCAATTACCAGCCTCTACAAAATTTGTTCTGTCCTTATTTAACATATTATGCAGGATGTTTTGATGAAAGTAAACTCAGTTCACCCGCTTTTTTGGTATTGTTGATGTGATCGCCAAATATAAATAATGGAGATTGCCACTAGAGGGGGTGGTCTGCCAACTTTAAGGTGGAAATGGATAAGAAACGTACATGTATTATTGGTTTTTCAAATGCAAGGTTCTTCATCAGATCAGCTATCTGTTCCATCCATCATACCAACCAGGGAAAGATGAAGACAAGATCCAGGTGACATCTGTTACATACTGTAAGGCTTCCCTCTAGTGTTTTTCTCAGTGCAAGCCCACAATGCAAATAGCAATTGTCAAGTGTCACATTGAAGACACACATCCCACTGAACACACAACAAGCCGAAGGGTTGCTTTTGTGCCAGAAACCTCTAGATTGCACTGCCTCTTGGGAAAACCTGCTCACAGTTACTTACTGACTAAATGACTTAATGCCAAGAATGAGTTTGGTTTTAGACCAGGCTAGTAAATCAAGACCAAGGTTAACTAGTACTGATGGACATATGATAAGATATTACAATTTAACAAAATTCAGGATCAAGAACAGTTTGCTTATGTACACAGAGGGCTGTGGGTGTATTGAACAAACTGTCAAATCATGGTGCAGATGCTGAGTCACTGGTGGAAATGAGGAGGGTTTGGGATCATTAAGCTACTAACAACCATATGCGTGATATGGGTCAGATGACCTCCTGTCATTCATAACTTTGCTTATGTAGTTTAATAAGATGGTATTGCTGTCCTATTATAACAGATGGGCATTGGTCCTCATCAAGATTAGCAGGGACAAGAAAAAAAAAACTGTTGGGTTTTTATATCACATACAATACAAATCCAGATCATACCAACCTATATTTCTAACTTACCCATCATTACAGAGGTTTAAACAAATCTGAACATATACTGAATTTGTGATACCTATTATACGAGATGAAGCAACACTTGGAAGCAATATAATTTGTGCATAAGTACTGCAGATATAATAAGACATACTATAATATTCTAATAAGAATTTTAAAGGGAATCTTCTTTGTACTTAAAAAAATAATAATGCCCTACTTGTGCAGCAAAGAGGCTTTTAAGTACTTTAAATGTTTTCTAACAGTAATGATAAGGGTTTGGCTGGAAATGACACCTGCAACAATGCTGAACTGCAAGTGACGGTTTAAAGAGGCCAGTGCAGCATTAGGGTGGCAGAAGTCGTTCTGTATGTCAAGTAGTTTAAATCTTGGTTGTTCGGAGCTGTAGGGTGACACACTTCTTACTTAGAGTCAACGATAATGATTACTCACAGACATTACTGACCCCGGTGTTTAAGAACAGATAAGTGTGTCATTCAAAATCAAGCCTGAATCAGTGTCTCTGTTCTCAGATACCTGATAGCTCCGGCTTGAATACAGGCTCCGTCTGACACTTTTGGAATTGCACTGTGCACTTTGATCTTAACATTAATTATACGGCTGTGCATTGCTTTTAAATGTATGTTAGTGTTCCTGCCTTTCAAAATGTATCCGGAGAAGTTTCTTCACTTGTCACTGTGCTGAACTGAGTTTCACAGTATGGAAGAAAAAAAAAAGTAGTACCTAAGTAGGATTATACCATTCAGTAAATAAAGAGGGGAAGACACTAGATCTTGCAAGTTAAAAGCAACACGTGTGTTTGAAACAGAAAGAAGCACTGGGCTATATTTACTTTGTATAAGGAGTGAAATAAATGCATTGTGAAGTCGTCATATTCTCTATGAAGCCTTTGTTAAGTCTATGCTGTGCAATCCACTGAATGGATTTATATAATGTGATATGAATATCCTGAGCTTTGCATTGGAGCCAGATTTATAAAATGAAACTAAGACCCAAGCTTTGGCCTAGCTAAAGGAGCCATTGCTCCACACAACCAACAGCATTACTCAGCAGTGAAATAAGACATTGATATTAGTTTTCTCAGGTTCCCAGCACATATGTTTAACATAAACTGGATACCTTTAAAACATATGCTTATTTTGGTAATTTTCACACAGTACCTGCCAAATGGAAAATGAATCAGCTTCACAATTTAAAAAACAGAAAAACAAACAAATTATGTTCCCTCTGGAGTTGTAATATTACAGATATCTGTTAAAAAGAAAATGGCACAAATGTGACTGCACTATATAAACATGTTTTTCACCAAATCCTTAGTCAGCCCTGTCATGTGACCAAACACACTTGAACACTCATTTGGATGTTAACAGCTACATCTTGTTTTCTGGAACAAATTACCCAGCCAGGCTACTGAAGCTGACTCAGTCTTTCAAAGAACTGGGATCCTGTCATTCTGAGATTTTTAAATGTTCTTTTGTTAAGTGCATCAATGAGTTATATGTCAAGGGGCCCATGTTGCTAGTAACAAATATTATGTTTGGCATTGATCTCTTGAAAAATGAGTTAATGAATACTCCTCGGAAGAGACTTGATGACTATAGCATAGTACAATTTAGTGTAAATTCAAAACATGTGCTTCATGGTTACCAGCTAAACTTTAAAGTAACTGATATTTAAAAATAATAATAATAACACAAACAGGTGACAAAACAACGAGGAGAAAACAAACAGAAATAAAAATACTGATATGCCACAGAGAGATTAATTATAGACATGCCTACCATGTGTAGCAGGCATATAAAGATGTGGAGTGCACCACCATCATGCCTACGTATCGACTACGCCACCCCCGATATTTAAGATGATAGGGAGCTTCATTACCACCCCTTCCTTGCTAAAGACTTGGCAGAAATCCCAGGATACACATACATACTCAAAACGTGTATTTTCTTCACTTTAGAGGGCAATTAAAGAAACCTAAATTACACGAGTGCAGGGTACAAATTCTGCTACTTACATGATACAGAAGAGGAAGAATAAAACCTATAAAACACACTAAAATGCCTTACATCCATCTTGGCGATAAAATGGTAAAAAACCAAAACAATTTGTCTAGGTCTTCCCCCTAGTAAAAACAAATGTCTTGATCTTGTCTTATCCATGCCTCCTCTCTCCTGCAGGTGACTTGTAAAACCCAACAGTCTCCAGTTTACTACTCACGCGGGTACATGCGTCCAATCGGCCGAGGTGATGGAGCGTGATACAAGTCTCTTCAAGGCAAATCTGAAGACTTTCCTATTGTAGGGACACAACACTTAATATCTTCTAAATTAAGTACTTATCTTTCTGACTGGTAATCCTCACAGCTTTGTAAGAATTGTAGAATTTACTAGGATTTGTTCCCTATTAGACAACAATCATCTTAACAACTGTTTTCAACATCCAAGTCAACACAATCATTGTCCTTTAAAAACTATTTGCTTCTGTTTTTTAAAATATTTTATATCAGAAAAGGATCTAACCGACTTCCATTGCAACTATTGTAGGGTTTTCAGTCTGGTAGAACAATGGATTTCCTGCCTACTGAGCTTTAGGTATAATTCTTCTCTCTTGCCCTGTGGATCAATCAATATTTATTCAGAAGAAGATGAATTTTCACTTCACTGGTTTACATTGGTAACCTGCACCATGTGTTAAACCAGCAATGTAAATCCAAAATATTCCCTCGTAGCCTGATGCAGGTATTTTCAAAGATAATTCAGGATTTATTCATAAACTTTAATAAATCAAAAGTATGTCTGCAGTAATACAAATCTGACACTGTATTTTGCAGTAGTCATAAATTCTGTGTTATTAAATCAAATGTATTCAATGAAACCGTATTATAACAAGACTTGTTTCCTAGGCAACCACCCTATACCTACAGCCATCAGCACCTGAAATGTAATAGAAGTTAAGAAAGTATGGAGAAAACTAAAAGTGAAACTGTAATGTCAATATTGGATTGAAGAAGAACATTAAAATGAATTAACAGAATCCTTGTAGGCAAGAGTTTTCTAAAAGGCACAAAAGAAAAACCGAGTTTCAAACTGAATTAATAAAATCAATTAAATATCCATCTTTGACACATAAACCCATTACTTTAGCAATTCAACCCTAAGATAAAGTGTACTGAACACTAATTCAGAGTGAAGACAGGATGTGAAAAGCTCTGTCTGCCATTACAGAGAAATCAGAAGAGTGGCAGTCAAACGTTTACAAACCCTGCAAAACCAAGCTGTTTACTAACCAGGTTTCCTGATTTACCATTGAACTAATACTATTTTTCAACATGAATTAATGTATTCAAAAACATTTCCACCTAGAAACGAAGAGTAATGTCTTTCCCATCCTTTCAAATAATAACACGTTCCATGTATTATCTATTTTCAATATTATATAACATACATGCAGGTTTTCAAAATCATCTTTTTGTTTCATTTCAATTATTTTGAAACATCCATCCACTGTGTTTCGGTTTATGTATTCAAGTTTCAATTCAACTGTCATTTCCATAAAAAAAAAAAAAAAAAAAAAAACATCTACCGCTGGAATAAGAAAAAAACATACAGATGGCACTCATCTTTTTGTGCTTCTCAAATGATTGAGAGAAAGAGGTGAGCAGAAAAGCCTGCTGTGTCTGCACAATTTCACAAATCATGTGGCGAAGTGGCATGCCTAGATGTATTTTGCATTCTTGTATAAAATATCTGATTGGTATAGAAATATGCCGCACTCCCACCGCATTCAGGCAGTATAGCAGTGCTGAAACACTGAAACTCTGTGGAGAACGACCACTGTTGAAGAGCATTTGATAAGACAGCTTCCTCTTAGAAACTGAGAGAAAAAGTTGCAGTTACACGAAGTAGGGGGCTCACGCCAACATTTTACAGAGACTTCAGAGACGGCTAATAAGAAAGCCTTGTGGCAAAATGTCTGCTCGGTTTGCGTGGCATATTTTCTCTTACATTTCAAATCTATTCCTGCACATCACTCTGACTCCACATCAAAAGTGTTGTGTGCGTAATTCTTCTCTTTCTTTTCTTTTTTCTAAGAAAGGCTCATATCATAACCCAGGGAGACACCGGCTCGGTGAACAAAGCTACGATACGGATGGGTATCCCATGGCAACCAAGCTTCTCATCCCTCATGCTTGTTCTGAAGATAAAATATATTTTATATTCTCTTTCATGATGAACAAAAAAGTTGTAGTCAAAACAGCACGAATTACAATCATTATAATCAAGCACAGCTGAAGCGTCACTGCTTATCTTATCGCTGCCGTTTTAAACCGTGCAGACGGATGTTATACTGTAAATCTTCTCGAGGACTTTAGGAAAATTACAGAGGTAGGAGTTAATAATCCTTCAACCCGAGAGCCGAGACCAATCTGTTCATGAGTACTTGTTTTTTTCTTCATATTTACAAAATTATGAACTAGCTTCAGTCAAAACTGCACCACATTAGTCATTCGATGAGTGAATTTGGCTTTCATGAGCTTCTGCACTGCCTTCAGGGGGAGGAATACAATTCCAAGCAAATGCAAAAAGCAAATCTGATGAAATGATAGCAATTACGAGTGATGAATGGCAGCTTCTTGGCAGCCTTCTGATGTCAAAATGTCAATTTTCTGCAAATATACTGCACCTATGCACTAAGGAGCATAATGATAACAATAACAATAATTAATAAACATTTTGTCATCTTTAGTATATAAATGTAACATTTAGTCTCATATACACAATGCACAGTTTTCTGCAGGTGAAACATTGTTGCGTCTGTACATTTGTTATTTCTGAAGTTTCCAATTCCAGAAATACATGATGAATTTGCCCAAGCACTAATGTTGTATGAATGTGCGTAGTTCAATTCCTGTGAGATATTTGGAAAAGTATTTTGTCAGCAGCAAATACCTGAAATGAAAAATAGGCACAAGAATGTAAGGCCCCTTATTTTGTTTACTTTAAATCCTTAAACAGTCTTTTATTTGGATGCAGACAACAATCCTGCAAGCTGAAACCCCTGTGCAAGTCTCCAGTTTTCTCCATTCTACAGAACCCTATTAGCTTCTCGAATAGCAGATACAGAAGCTGTTTATATATTCAGTGTTCCTTCACAGCACACCACAGCTAAAAAACAGGTAATTCAAACGTTATTCATTTTTCATGAGGCAATAGATTCAACAGCCATTACACTAAGAACAGATAAGGAACCAAAAGCAATTTAAGTTTCAAAAATGTATGCAAAGCATATATGTATGCATACATGTATGCAAGTAACTAAGATGATATAAGCAAAAAAACAAAGGAATTAGCATTGCTGGCAGTTACATAACATCATCTTTGAGAGGCAGCATGTAAGAGAGAATGAATGTCTCCTAGAAGTCGTTATCTTAGATATATTTACAGTATATATATATATATATATATATATATATATATATATATATATATATACAGCTCTGGAAAAAATTAAGAGACCACTCCAAGTTCAGATATCAATGTTAATTGGTCAAAATTTTTTCCAGGGCTGTATATACACAATTTTTTAAATCATTTTGTGTTACCCATATAATGTCCTTCAACACCTTCTGTTACCAAGCATATAAACCTAATTTGCCTAGTCTTTTTCCCCAGAAACATGTAATGCTGACCGAGACCTTTACATAGGGCCGGATTAAATCAATACTTTGACCCACCCGCTAATAGAAAACTACAAACCTGTGCATCATAGCGGTTACATTTCTGATTAGAAGAAAGTGTCATCTTACTAAAAATGAAGCCGCAACTGAGTACAGTTCTGTAGTTTTCTGTTAGTGGGTGGGTCAAAGTTTGGCCCAGTCTGATTATTGGCAGAAATGCTTACAGCGTTTACCTGCATAAAGTAAAGCAATCAAATGATATGATCATCTTTGCTTTAGACATTACATTATTTCAAATTATAGCTGCAGTAAAATAGGTCTACTCCTCAAGTGTATACATTACTCTTTGAGTCAGATAAGTCGGTGGGAACTACTATGTTCATATTGCTTGGTAGCAAACAGAATTCTGGCTGCTATATTTTGTACCAGCTGGAGTCCCTGTTGCTCTATGTTTCTTAATTATGCATTGCTCTGTACAGAAAGCTTTTCTGCAATTTTCTGTATGATTTACCAGCCGAGTTTTGTCAACTGTTTAATCTTTGTTTAATCTAATGTTCAAACCTTGTCTGCTTGGCTTTTGCCATTCTGTACCGACTGGAACCCAAACAGAATACAAACAACTCTATCCTTGCACAGATGCAACTATTGCACTGGTTGTTCAAGCTCACTTAAAGTACCTAAAACAAACAATTACTATATAAAATTACACAAACAATACTGTTATGGAGATCAAAACAAGCCAAAATGTTTTTTACAGTTACACATACTGCAATTAAAATGTATTGTAAAGATGTTTTTTTGGTGGTGAATATATTTTAATAAAACAGAGAATGTTTTATGTGGTGCCGAATCTTTCCTTCTAATGCAATATACATGACTGTAATTGCTTATAATTAAACCAATTTGTAAAGTTAACAGCACAACTAATGCTGATGAACAGTGACGTGTCACTTGGGATCAGCTCACTACTTTGTTTCGCACCGATATAGAGTTTGGTGTCCCATGGAGTCAATAACGGCTGTGCTGCTCTGCTTCTGTATAAATGAATAGATCACAGAAATACCGTTGGGGTGTGGATCCACTGAAATGTGGACTATAACATGATTTAGATATCATCACAAGGAGTCTTGATTACTGTAATAATCCCTTGATTTAAATATTCTAACAGATGTTCTTGAAAAATACAGGTAATAACTATGTGTTTTATATAAACAGTGATTTATGCATGTGGAAACTGCAATGGTTATCTAACAAAGCTCATTATACCGAGTGACAGACTGATGCCATTAAACAACAGCATGCACTAGCACAGAAATAACATTATGCCAACTTACTTGATTTGAATTTGGCACTGTAAGTTGTTTTCTTTTAAAAGTTAATCATGACTAAAATGTCTGTTTGCAGTCAAACTATTCCAGTTCTGTAACTGAATACAAATGTACCCCTGAGACTAACATTGGATTTAATGACAAAAGTACTTACCATATTGCTTTTGCACATTTTACGGTTTTACCGTGGTTTTACCAAAGTAAAGAATTGTCATAAACATTTATTATTATATGCCACGGCATTCAAATAGACCAGCGTTAGTTACATGACATAATCTAGACTTGACAGATGTGCCATGTATATTCAAAATATTGATAGTTATACAGTTCTTTAGCATTTTGATGCATCTGTAAACTAAACATTACTGTACACACATGCATTTTCTTGCTAAATCAACATTGAATTAAACATCAAGATGTATGAATACATTTGGAGGTAACTGTATGTAACTGAACTAACAGGTCACAGTGATCTCTCTAGAGGTACGGTATAACCTATACCTACACATGCAGTGTAAATTTACTTGTAAGGTTAACTTGTGTGTCAGATCATTTAAAACAGTTTTTTTTTTTTTCCAGGTTGAAGAAAATATTCAGTGTTTTTACAACTTGCATAGGCTTTTCTCTACTTACTGTTCTTTGAAACAACATATTTTTGGTGGTAATGTGCTTAAATTACACTCACCTAAAGGATTATTAGGAACACCATACTAATACTGTGTTTGACCCCCTTTCGCCTTCAGAACTGCCTTAATTCTACGTGGCATTGATTCAACAAGGTGCTGAAAGCATTCTTTAGAAATGTTGGCCCATATTGATAGAATAGCATCTTGCAGTTGATGGAGATTTGTGGGATGCACATCCAGGGCACGAAGCTCCCGTTCCACCACATCCCAAAGATGCTCTATTGGGTTGAGATCTGGTGACTGTGGGGGCCAGTTTAGTACAGTGAACTCATTGTCATGTTCAAGAAACCAATTTGAAATGATTCGACCTTTGTGACATGGTGCATTATCCTGCTGGAAGTAGCCATCAGAGGATGGGTACATGGTGGTCATAAAGGGATGGACATGGTCAGAAACAATGCTCAGGTAGGCCGTGGCATTTAAACGATGCCCAATTGGCACTAAGGGGCCTAAAGTGTGCCAAGAAAACATCCCCCACACCATTACACCACCACCACCAGCCTGCACAGTGGTAACAAGGCATGATGGATCCATGTTCTCATTCTGTTTACGCCAAATTCTGACTCTACCATCTGAATGTCTCAACAGAAATCGAGACTCATCAGACCAGGCAACATTTTTCCAGTCTTCAACTGTCCAATTTTGGTGAGCTTGTGCAAATTGTAGCCTCTTTTTCCTATTTGTAGTGGAGATGAGTGGTACCCGGTGGGGTCTTCTGCTGTTGTAGCCCATCCGCCTCAAGGTTGTACGTGTTGTGGCTTCACAAATGCTTTGCTGCATACCTCGGTTGTAACGAGTGGTTATTTCAGTCAAAGTTGCTCTTCTATCAGCTTGAATCAGTCGGCCCATTCTCCTCTGACCTCTAGCATCAACAAGGCATTTTCGCCCACAGGACTGCCGCATACTGGATGTTTTTCCCTTTTCACACCATTCTTTGTAAACCCTAGAAATGGTTGTGCGTGAAAATCCCAGTAACTGAGCAGATTGTGAAATACTCAGACCGGCCCGTGTGGCACCAACAACCATGCCACGCTCAAAATTGCTTAAATCACCTTTCTTTCCCATTCAGACATTCAGTTTGGAGTTCAGGAGATTGTCTTGACCAGGACCACACCCCTAAATGCATTGAAGCAACTGCCATGTGATTGGTTGATTAGAAAATTGCATTAATGAGAAATTGAACATGTGTTCCTAATAATCCTTTAGGTGAGTGTATATCCTTCTTCTTCAGAGATGAAATGCCCAAAGGCTTTACTAAACTGCATTAGGAGGCTTCATCCAAATTCAGAGGAAACCAAAGGTGGCATTCCAGCATTCTGGAGCACCAGTGTGTAACCTTGTTGTGATGCAATGTATTTCCACTATACTGTACATAATGTTGGATTTTGAACCAAAGCTGCAAAGCATTTGCATTTCAATGCATCTTTTTTTTTTTTTTTTTAATCACTGTCCAAAAAATAATACAGGGTCATCTGGAGTTCACAAGAAAAATAAACACTATAAACGCAACGGCTTGCCAGAACAACAGGATATCCATGAGATCTTCTTTCCTGCAGTAACATTACCAACATTATTAGATATAAATACCATGCCTCTATGTATTGAAGTTTGCAAGGCTCCTTAGGCAATTTTCCACAGAAATTGTATAATTCCAAGACAAAGAAAAGATCTGCACTTAAAATTATTTAAAATGTAAGACACAAAAAACAAGACCACAACAGACACAAACATGTTTCGGTCCGAACAGACTGACCTCGGGGTGTTGACTGCCGTAAATTTAGAGCGCAGACCTTTTCTTGGCTTTTGATTTGTTAGATAATCATTTTCTACGCCCCAAACAAGAAACTTTCAAAGGACATTGAAAATGTGAGGGCATTGTTGGAATTGAAGGAATTGGATCATTACAATCCACTTGTTTAGGAGTTGTCAGATTCCTAAAATACAAACTTTTTGTCATAGACGTCTTGTCTTTCTACTACACAACAGTTTACTACAGTACATTTTCTAATTGAGAAGACATAGCTGTCAGGCCGCAGGCACAAGCTGGCTCTCACACAGTTGTCTGCCCAGGGTCAAGGTCTTTGATGAGGAGGAGGCTAATATTTTAGAAATGTCAGTCCAGCCGCCCCAATCCTGGGAGGCCTAAACAAACAAATAAAAACAAAGCAGCTGAAGAACCGTAACATGTAAACCAATGGCCCTGTATACTGACTATGGGATACCTGTCAGATAGGATATTAGTCCTGAAGATATGAAATATAACATTGCATTTTCAGCCAGAACAGGGATATCCCATCATCACAGACAAATTCAATTTAGGTTGCGCAAATCAAGCTTGCCATCTCCCATTGCTCCGAGATGTTCCCTTGGTCTAGCTATCTTGTTATCATGTTCAGATTTGATATTGAGTTAATATCCCATTAACTAAATTAATGATGAAAAAACTAAATCCTAAATTATGCACAGAAAATTATTATGCATGAACAGATGTAGAATATCATTTGAAACCCATTGAACCACAACATAAACACTTAATATGAATAGCCATGCAAATGCAGCCTTCAACACATGGGTGTCATTGTTAATTCTCTCATTCTTTGCATGTTGAAACTGTAGTCACTCATCAGTTGGTACTGATTAGATTAGTTTGTGTATTCGTTAGAGAGTTCAAAAATGTCCATTAATAAGCACAGCACTTTGACATGCAAGTATCTAGTCATTCTTCAAACATTGTTTTCTTCTCCTTGAAAGCAAAATTGAATTCAAACAATCCATCACATCTATCACAACTTGCCCTTGAAAATATACTGCACTCTTGGTTTTCTAATTCTTGACTGACCACCCTTTACATAATCACAAATGGGATAACACTTTAGTTCCCACAATGGCTCTTTCGACCATAAACACTCGCTCCAGTAATGACAGCTTTTCATAGGTTGATGTTTCATATTTCAATGTCATTAGAAAACAACCAAAAACCAGACATGTGTGAACACAGGCTGAACAATTAATGCAAAGGTAATTTTTCTTACTTCCTGTTTCTAAGCAAATGTGTTCAAGCTGTTCTTCTGTTTAACTGAAATGTGTCAAGTAGTTGATACACAGTACCTTTGTAACCATTTGCTGAACATGTCGCATATGTTTGACATAGTGTGTCCAAACAAGTAAGTAAGACAGATAATGTCCCTATAGTCAGTATAACATTTGGTGGCAACGTCAGTTTTAATTAAAACATAGTTCTCCTGTACGGTGTCCAGATTCAGGATGTCAGCTGTTCCATCTACATCAAATATTATGATTGATGCGATAGGTGGACATTCGGCATTCTGGGCTCGCTGTGGGGAAAAATGGCTTTGATGGCAAGTGAACTGGAGGATGCATACTTTGTCTCATCCCTCCTAGAAGTCTTAGTGGCGAGTCAGGTTTTGGAATTGGCAATATGAAATTCGGCCAAGAAAAGGGGGTACAAGTGATTGGAAATTCAAAATACTACTACTACTACTACTACTACTACTACTACTACTACTAGAATAATAATGATAATAATATGAAGAAGAAATACAAAATCTCCATTATACATTCAGATGTTTTTTCTTAGGTCAATTATATGATATAATACAATAACTTTAGAATGCTGCTGGAATTATAAGTAGCTTATACACTCACCTAAAGGATTATTAGGAACACCTGTTCAATTTCTCATTAATGCAATTATCTAACCAACCAATCACATGGCAGTTGCTTCAATGCATTTAGGGGTGTGGTCCTGGTCAAGACAATCTCCTGAACTCCAAACTGAATATCTCAATGGGAAAGAAAGGTGATTTAAGCAATTTTGAGCGTGGCATGGTTGTTGGTGCCAGACGGGCCGGTCTGAGTATTTCACAATCTGCTAAGTTACTGGGATTTTCACGCCCAACCATTTCTAGGGTTTACAAAGAATGGTGTGAAAAGGGAAAAACATCCAGTATGCGGCAGTCCTGTGGGCGAAAATGCCTTGTTGATGCTAGAGGTCAGAGGAGAATGGGCCGACTGATTCAAGCTGATAGAAGAGCAACTTTGACTGAAATAACCACTCGTTACAACCGAGGTATGCAGCAACGCATTTGTGAAGCCACAACATGTACAACCTTGAGGCGGATGGGCTACAACAGCAGAAGACCCCACCGGGTACCACTCATCTCCACTACAAATAGGAAAAAGAGGCTACAATTTGCACAAGCTCACCAAAATTGGACAGTTGAAGACTGGAAAAATGTTGCCTGGTCTGATGAGTCTCGATTTCTGTTGAGACATTCAGATGGTTGAGTCAGAATTTGGCGTAAACAGAATGAGAACATGGATCCATCATGCCTTGTTACCACTGTGCAGGCTGGTGGTGGTGGTGTAATGGTGTGGGGGATGTTTTCTTGGCACACTTTAGGCCCCTTAGTGCCAATTGGGCATCGTTTAAATGCCACGGCCTACCTGAGCATTGTTTCTGACCATGTCCATCCCTTTATGACCACCATGTACCCATCCTCTGATGGCTACATCCAGCAGGATAATGCACCATGTCACAAAGGTCGAATCATTTCAAATTGGTTTCTTGAACATGACAATGAGTTCACTGTACTAAACTGGCCCCCACAGTCACCAGATCTCAACCCAATAGAGCATCTTTGGGATGTGGTGGAACGGGAGCTTCGTGCCCTGGATGTGCATCCCACAAATCTCCATCAACTGCAAGATGCTATCCTATCAATATGGGCCAACATTTCTAAAGAATGCTTTCAGCACCTTGTTGAATCAATGCCACGTAGAATTAAGGCAGTTCTGAAGGCGAAATGGGATCAAACACAGTATTAGTATGGTGTTCCTAATAATCCTTTAGGTGAGTGTATACATGATCTATCAATTATACAAGTAATGATCTGTCTGAGATTTGGCATCTGAATTGCAATAATGAGAAATATATGCTGATATCAATATATCAACCAATGATACATGACCATTCATTATCCACAGCATTATTTAGGAAATCTCCTGGAATCATTATTCCACTGTTAAGAGTGAAGACTAACAATAATGAATACCTGGCCCATTTGGGTTGTTTGTATGGATTTAATAAGTTGTAGACACAATTTAAAAAGAGAAAGAAAGGACAGAAAACTATATTTTGGATGGAAAACACAAATTTAAGGGAATGTTGACCTTATTTTTTTACACTTTTCATTGGTTCATTTATTTCTGAGTGAAACTGAGCTCAGGTTAATTCTGATGAGCGTTCCACAAGGAAAATATTAATCTCTTGAGCTGAACTCTTGAAGTCAATATTGAGGCTGTATCTATGCTGACACAATTAATCTAGAAGGGTAAACTGTTCAGGCAAAAAGGATGTCCCCTGAACACATCTCTAATAAAACACAATAGTTTAAATGAATAATTATGTCATCAGCTATTAATTGTACTGGAGGGGTTTCCAAGGGAGATTAATTGAAATTGAAATATTTCAAGGGATACTGGAAAATACTAGAAATGTCGTAGATGGGTGTGGTCAAGAATTTCACATTTTAAATTCAGTTCCACATAGTTTTGTCCTTTATTCGAAGGCAGCATCACTATATGTAATGCTTTGTTCAAAGACATATAGCTTTGCATTTGATTTGCTGTATTTTGATGGAGTGGCTGCATTTATTTAATTATACAACTTAAAAAATATATACATAGATTTTGATTACTTATTTGTTTGTTTTTGTACTCTGGTCTTGGTCCGTTTCATGCATTAGATATATGGTGTAGAAAGGATTATCATTTACCATGACACTATAGGTTATGGTCTCGATTACTCTTCAGACAGGAATGAATAACATGCAGGTATGTCAGTGTCAGAGAGAGAGAGAGCACAGACCTGCAGGGCTGGAGCCTCAGTCATCGATCACTAATATCCCACAGTGTGTGGGAGACATTCAGTTGATCCTGCCATCCATGTGTAAACTAAGCAGCCCTCGAGTGACGAAAGCATAGTCTTGTTATTAGTTTATGCATCAACGGCTAGCATCGTTTGCAGACTCCCGGATTTTGGAGTTCCTCTGCACTGTATTAATGCTAGTGAATTATGCTGCCCTGTCTGGCCTAATCATTCATCTAGCTCTGCGTGTTGATCACAACAGGATCGTGTAAGGTTCAATGTATCCTAGCCCTACTACAGGGTCTTGATTATTTAAAAGTGTATAATCTTTATGATCATTAAAACATTGGAAACAGAAAGAACGTATCCCTGAACAGATCCCCAACTCCTCTGGAAATATAGTACAGAAACATGTTTCATTAGTGTGATGGGCCCTGTTTTTCATAAAATTGTAATTTACAGCTTGTGGGTTTGTGTGTTGCTTAAATAAATCAGCCAAGGAGAGCGTGTGGAATATCCAGATTTAAGAAAAATATAGCAATTGATTCAAACACCCACAGCAATACATTCATCCTGATTTATCACCTTGTGTAGCCTTTGACATTTACAATTAACATTTTCCTTTACTACACAGCTACTTTCAATATGTTTCCCTTTCTTTTAGTTTTTGTTGAACAGGAGTTCAGGCACAGTTTCTTGTCCTCATGTACAGCATTATGATTATTGTAGGAGGGGTAGCTGACTTCGATTGATGCAAGCAATGCACACGTAAGTTAAAAACAATTTAACCACTTTCTTATATTTTTCTTCAGTACTTCTTTCCCATTTGTGCACACGCATGGTGCAGACACCTGGGCATCTTGAGTGGAAGTTGGAGATATGCATCTTACATATTTCTAACTTTTTTTTTAATTCTCTGGGACAAGCCTTCATAGTATTAAAGCCACTCTGGTGGCATTTGGAAATATTGCATCCCCCAGTCTGAAGCATTGAATTTTAAACAGGATTTTGTACTCATTGCATTTCAATGTTATGATATACCCAAACACCAGCATACCTGCTATTTGAAGTTCACAAGGAAAATGCTTTTACATAGGTTTGTATCAAGTGCCTGAACTAATTCTTTCATAAGTTCACTAACATCATTTGTATAAAGACAATGCAGTGTTTGGAACTTGTATTACACAATATTTTAGGTTCAGGTTCGTGCATCCATTTTCTCCCATATCCAAATATTGTAATTTAAATGCTAATTAATTAATATAGTGAATACGTTTACATGCAGCCTAATATTCTGTTAATTATCCGGATAAAGCCAATTCAGACTAAACTTCCCTCATATAAACACCTAATTCGGAATAGAATTACGTGAACTGAGCCATTCTGAATGAAATTTCATTCTGAAAAAAGAACCTAGTATATTCCTTTGATAAACTGTTCAATAGGGGAATCAGAATGAGTTAACGTTGAGTGTGCATGTTTCTCTTGGTCTGCTCTAAATTAGCTGACTTCAAACAGCACAACTCTTTCCCACCAGTCCTTACCCCTCTCTGGATATATTGACCTGCTGTACATGGTCATGACATTTGAAGTAAGCACCTCTGCTTCATGTCGTTGCCGTCTGAATAGTAGGATGAGAGTTTGCAATCGCAAGGATATGACTAAAACCAGCAAAACGCACAGAATACAAAGTAACACGTCTCTTATGCGAGAAAAGGCAAACTGCGCAGCAAAACTACACTGCGCAAGTCACAAAGTAGCCTATACGGGTTATATGATTGACGTGTAAACAGGCCCCCACAATAAACCTCCTGTAAACAGATGTTCAGAATGTCCAGTGGGAATGAATTGATTCCGAATTAGCAGATATTGTGCATGTAAACGTATTCAATGATATGTTCAGAAAGATATCTTTCAAGTGCATGGGAACACCCCCCATGGTGACGCATCTTGGTGGTTGGAGTGCCAGTGAGGGTTCTGGTGAGCACACTGGCTGGCGCAGAGCGGTGACCTGCTGCAATACACCACGTTGCGTTAGCTGCTGCTTCACAACAGCGTATATGTGTAACGGACACTGTACCTCACCCCTTTGGGTAGTCATCTTAACTTGAAGACTAAGATCATAGGTTGGAAATGCAAGCCTGATTATCAGTAAAAGAAAATACTATCGAAAGGCTGCACTCCAGCAAAGAGAGACGTGGGGAGTGTCAGTAGATAGAGTCGGCAGTGGGGGTGGGTTTGCCTGAGTGACACTCATGACAGCCTATAGACAGCTTTGATAGACAATTCCTGAGTACCCCTTGGGTAGTATTCCCTTTTTCAGATAACCGGGGGCACATTCACAACCTATCGATTTACAGAACAAAAGATAAATTCAAATGTCATAAACTGAGAACACAAGATTGCCAGAGTGTAAGGAGCAGAGAGCTTATTCTGCTCATCTGACCTAGAATATTACTACAATATGTGAAAATGTCTTGGATATTTTTAGCCGTGTGTCATTTCACAAGTGAGACATTTCTGCCGCAGGAGCTGACTGGGATGTACATTATTTCTGTACAAGTTTTCCCCTAACATGCTTTCTACTGTGAATAAAAGGGCTATTGAAGTGTCCTAATCTGAACTTTGGATCAAATATATACACCTCTATTTTGGGGAATTACCAGACAAGAACACCCATTATGCAGCTACATTATCGAAGCATTAATGTACACACTGGATGAGTGAGTAATGAAGTCACACTCACCATTTCTATTTCACTGTAATAATGGATGTTCCCGAAATACCTAATGAAAATGGAGAGAACATGCACACAGTGGTGTGTGAAGACCTAAAGCACTAAATTGTCAGGAGACTTTTGTGATGGAAAACATAAATTAATCAAAACCCACACTTTGCAAGTCTCTTTCCTATTCTCATCAACAGGGAGGATATTTGACTAACTTCCAACTTTTTCACAGTTACAGTAAGCTTTTTAGCTTATTTTTATATTTCGAAATGTGATCATACACATTTGATTTTCATTCTGGAAATGTACCGCTCTCAGACTCTGCTTAATAAACTCTAAGTATAAAATTTTCACAGAATAGGAGTAAATATTGTATTTAGTTTTTGACAATTACCAAATAACACACTTGCTTTCTAATGTTAACCTGACATATTAGCTATATCCCTTACTAGAAATACGTGCTTGTAATCATACAGTTGAGATTGCAGTTGTTTATCCTTCGTAACAATGGAGAATATAATGTGTTGCCTGCATTATTTGTCCAAACTAATCACAGTCACTTCCAAGCAGCCTATACTTTGCACCATAGGCTTCCGAGTGTGAGAAGGAGTATTGTATTTCGTCTGAGGCAATTTGTAGGAATAAATACCACTGATACAAGTACTGCAAATATACAGCTTTTATCTACTGCATTTTGTGCATTTTCAAGAGTGGTTGGTATTAATATATTTTAGATTTTTGTTTTGCTATTGAGCGTCCTTCTGAAGAGCAGACTTTAAACTCAGTATTTCACTTTGAATATTGAATTCAATATCTCGCTAATAATCAATTGTATTTCCCATTGTATGTATCCATGCCCCTTTGCCATTCTACCATGACATCACTTCCCTGCATTCTCAGAACGTTTGTTTCCCCAGTTCTCTCCGGGTCTTTTGACATGATAGGTTTGTAATTCGTTGGTTTGGTGTAATTCAGGCACTTGAAGGTGTATGACTGTGACATCAGTTCAAAGCTCGGGTCCAGACATACACATTCACTATACATTTCCAACAATGCTGTCAATGCACTCAGACTATGAACATAGTGGCCGTGATTTCTTCATAAAACCGTGTAACACATCCTTCATCTCAAGCGAGGTCATGTTTGTCACAATACCTCTGATAATATCGTGTCTGTGGAAGTCGTAAGGCACAGATGGAAGTTGTATTTCAAATATGAACTGGATGAAACATATTTAAGATAGATAATACAGAATGAGTACAATTGTATTTATTTTTTTGAGGAGGAGACATTCAAGGTAAACATGTTTTTAAACTAAGAAACATTTAAGCAGATGACTTGCTTTGAAAAAAAACTTTGCACTTGAACCTTTGGTGGGATTAATCAATTTTCATACATAAATAATTGTGCTTCTCCACTAGAGGGCGGTGTGGACATTTTGAAGTGCAGTACAACATACTGGAGACTCCCTCCGCACTGACGTGCACATTGTGAACACATCACCTCAGTGCTCGGGCCCCTGTATTGGTAACCAGCATGTTTTCCAAATAGATTTTCTAAGTGCTTTCAATAGTGTTAACATATTTCTATAATCTGCTAAATGTACATATTCCTAAATGCACCCTAATATCTCAAATATAGGGAAGTATAGGCTATGCTTCTTGTAGAATTTTTTTATAATATATTCAAATCATTATTTTGCATCTTTCCTCATTAAACTATTTTATCTTAGTATCTAGGATCTTGTATTTTTTTTTGGGGGGGGTGGACTCTGAACATAAATACTGCTACATGCGATATGTTTGAGCTGCGATTGGCCTTTCTTAGTACAGCTACCCCATAGTCTCTATGTACAGTAAAACTGGATATGAGTAAATGTAACTGCACTAATCAGATAAATCTTCAAAATATCAAATAATTAAATTAGTCAATCTGCTGGATCTGATTGCAAATGTGTTTCATTGTATTGCTTTGTAGTTCTGTTTACCAATATTAAAACTTAAAGAGGAACGTTGCTGCTAATCTAATAAAAAATAAAAAAACGCATAAAAAACAAATACAGTGACTTAATATGTAGAAGATATACATCTCTTGTTCTGTTCATTGACAGGCTTATACAGTGTCTCTTTTCTATTCCAGCAGTTGGGTTCTGTGATCGTTCAATATCAAATTACTTTGCTAAATGTATTTGAGAGGAGTTTTGTTAATATTCATAATGCATTATACTAAGAGGGGAAAACAAGAAAGGAATTGGAGGTCTTCAGCCAGTGTCGGGGAACAGTTATTAAAATGACATAATAGGAAAGATTGTGCACCTTTAACCATTGTTTCATTTAAATGGACTTGCTCTTGTAGGTTCCTTGTGGAATAATTTGAGATACAGTGACCAAGATAATGGGTTTGATAAGTTAGCCTTGGTGTATTAATATCAATCCAAATAGAGTTTGCAATAGCTTATTTTTAGTGTTGTATGGCAATGTTTAATCCATTGATTTAGTATGGGGCCTGTCAGTTACTGAATACATTTATTTGGATGTGTCAGATCTTTTTAGTCAAGCATTGTTTGATACTTTAAATAAAATGTTATGTTTCAGTGCAGAAAGAATGCAGTATTTTACTTCCATTATAAATGATCAACATTGAACAATTAATGTTGTTTCGGTTTAAGCGGTTTATGGAGTAGACATTTTGAAAAGGCAGAGAGGTGGAAAACAAAGTAAATCTGTAATCCAGTTTTTATTGAAATGGGCAGCGAATGAAAATGCATAATAGAACTAATCATTTTTTTTTAAATACATACAGACACATCTTGCACATATTACACAACGGATCTTAGTGGATGCTCATACAAGTAACGCTGTTATCTGTCACAATGTTGAGTTTCTTTAGTGTTTGATGAGTGCAGTGTTGAGAGTGGATCTCTTGATAAATTAGGAAATCATCACTAATTTCTGCTTTTGCTGTTAGTTTCAGAGTCACAGTGGAGTAATCACGGAGGGCAACAATGATCCATTTTTTAATTACTATCTTAGGGAGATCCCTGCATAGAAAGTTAATCTGGGAACAAAAAACAAACAGAAACCAATACAATAAAAAAAAACAAATGATTGAATCTGGAGCCACATTCAGCAGTGAACAGCTGTGATAAACATGCAATATGCAAGGTTACAAAACAGTAGTGCTGGTTTCATAGTAATTCTAAGTACTAGTTGTAGTGGTAGTAGTAGTAGTAGTAGTAGTAGTAGTAGTAGTAGTAGTAGTAGTAGTAGTAGTAGTAGTAAAAAACAACTGGTCATATTTCTAGCAATTGAGAGGTTCGGAACTGTATCACTTTGGAAAGGAATCGCCACTTAAACTCAAATCAGTGTCTCTCAATAATTAGGGAGCTGTGAAACAGTGATGATAAACTAAGCCTGAAATATTTTTAGATGGGCATAGAAAAGATGTATTCCTCCCCCCGGGGGTGCTGGGGATAGCAGTTCTTTTTGGAAACCCTGACTGGAATTATCTTTCAAAGTGCCAACAATTAATATTCATTTTCCCCAAGGTAGGCTGAGTTTTGTTTCCTGCAGTAAAGAATTCAATAGACCGTAGACTATCACATTAACAGAGATGTAGTCACAACTTGAATCATTCCCCCACCCAAACACACACACAAACACAGACATGAAATCAAGATTGAACCTATATTTTAGGAATATACATGCGATACATATTGCACGACTGGCTACACGTCTGAAGGAAATACGTTAAACCATTTAGCATCTTCCCTCGACCTGTGAATGTCCTGGCAACTTCCTGGGAGTATAGAAAACTCAAGCATTTTACAAGAATGTCAACAACAATTGGTAGAATGAATGACACGTACGGTAGATTTATATGTGGACATTCAATAAAGTATTGATTGCAATACGTGATTAGGAGATGGGTTGGATGCTCTATTGGGTTGAGATCTGGTGACTGTGGGGGCCAGTTTAGTACAGTGAACTCATTGTCATGTTCAAGAAACCAATTTGAAATGATTCGACCTTTGTGACATGGTGCATTATCCTGCTGGAAGTAGCCATCAGAGGATGGGTACATGGTGGTCATAAAGGGATGGACATGGTCAGAAACAATGCTCAGGTAGGCCGTGGCATTTAAACGATGCCCAGTTGGCACTAAGGGGCCTAAAGTGTGCCAAGAAAACATCCCCCACACCATTACACCACCACCACCAGCCTGCACAGTGGTAACAAGGCATGATGGATCCATGTTCTCATTCTGTTTACGCCAAATTCTGACTCCACCATCTGAATGTCTCAACAGAAATCGAGACTCATCAGACCAGGCAACATTTTTCCAGTCTTCAACTGTCCAATTTTGGAGAGCTTGTGCAAATTGTAGCCTCTTTTTCCTATTTGTAGTGGAGATGAGTGGTACCCGGTGGGGTCTTCTGCTGTTGTAGCCCATCCGCCTCAAGGTTGTACGTGTTGTGGCTTCACAAATGCTTTGCTGCATACCTCGGTTGTAACGAGTGGTTATTTCAGTCAAAGTTGCTCTTCTATCAGCTTGAATCAGTCGGCCCATTCTCCTCTGACCTCTAGCATCAACAAGGCATTTTCGCCCACAGGACTGCCGCATACTGGATGTTTTTCCCTTTTCACACCATTCTTTGTAAACCCTAGAAATGGTTGTGCGTGAAAAGCCCAGTAACTGAGCAGATTGTGAAATACTCAGACCGGCCCGTCTGGCACCAATAACCATGCCACGCTCAAAATTGCTTAAATCACCTTTCTTTCCCATTCAGACATTCAGTTTGGAGTTCAGGAGATTGTCTTGACCAGGACCACACCCCTAAATGCATTGAAGCAACTGCCATGTGATTGGTTGGTTAGATAATTGCACTTAATGAGAAATTGAACAGGTGTTCCTAATAATCCTTTAGGTGAGTGTAAGTACTTAAGAAGAAAGTTTTCAATCGAGAGGAGGCCATTCGCCCCATCATGCTCATTTGGTGTCCATTAATAACTAAGTGATCCAGGATCCTATCCAGTCTGTTTTTGAATGTTCCCAAATTGTCTCTTCAGCCACATCGCTGGGGAGTTTGTTCAGATTGTGACGCCTCTCTGTGTGAAGAAGTGTCTCCTGTTTTCTGTCTTGAATGCCTTGAAGCCCAATTTCCATTTGTGTCCCCGGGTGCGAGTGTCCCTGCTGATCTGGAAAAGCTCCTCTGGTTTGATGTGGTCGATGCCTTTCATGACTTTGAAGACTTGGATCAAGTCCCCACGTAGTCTCCTCTGTTCCAGGGTGAAAAGGTTCAGGTCCTCAGTCTCTCAGTAGGACATTCCCTTCAGACCTGGAATAAGTCTGGTTGCTCTCCTCTGAACTGCCTCTAGAGCAGCGATATCTTTCTTGAAGTGTGGAGCCCAGAACTGTCCACAGTATTTCAGATGAGCTCTAACTAGCACAATGTACAGTCTGAACATTACTGCCCTTGTTCTCAATTCTACACTTTTGACAATATACCCTAGCATTGTGTTTGCCTTTTTTATTGCTTCCACAAATTGTTTGGATGGAGAAAGTGAGGAGTCCACGTAGACTCCTAGATCTTTCTCATGCGATACTTCATCTTGTTCTATTCCTCCCATAGTGTAATTATAGTGGACATTTTTGTTACCTGCGTGTAATACCTTGCACTTGTCCACGTTGAATTTCATCTGTATATAAAGAGAGATGGCACTCATACAGTTTAAACATGAAGCTGTATATTTTTTTTCACTGTCAGAATTAATAGATACTTCAGTCGCAGTGTGTGGCCTGTTTCTATAGTAACCAGCCCGATACTGGTCTGGAGATCCGTGAGTCACGCAGGAATGCAGTTACACGAAAGGTGTTTAACCAAATTTATCTGGCAAGATATACCACACAGGTCACAAGGGACCCAAGAGGAGGCACAGGACAACACTCTGAATAGATAAATATATTTAATCATTGCATTAAACAATCAAGAAGATAAGAGATCTTTCTTTGCAGCTCTCATTTCTATGACCAACACAAAGTCATTTCTGTCACACTATATCATTTTTATTATCCAGATTTGCACTTTAGAGGCTGTTAATAAAGCATATTTGCAAGTATGACGTGTCGGCAGGATAACAATTAAAAGCTGATATGATATAAGAACCTACAGGGACATTCTGAAGGTGATAATCTGGATAATTACAACTTAATCCCCAAATCTAGCACAATTTTTAAGCATTTGATTAGCCCTAACTATAATTAGCCCAACAAACATCTGAACACGAGTCTGAACTTCACATTTCATTTTGATTCAAAGTTGAGCTAAACTGATGAAAATGTTATTCTGAAACTACTTAAATGAAAGGGTAAGACCATTTGTACCTTTAGGTGCATCCAGAGTTAAACATATTAATCAGTGAAGTCCATCTTTAATAGCTGTGCAAACCTCAGCAACATATTAGACTTAAAAATAGCAAAAAGCCTGATCCTGTCCAAAACGGCAATTTAAAGCTACACCTAATCCACCAGTGCACTTTCCTGTGAAGTGCAATTTAGTCCTGGTATTTGTATCTTTATGTCCATGGTTAGACTGTTTCTTATGTGACCAGAAGTAGGTTTATGCTAATGACTGATGGGGACTTGTGCTGAAATGAGCTGAGATACTATATTTCAATTACATTAATAAATACATACATACATAATTAAATCGATTCATTCTAAAAATGCATTTCTCCGTGAAAAGTGTTTGTAAATCCATAGCATAATGTTTCTTGCAACTTGGATAGTGTCTCACACAACTTCAATTAATTTGCCTACAAATAGCATTAATATTTCCAAAATATTGGACATTACAAATATCTTTCCTATTTGATTATTCCAGGTACAGTACGTACATTGGAACTAAGCAACAACAAATTCAGTTTGCTTAATAGTCTTTAATTACACTTGTAGCTAGGACTTGTGCATAGAATATTAACTGAGATATATATTCTTACATTTTAATGTTAATGAAATATTGTGGTTGATTTACATTTTCTTGCAAAGGTTGTGCAAATGCTTGTCCACAACTGCGCATAATACAGTGATATGTACATGATTATAACATTGTAATATATTTAGAAAACAATTGTAATTATAAGTTTACTAAATAAGCAGATCAGCCCACAGGAAAAGTTTAGCAATGTCATTTTATATAACAAGTAGGAGTTTACCTCCCTGTGTGTTAGCACTATCACTGTCCGAGTAATATTGCCAGACATTTATTTTTATGCATTCTGAGTAAACTAGATTCTTGGAATTATGCTCATTATTCTTTAAACTTATGAAAAACAAAATGAGCTTGCCGGTTTCATTTTATTTTTCAGAAGTATACTCTTTGAGACTTTTTGTATGTACTTCATAGGATAAATGAAATAATCAAACCATATCATACTATGACAGGATAGAAACTGAATGCAGAAATAGAGACTAGAAACCATGCGTGTTTTTTCTGTGCTTCAAGGCACACTTATTAGACCAGTGCATTCTGAACAGTTGTCTGCACTGGTCAAGCAAACAAACTAACTAAAGGTCAGTAAGCATGCATTCACATTCACATTCACACGCACACACACACGTTTAGACCTCTATCACAATGTTCACATACTGCTTGTCAATGAACAAGTTAATAATATCTCCACACATTCAAAAAGACAATAACATCAAAGAATACTAGTAAGGGAGTTGTTTTAGTGTGCGAAACTGCTTGTTGGCTTGAAGGACTGTGAAATAGTCCCAGAATCAATTGTTAAGGAGTTTTTTTTATATACACGTTTCAAAGGCAATGTGAACCAGAGAGGTTCTGTCGACAGGACATAAAGATTGCCTTTCTATTTGAACTGATCATGTTCCCATTTATATAGAGCCCTGCCACATCAACCATCTTGTTTCAGATTTGATCCACATTCATTCATATCCACACACACATGTGAATTTCTTAACTATTTCATATAATAAAATATAACTGATATAACTCATTCCCTAAGTTATTTGCCCTTTTTCAGAAATCTGTGCAGAAATAAATGGGGATCACTGATAACACCTTACACTTTCTCAGATCCTTTGCCTCAAAATATGCAGATGAAGCCTATGATATGATAAAGCTAAATGACAATTTTTTTATTTTAGTATTTCCAAATCAAATGAGGAATTACCTGCTGGTATGTTTAATAACATAGATAGGTCTAATTAAGGTCACTTCTAGGGTATCTGGAATTCTCTTAGAGATGTGTTCGGGTCCGTTATCTATCTCAAATTAATGTATGGACATTAATGTCAAAATGTTAATGGTCTGAAGTATAATGTGATTATGACACATTCTTTGAAATCACTTTACATTTACAGACATCTTAAAATGATGAGGAAGTTGTTATGAAATATGATCAAATTAATGAGATTCTCTACAGCTTTTAAATGTACCTGTCAATTAAGCATAGATATTTTACGATATGCCATGACCTCTGGAATACATTTCATATCTGAGACATTTTCTAATTATTTACAAATATGTTGAAAATTGTATTTGAAGATATATTGAACAGTTCCAGACGGGTGGCAGGCATAGGCCAGCTGTCTGGGTTCCCCGATGGATTATTAATTAAATTTCTAACCCTTGGGTCATTCAATTTCAACCCTGGTTAATAGTGATCAAAATCATTTCCCTGTTGGCTATTGGAGGTCAAAGTGTAATTACCATCTATTGGACTCAGTTGCTGCTGGGGATCTGTCAATGTGCAAGAACCTCCCTGATGGTCACTAATTGACAACTGGTGGGCCTTCCAGTGGAGGTGAAGTGATGTATAGACAGAGGAGGAATGACTCACTGCATCATCCAATGACACATCTGCTCTTCACATAATGAAGGGCTTAGTCTCAATGGCATTAAAAAAAATCAACTGCATCTGCCTTTTTCTTCTCTTCTTGTAGTATTAGATTAGTTTACAACAACTGGGTTATTGTGAACACACACACACACAACAGTAAAGACAACAATGAAGACATTTCTGAGATGGCATAGGCTAATTTTCCCTCAGTTTTTGGCTTATTTCTGATATTCAAACAATTATCTTTTCTTTGCATTTATATTGATTCAGAATTAATATGCTGACTGTTCAAGAGTTGTCTTTTCATGTAATGTTTATTATGAATAATATAATTAACACAAAAGTGCAATGGATTGTATCTTACATATTTATTTAACCCAAAGATGTAAATACAATTAAATCTAGTGTAATATAGTGATATTAACAGCCTCTAAAGTGCAAATCTGGATAATAAAAATGACATAGTGTGGCCTTTTTTTTTTTAAGTCTTAAGGTTCAAATTAGGGTTGGTGAAATTAGGGTTAGGTATAGAAGTATTGGGGCCTAGGTTTGGGATTAGGATTAGTGGACCTAAATTTGAAGTTAGGGTTGGGGTAAAGAGTGTAATTTGGGGTTAGCGTCAGGGTTAAGGTAAGGGAATCCATTAGATTTATGGGTTTACTTTTAGGGTTCTTGGGGTCTGTGGCCTAGGCTGGGGGTTGTGGGTTTATTGTGAAATGAAGGTTTAATATGAGGGTTTTGGTGCCAGGGTGATTGCTTGGGGTTTGGGTCAGGGTTAGGATTTGGAAGGTCAATTCTGAAAAGGATAAGTAATGAAGGTTTGTTTTAGAATCTTTCATTATGTCCCTGGGGATAGATTGTTTAATTTTATGTCCTCTTGTTTGTTAATATTTTAAATGTGTTGGCTAATTCTGGTAGTGATCTGTTTTTTTGTTTCTCTTATATTAATAATATTAATAATAAATATGAATAATAATATTCCTGCAAAATAATAGTACTCCCTTTAAGTGCATATTCACCCATGCAGACTAATTACACAGCACCTGGAGACAAACAAGCAATAGACGGATTTTTAAAGATATTCTTTGTCACTGTAATTTCTGATCACGGTCCAATTGCATGTCTATTTTTGTGTTTGTTTGTTTTTTTAACAGTTGGAAAGTACAATACATATCACTTTTTAACCAAATTTGATCATTCTGATTATTGAATCTCGAGAGAAATGAGGAAAACCTAATACCCCACTCAAGGCTTCCACACAACTGGACCTGATTAGCCAATTGTACACTTCCCTCTGGGAAAGCCTGGCTAAGATATAAAACTGAATGAGCTCCACTGAAGGGAAAATATATAAACAGGGTTAGGGTTAGGGTTTGGGTGTTATATTTATAAATATCCATCAATTTAGAATAACTGCCTCATCCAGAATAGGGTCAGGGTGATCCAGGGCCTATTACGCAAGACAGGGTGCAATCTGGACAGGATGCTAGTCCATCACAGGGCATTTATGAAAATTAAAAGAAAGACATCTCAGGCAGGGAGATTTTCTACATTTTCTACGTCTACAACAGCTCTGTGGAGTATTCCTGATGGAAATGTTCCAACTAATTCACTATTATTGTCAGTTGGAGAGGACATGTTCTACTTCTCTTCTTTCAATTACAATGGAATGGGTGAGATTAGTTTTTCTTGTCCTCATATTCAGTAATATTTGTGCCTGTGTAGGTATATCCTTTGTGTCTGCCTTAAACTCTGTTTTACCCAGAAAAGTACAAAGAATTCTGAACACAATGTTGAATGAATATATGTAAAAGAAAAGTGTATATAGACACAATTTGAATTAGTACATTTCTGGACAGTGCGTGTGTATACCCATTTTTTATAGTAATGATTGACTTGATAGTAATGATGCACATGACTGTATGTCTATTTCCCAGCAAGATATGCAACTCTATTCACATTAGATGAAGAGCTAACCTGAAACTAATTGTATCTGGTTCAGTTGCTCTCAGTATTGAATGGGTGAACAGAAGAAGTGAAGAAGAGTATATCCATAGATCGCCAGTTAGCAGGGTAAAAATAATAAAAGCACAATCCTATAGTTTGAGGACAATTTCTTTTTACCATTTTACAATGCGATTAGTGCACTGCCATTCCAAGCATTGTCATATTGGAACCAGCTGAATGGAAAGATCATTTCAGAAAGGAATTTGACTGTAGAGGAACAGACCTAACATTACTGATGGTATTTGCCAGAATGAAACTGGCAGTTTGTACATTTTCTTGTAGATTTTCTGGCATTTAAAGTGACTGGAACTGACAAGCGTGTCTGAAAAATGGTGGGCAAGTTAACTGCTAGAAAGTTACATTTGAATGGAAGCATACTTTTTAGTCTGACCTAAACATAAAAATTGATGGATATGTGATCCATTATAATGGTACAGAGAAGCATTTGGTCACTTTGCATTAATTTAGGATTGGCTTGGCTGAGCATGGTACTGGAGCTGGGGTTCAGTCGATTTCTGTGCTCATACAGAAATACCCTTTCCAATATTCGCTTGGTTCTATTGCACAGCTGCCTTGTCCTTTCACCAGGCAACTACTATGACAAAAGAAAAGCGGGATCAGGTATATATATGGCCCAGGTTTGACGGGCTGCACCTGTTTGTGTTTTCAGTTGATTGCATGAGACACAGGTGCATCTGCTCTGCTGCACTCTAGAAATTTCCACACCGCTGTCCGGGGTCCTGACCCTGGAAGAGCTGCCTGGTGCGGTCTGTGATCACAGCCCTTGGAAAGCCTCCTGCTGCTGTCCGTGGTCCTGTTGGCCAGTAAAGAGAGAAACCAAGCAGGCACATTGCAATGATCTATGACCTGTCCTCACATCCTGCTACAGTATAAATACACTAAGTGTACAAAATATTAGGGACAACTTCCTGATATTGAGTTGCACCTCATTTTGCCCTCAGAACAGTTTCAATTTGTTGGGGCATTTTCCTGCTGCAAACATCCACTACCAGATGGATACACCACTGCCATGAAATGATACACCTGATTGGCAATGATATTCAGATACCCTGTGGCATTCAAACGTTGATCCACTTTTATCAAGGGCACTTCGATCTTTTGTCTTTCCCATTTGTCCTCTGAATGGAGCAGATACACAATCCAGGTCTCCTCCCCTTCACCTACACTGATTGAAGTGAATTTGAGAGGTTACATCAATAAGGGATCACAGCTTTCACCTAATTTCACCTTGTCAGTTTATTTAATGGATAGCGGATGTTTTGTACACTCAGTGTATACAGTTTTAATTCAAAGTATCTACATGCTACATGTAATCAATGCTAATTGGTGACACATGTGGTTAAATAAACATAGTTGATTGAACAAAAGGTATTTGCAATGATATATTTTCAAACTTTGTTGCACCCTGATTCATCCTAAATAAAATGCAGAATACATGGAAAAAAAACATCTGCAGCTCTTCTGGACAATGATTAGTCATCCTTGAGATTGTCCAACAGTCCAATTTCTTTAGCACCAGAAATGAATTATTTTAATTAAATAGAAATACTTTCAACTGTAATATTCATGATTAAATAGCTTTTGATTCATTATTCAGTACGAATAGTAACTAAACTGGTTACTTCTGTTTTCAATCTTCAAATTGAATAATGTCTACTATATATCTCAAAAAGTGCCATGATAATATATTCACTGTCATCAAGAAATGGTTGGACACTCAGAATACATTATCCATTCTGATTCTAACACCAACTTTTGAAAATGCATTAATGTCGGTCTATATTCTGTATTATCATCTAGTGAATAATTGGCCTTCACTATTATGCTTTTTTTTAAGTATCTGAAAATTGTATACTATTTAGAGTTCTTTTTAGGCTTAAAATGTTTCTGTGTTTTAAAGCTAATGGTAAAATAGGACGAGCAAAAATAAGCTGAAAAGATTGTGTGGGATCTTATTGATGCAGAGTTCTCTGGCACTGTAAACTGCCTTTTAACCTTTCATAGCTCATATCTAGCAAGTACTAATATGTCTAAAAACGCAACTGCTTCATTTGCTTCAGTTTCCACATTTCAATAAGCATTCATTTTTTAAGCATAACTAATTCAATTGTACAGCACTGATTTATTTATTTGCCTAGAATTTCCTCTACTGTTCAGTTTTCTCTTGGTCTTTATAAATAATGGTTTAGTATTGGAAAATATTATCTCCGAACAATTGCAATAAAATAAGCTGTTTATTTACAGAGATTGTGATGTCAGAGCAGCACTCTGGAGACACTAGTGTACACAGGGCTGGCACTGCCAATGGGCAATCTTTGACATTTGCCTGGGGCACCATCGTTTAGGGGTGCCAAGATTGAACGCAATTCCTGGATCTCGATCTTAAGCAACTGGTGGTTGAATTTGCAAAACAAAAAGCATGAAAAGTAAACTTCTACACTTAGTTTCAAAACTAACTTGAATTTCCTTTTGTTTGTTTATTTGTGACATGATAAGCTACATCAGGCATTGTTCACTGTAAAGGGTTAATAAATTTCCATACGGTTAGTGAATAAATGCGACACAATAAAGTATTGTTTAATTGCATATTACACATTAATTCATGTTAAAGTATGCAGTATCTTCAGTGTTTTTTCTCACTATATGTGTGGCTATTACATGTGTGTAGGGGGAGGGGAGGGTGCTATTGTGGCAGTTTGCCTAGGACACCAATTACCCATCACCAGCCCTTTCACCCTATTGGAGGCAGCCCTCGCTTTGCACCTGTCTGGGTCCATACCATTGCATTATGGCATGAAATAAAGGATTTTCTAGAATCCCCCTGGGTCGATTTAATCTACACATGTGCTCCATATAGTCCATAGCTTTGTCTTGAATCAAGAAGATGTAATAGAGAATTAAATATTGCCCTGGAGAGAATTTAAAAAGGCATTCTGACCTGTTCTGATATATAAAGATATTTGTTCTGAAGAATCGTACAGATTTCTATCTGTAAAACTGTTTTACCTTCCCCTGCACACCCACCTACATAGTACTGTAGCAAACATGACCCATATGTTATTTTAATAACATAGATAACAACAGCATACAGGATGTAAGGTATCTTGCAATATTTTACATAGTGTGTGTATATATATGTGTGTGTATCACCATCACCACCATAAGCCTATATCAATCGACAGTTAGATGAAGGCCTCCCCACGATGTTTCCACTTGCTTTGACCTGCAGCTTCTCTTTTCTACCTGCAAAGTTTATGATTTCATCTCCCCATCTTTTATGTGGTCATCCTTTAGGTCTTTTCTCATCTCATCTCTTGGTATCCATTCAATAGCTTCCTTTGTCCATCTGTTCTTCTTGCAATATGTCCAGCAAATGTGTCCAATGTTTTGGCAACCCTTCATTGTAATTTTCTGCATATTATATATCTGTGTATCTGCAGTACACTGTATAAATTCATTGAGATTATAAAGTTATAAGTGAAGGCAATGAGGATGTTCTTATTTCTTTCTTTTTTAAAAAAAAGACATGAAGCTGTCATTTTAAATAACATCTATTATATCATGCTTTATAGCACATGGTCTAGCCTACACACTTAAAACCCATAGGATTATACATATTTTATGTTGACTGTGGATCACTGCAAATTGAAAACAATCCACAGGCTTGTGCCTCATAATTTCATTGTGAGCATTTATTTAAAACAGAATCCACCGCTTTATCTCAAGAAACAGCCTGTCGGTATTCAATTTATTTTAATTTTTATTCTATATTCTACTTAATTTCTACTTTATATAGAATAATTTACTCAGATTAAGTTTGAAGTCTTTCTAGAAAACAGTAGATTCTGACGATGTCTACCTCTGGTAATGCATCATAAAGTATATAATTAAGTAAGAAAATAAATTGAAACCAAAAAGCTAAACAACCAAATAATCCAAATAATTCCACACCAATACAACATAGATCATTTCCCATTTCAAATGTTATAGTATGTTTGAACTAAATCTACAAATACCTTCTATCTGCATCTTGTTGATCCCATTGTTTATAATGAATGAAGCCAGGTTTCATTTGTGGGACTTGGTTTGTTACAATTTATAGTGCCAAGCTTATATGTTATGCAGCTGCAGATAGCCAATCTGAATTTTGGACTGTGGCACTGTTTTTGACAACGAGCAAGGATTAACACTTAACACTGTTGACCTCAAACATAAAGCAACCAAAGAGACTCTTTCTTCAGTAATACCTTACAATCTGAATCTATCAGCATGTTTGTGCCACACTATGCAGGCTCATTGCACTCTGTCCTGGGATTTCTGGGATACTCTTATACAAAAATAGACCTACCACTCAGAGAAACACACATGGTGTCTTCTTACTCAAGTGCTGTACAATAGTTGTGTGTCACATGAGACGAATATATAATATATATATATATATATATATATATATATAGTGGGCACCACGAGCCCCAGAACAGCTTCAATGCTCTTGGCACAGATTCTATGAGTCTCTGGACTCTACTGGAGGGATGAACACCATTCTTCCAAAAGATATTCCCTCATTTGGGGTTTTGATGATGGTGGTGGAGAGTGCTGTCTAACACGTCGGACCAAAATCTCCCATAGGTGTTAAATTGGGTTGAGATCTGGTGACTGCGAAGGCCATAGCATATTATTCACATAATTTTCATACTCATCACACCATTCAGTGTCCCTCATGCCCTGTGGATGGGGCATTGTCATCCTGGAAGAGACCACTCCCATCAGGACAGAAATGTGTCACCATAGGATAAAGGTGATCACTCAGAATCACTTTGTCATGATTTGCAGTAACCCTTCCCTCTAAGAGGACAAACCATGCCAGGAAAATGCCCCCCACTGCATAACAGAGGCTCCAGACCCCCTCACTGTAGGGGTGCAGCAGTCAGGCCTGTCCCGTTCTCTTGGTGTCCCACACAGGCACTCGCCCACTTGTCCAGAACACGAGCCAGTTGAGCGTCTGTGTGACTGAAGCTCCTGACATTCGTGTCCCAATAATGACCCCTCTTTCACAGTCACTCAGATCCTTTCCTCTTGCCATCTTGATCCAAAATTGAAGTAATCTGGGCCTGCTCAGCATTTGTATACATGCCTCAGAGCATGATAGGATGTTAATTGCTTAATTGTATCATGCAGTACACCTGTTTGGAGGTGTCTGCATTCATTATGTTGCTCCACTCATTTATTCAGGTTTTTCCTTTAGTCACCCATCTGTATGTGTGTGTGTGTATGTGTACAGTGCCTTGCAAAATTATTCAGACTCTCTTACATTTACACAACTTGAAAGAGCTTGAGCAAATCTGCCAAGAAGAATGTGCAAAAATTGCACCAAGCGGGTGTGCAAAGTTTGTGGTGACTTACCCAAAAAGACTTGTATCTGTGTTTGCTGCCAAAGGTGCATTCACTAAATATTGAGTTGAGAGGTCTGAATACTTATGCAATCTGCACATTTCATTTTTGTCTCTTTATTTTTTGCTGACATTTACTATACCTTATCTTACCAATTCAAGTCATCAGTTTGAGCATTCAAGTTTTTAATAAAATATTAAGTAAAAAATAAATGTGTATGCATCATTTTGTAATTTCACAAAATGGGACACCATAGAAAGGGTCTGAATACTTTTGCAAGGCACTGTGTGTGTTTGCTTGTATACATACAGTATATTACACTATAGAAATATTGAAACCTGATTTACAGGAAAGTCATTTTATGGTTGTTTTCTGATGTTCTACCTTTGTTGTTTTTGGTTCGAGACACACAGCACATTTCTGCAACATTACTTAATGTAGAAACAGGAGTTGACTGAGGCAAAACAAGCTCACATAAAGTACTTCATATCTGATCATCCTGTCTTATTTAATTGGATGTCTGCTGCATATCTTACAAAGTGTGTTCTATTTAGAATATTGTTTGTCATAACCAACTATGCCACTGCAAGTATCTGCTGAAACATCTTGTCATACCTTATTGCCTGGAAGTGTAAGCAGTGTCAGACGAACCTGAAAAGAATCTCTCTACAAATTATTAAAGGGCAGGGATTCAAAGATCACTGTTAAGTGCTGCTTGTGTTACAAGAAACTAGAAAACAAAGTTATACTGCAGTTAATGATGTTACAAAGCTTTTCTTCTGGATGTTATTTTTTTGTTTGTTTGTCTTTAAGTCATCACTGTATACAAATTCCTAAGGAGAAATTGCTTAGTAAATTAACTGTTGGTGGACTGTAATTTACTTATATATCAAAATAAATGTACATGGATTTATACATACTTTAAAGGCAAAGAATATTATGATGTTTGTGCCATTTAACACACCATTGAGTATAACACGAGTTCAGTTTCTAATCATCAGAGCCGAGGGCGAGATTGTCCTTCACAATCACCAGGTCTGAAAACCATTCACACAGTAGTTATTGCACTCCTCTATCCTTGAATCAGACCTAAATGTGCACTGACTGCCATGGAAGATTATCAGTTTGGAAGTGTCTCGTTATGCTACATTTACTTTGTATTTAAATTGTGAATTATTTATAATTATACATTAGCAGTATGTGGACAGTGGATTTGCAAACATTGTAAGTGAAGCACGAGGAGTTTTAAGAGACTAACTATATTACATAAAATGACCCTTTATTACAATAAAGCATTTCAACGCTTTATAGTGCCATCAAGGAAACAGATAACAGACATAAGTTTAATCTACAGCAATGCCAATAGTCGACATAATTGTGCATTGATTTTCCATTGTGCAGTCAATGAGAGATTACCAACAAAGTATTCATCAGAATTCTCTCCTAGTTTCTTGTAAGACTCAGGTGATTTGATTTGTATGTATTTCCTGCTCATTTGGTGCCTTAGTCTTCTCTTTTTAGGTTTTATTTGCTGTGGAATGTTACAATATTTGCAGAAGGAGATGGAAAATGCTATTAAAAAATAAGTAACATTGATGGCAGAACAAATATACTTTTTTCAGTATAGGGAGGGGTATGCTAATGTGAGTCTAAAGCTACAGTAATGTCTTTTGATATGGATTGTTTTTGGATTTGCTTTTCATTTGCATTGGGTTTTTTAATCTTTGTAATACTCCACTTTTGAAAGCTTTCTCTTTACTTAACCTGTGGGAACATAGACATCGTTATTTGTTCTATCTTCTTAAAACAAACCACTAAATGCAGAGAACTAGTAAAGTGGGTTCATTAAATTAATACATTAACTTTGAATATTTGAAAAAACAACAACAGACAACTTTTCTATTTAAAAGGCATTAAACAATAATTAAACTCAATCAATTTCTTTAATTAGAATTTCCAGCATGCTACTGCAGTTCCATTACTAACAGTTGAGCAATTCATTGATATAGCCATTAGAGATGTTAAATACAAGGCTGTAATGTTGTTCTTACATTGCCTGAACCAGATGACATGGCTTTTAAATCAATTTACTTGTAATATATTTTTTATACCCATTAAAAAAAAGTTTTTCTAAACTTACAAGCAAATAGTTAGAATCACAAACATAAAGATCAAAATGAGTTCAGGCAAAAACACATTCTGTGACAATTGTTCCATTGCAGGTGTTGCAGTGTTGACTCTGATAAAATGGCTGTAAATAAATGTATAACATCATATAAATATTTGTGAAATTTGGTGCAATGAAACAGCTTACAAATAATAATAAATAAAATGTGTTCTTTTTTCAAACAATGTAGTCCAGCCGATTAAATAAATTTGTTGCTTCATAGATCCATGTGGGGCCCCTGGTCAGGAAATACTGTCGCTTGATAGAAGAATCATTTTCCTCTTTGAAGAGGACTAAAAATAAACAGTCTATCTGTTCCCCTGGAACCGAAACTCCAGATTGTGTTTACTTGCATTTTAACCCCATATTGCACACATTATGAAAAAATTATAAAACACAATGTTTTCTTAGCTTTTTTATATATTTTAACAGGTCTAACTTGCAATAATAAAACATAGTTTTTCTCACATATTTTGGGAACTCAATTCTAGGTGTGTGTCCTGGAAGTAAAAATGTACAATTGCCGAACCAATTAAAATATATCACTTTACACATTTTGTCTAAACAATATAAGTATTATTTTTGCAAAAGTGTCACAATAAACACTCCTCTGAATGCTTTTGAACCAAGTTACTAAACATAAAAGCCCATAAAAGAGCTTTAACTTTTATTGTGCCTCAGGGCTTCTGACTCACATGACTTACACCCCAAAAAAAGTGTTATGAGCAAATGGCAGCCTGCCATTGGTTTATTATACTGCTAGCTTGGAGTCACAGCCTGCAACTACAGAATTGAAGCCTTTTTATGTGTATTATGCAGCAAAAACTGGATTGTTATCCTTGTCTTATGCAATAGAGGGTTAAATATTCATATCTAATGCCCTCTTTTCTTGCAGTTTGCGTTATTCAGAGGTTTAGTCAATCCAGAGACTAGCAATTAAGCACTCAAACTGGCTATTTAAAAGGCTATTCCACAGACATATTCAGTTCAATGTAACTGAACAATTATTTGCTTTAAAAGAGGTATTCCACAGATTGCATTCAAACTGTAGATGACAGAAATCAATTTGCTGTAATATATGAAAGGCACTGGGAAGATTAAATCACAACAATATCAAGTATCCCATCCACCCACAAAAACCCCTCCTCCCATTTAGCAGAGTGCCAGTGTGTAGTAAGAGCACTGAGGAGAAATTGCATCATGTCCGGGATTCCAGGAGTCTGAGATAAGGCACAGAAGCAGGAATCATCAAAGATAAGCCTAATAAGATAAGGAGAGTCTTCTAGTTATTGACAGAGGGTTTAGCCATGGACTAGACTTTGTAGGACTGAATTTGGAGATGAAGGCCATGTCCTGGTGTTTCAGCCAGACTACAGGCTTAGTGACTTTGAGGTCAGTAGTGAACAGGATAATGGGTATGAGTCCTACTAAGACACGTGTGAATTGGGCCCAGGTGGGGAACATGTGGGTCAGTACCTGTTGGGACCTGACTAGCGTTCTGAACAGAGGGAAAATGGACTCCTAGAATAAAGTTCTGGTGCTTCAAGGCACAAAGTAAGGATTTGGCATTTGATATGTCCCAGCAATGTATTTAAATGTATGTTTTGTGATTTATGTACACATTTAGCACACGGTTTATTGAAATACCACCAACTCAGAACCATTAGGGAAGGTATATATATATATATATATATATATATATATATATATATATATATATATATGTGACATTAATGGATAGAATTACTTACATTTTATCAATTTAACTACTGTGTAGAATTGTGTTGTATGAAATTGAAAATTAGATTAAGATATATAATGGTTGTTACTGGTAGAGTATAACAATGTTTGGGGGCATCTGTGTATACCTATTTATGATTAACTGTTTTGATCTTTATTCTGGAGTAGAAAACAGTAGAATCTTAATAGAACTCAAGAACGGGCAGATTGAAATTACATTAAATTATACGGTCTCATCAATCACATTCTGCATCAGTAATGTGAATAACAAACAGTCCCCCCTCAGATGACCTGAATTGCACTTAAGGCAAATCACTGAGAAATCATGAAATCCCGAAACGGACGAAATTCACAAACCTCAACATACATCCAGTGACCTTTCATAAATATTTTATATTGTGTCTTTTCTCTGTGTCTGCATGTCCTTTCTCTAATGCTTCCAAGTGTATATTATTTTCTTGAAATGTGTGACAGCCTACTGTATCTGCAATTTGCATCTTGGGAATCTACATTTAGAAAATTATAATGTGATTTAAACTGTATATATTATAGTATAGTATGTCCCAGGTGTTGTAATATTGTTAAGAGAACAGGATGACAAAAACAAAAACAAAAAAATGTGCTTCTCCAAATAATACACATTATAAAATACTATTGCCATCAAATAAAAAAAAAATGATAAAAAAACACTACAGGTATTTCTGATCAGCTGGTTCAATTTCTAGAGTCACAATGTAGAAGCACTACATCAATAATATGTTTAATGTATGTCTTGATCTGGAGGAATGAAACAATAAAATATGTATTGTCAAGAATTCAAGACATTAAATATACATCTGTACGAGCATATCCTGAAACGCGCAGTAGGTGGCAGCACTTTGAACAAATGCAATAAGAATTGAAAAATGAAATTTGCAACCGCCAGTTGTCAATGCGTATACCATAATGATCTCAGCAATGATTTCTGCTTCATGACGAACAAGAACTCAGAAGTTCACGACATGTTCATGAGGAAACACACCACCTTATTTTAGTGTGACCGATCTGACTATATTGAGTCTCTGTTTTCTATACTCTCCTGTAGTATTTGTCTCTTGAAAGTGATTGCAGAATAAGTACAGATATTAAGTATAATTGGAAAAAATAAAAATCTTTATAGCTTTCATCCTCTCATACATTAAAAGAAACAGAACAATACTTTGAATACATAGATATTGGTAGATATTGCACTTATAATACACTGAAATGCCAATCCACCTCCCGTGTGCGGGCAGCAGTCTGCTTCATTTCTAATTTGAAAATTAAACCAGAAAAACTAAACCTAAATTATCTTTAATATTGAGCAAGAATGCATGCATACATACATGCTATAAACAACTACAATCTAGCAACACTCAGCCTCGTGCTATAAACCGATGCTCCATTACTATATTATTTTGTTATATATTTGATCCTTTCTGGTTGAGGTGTCTACTGACAAGCATAAATCATTTATTATGCGATGTAACTCCATGGGATTGAAAATAGAGAGAAGTCACCATTAGGAAAACAACACGAATAGAGCAACCTTTCTGTAATGTGGAAATAGGTGTCAGACAACAACATTATTTGAAATAGGAGTTATGGAACAGCTCATTGAACAACAAATCAACCATGGCTTTGATTTATGACAGGCAAACCAAAACCCAGGAAAGTCTTTCCAATCTCTAGCTGTTAATTGTTCATGGATACAACACAGTGACCCAGAGCAATTAACAGAGTGCCAGGGAAGCTCTAAAGCTGTCAAAATACAATCTAGAACAATGACCTGTAACCCCGAGGCACTGTTTATTATGTGAGATTTTTCTTCAAACAGGTGTTGCATTAATTTTGATAAGATGTAAAATAAGTTTATAGTGCTCAAGTGGAACCTGTGTTTGTTTTATTTCTTTATCACACTGTTGAAAGAAAGGTTGTTTAAATAAATGAGGAAGTCCCAGCAATAGATAACTAATTACCAGGTGGTTGTTAGTGACATATATAACATTCTGTATGCTTTTTAAATTGCAAGGGAAATAAAGACATAATTAATTACTTTAGGCTAAAGATCCTTGACTGCACAAAGCAATGTTTGAAAGGTGCAATGAAGGCTTGGGTAGATATTTTAATTGCAGCTGGATTTGGAATATATATTTGTAAAGTTACTTCCATTGTAACTGTTATTACTGAGTACTTACACCCAAACACTGCCCACTTAATATATTACCATAGCATATTCAAGGGAAATTCACTTAAAATACTGACATTCCCTAAAACATCCCAAGAAAGGCCATTTGAGCAAACCTGTAAATAAAGGGAATATTTATATATATATTTGCTTCAAGGAGGTTTATATATTGATTGTTATATACTGATTAAATATATTCAAGTTTTCATTCAATCAGCATTAAATTGATGCATTGGTGCCTGTCTTGGGTCATACAGAAGTTGCATCCCGTATTTGTGCTTTACAGTCACATACTAAATCACAATTTACATATGTTAGCTCTTTACAGCTTACTACCTGCACAATTAGAAAGGACTTTTGGAGTTCAGTAATCAGTCAGACCTAATGATACGTTGGTTTCTTTGGCATGTACAGTTTCTCCAGAGATCCTGCTTGATGGTATCAGTGGTCTCAGTTTGTATGTGTCAAGAGGGCTAACGTCAAGCTTCACTCAGAAGTCACAGGCTGTCATTTCCGCATTGCACTTTGCTCCAGAATCCTCAATGAGGTTTGACATACTTAATATCACAGATATCGATGTGCAGTTTGATTCCTTTTGATTGATTTGATTATCACATTCACTGAGCCAAATTGTTATATGAAGCAGATTAAGGGAATTAATACAATCTAAACCAATCAAAGGTCATAGCACTGCAAACTCTATCCTGCCAAGGCGGACAATTAAAAAGTGGTATTAAATCACACACACTTCCAAACAGCAAGATTATAATTTTATACTTTTCATATAAATGTTGTGATTATATGTATACAAATATGTATTCATGTGACCCTAATTACTGAAGGAATAAATAAGAGTTTAGCAGTAGTGAAGTGGGATAAAGTAGTAGCTGAAACACTTGAAAAAGTTACAAGTTCATCGCCAACTTTTCCAAATCAATACCTCACACAATACAATAAGTGATTCTCAGAGAAATTACATATATAATGCACAGACCATTAATTAGGATATTTCAATAGGAGCGTAATGTAGGGGCAGATTGAACTGATTGGACAATGCTTTATGTTGTACCTATCCATTAAAACGGGGCCGCAACTCTCCCAGATAAATGCAGGCCAATGAGTCTTACTTTCTTTACGTGTAAACATATGAAAATACTTGATTTAATATAATATATCAATTTATAAATGTGTACTATTATTATGTTATCAGGCATCTTTATTGTTCTTAATTTTGCCTAACATTCTGTTATATATTCACCAAAGTCGAGCGTGATATTTTTCAAGATTTAATTTCAACACATGTCAAATGCAATTCCCAGTCTGTTCATCACTGGAAGTTGTTATTTTATTAAATGTTTGGTGGCTCCACTTGTCACCTGTGAATAAAATATGAAATTGTAATAATATATTTTGTTATGCATGTCAGATTCTTACCCAGTTGTCCTGGAAGTAACATGATGTTAGTAGTTTGGACAGCAGCCCACTATATAAAAGATTCCCTGGATGAGTGGTTTAGCCTGAAAATTCATCATTCAACCTAATAGACAAGGAGGAGTAACAAGCTATTTTAGTGCTGCATTGCCTGCCTGGAAAAGAGAAGGATCACCTGCTATGTAACAGACTATGACTTTTAAGCCACGGTTGAAGAATAACTTAAGTCAAAATGATAGAATTGCGCAATTGTGAAACGATATGCAAGTATTAATAAAATTATTGTAACAACAACAACAACAACACAAACACTAACTTTATTATGTAATTATTATTATCTTCATCATACATATGCAGGAAAGAATGAAACATTCTGTTTCAATGTATGTTCTGTTTTTAGTTGAGATATTAAATTTGAGTTGTGACCCAGTTTGTCTTAATATAACAATACTCCATTAACCTGGAAATATCCTTTTTCATTCATGCAAACTAAAGGAAAGACATTCATTCTGATTTAATGAAATCTATGGCTGGTTGGCAATACCCTGTTTACAGCAAAATATAAGCAAATACATTACAGATGTAATATTAAGGTTTCTAGTGCCTTTAATGCTTGAATACTTCAAAAAAATGTTTTATTACTGTTAGCGAAACTTAGTGGGCGATCGTACTTTATAACGAATAATGTTTCAACTCCTTGGTTTCGGGTATTTCACTTCACCCGGTTTGAAAACCATCTGAACCGTATCCTCTTCTAGAGATCTGTCCTAAATAAAATCACAAAGCTGAACCTATAGTGCTGATTGTATGCCTTCAATGTGGAAGATTGTACCTAGAAACATTTTAATTCATAGTCATAAGCCATGCTTACCTGTATTGGCATATACTTGTGAACTGCATCTGTGGGACTTGGATTAAATCGACACAAGGCCCCGAATTATCTGTGCCACTTCCCTGATGTAGCTGTGGAATTAAAAGGAACAGTTGGCTGGAAAACATATGCATATGAGTCTTTAATTATTTCTAGAGTATGAGCAATAGTGAGTCAGGCTTAGAAACAATTTGTGCTCTCAAATTGCTTCACCAAAGCGGAAACAATGAGAATCCCCAGTCTCAACTGGTGAAGGCCTCTGTGCAGTGCATGTTAGGTCTATAATCCAAAGTTCACCGTGTGATTATGGGTTATGTCATTAGCCATGATTGTGACCAGGAGCTCCCAAGGGCCGGCGCATTATCAGGAAGCACTGCTGGAATCTGACATGCTTCGCTGGCTTTCCGTGCACCTGTGAGCCGGCTGTGCTATCAGTCAGAGCTCTCTTAAGACCTCCGTACGACACATTACCTCTGCTGTTTGCTTGAAAAGAGCTGCATGACCTGTACTAAAAAGTGGGGTAAACAAGTAAGAATGCAAATAGAGCTCATATGTGTTATTATGTGTAAAAAGGAGGAAAATAAAATGCCAATGGTTCCACAAATCAATCAAATCAAGGCAGAGGAAAAAGGTATATATAAAAATATATACACACATGATATTCTTTTTGTAATGTGGAAACCCAATAATGGCAACTATTTAAAGTTTCTTCATTGAATAGTCAATTTGCATGGCATCTAACAATCTAAGCAGGAAAATCAATCAGAATATCAATTACAATAAATATTTATATTCAACAAGTAAGGGATTCAATAATAAACCATAAATAAAGCAATGCCATTATCCTATGTCTCCTAAATTATATGGAAAATCCCATTTAGCCTTCTGCCATAAATCCCAGGATGTCGTCTTTTCCAATCAATTTTGCCCTGTTCATTGCCACCCAGAAATATTTTACTCAGATTCCCAGTGAATGAAAATGGCTCAGAGACTGAACAGTTTAGGATGGCATCAAGGTTATTTATTCCAGTTACATAACCACAGCTTTCCCTATTCATGCATCATTACATATGTCTCTTTACTTAAAGTGCATTGTGAGTGACGGATCTGTTTCTGGTCACCATATTGAATGTCCTTGTTCATATTGGCTTTATCAATTTCAAGGGTTTCTTCCTATGGCTCTTTACTTATGTGCAGTTCAAAGCACTAATAATGTTAATATGAAACTATAGTCCCAATAATGTGAGGAAATAGACTGTGGAGATCTGTTCACACCTCTCTTGGATTTCCTTCCTTGTCATGGCTTCATGATGAAATGTTACATGAACATTTTGAAATACAATTATCAAGTCACATTTCAATAGTTATTGTAATTCTGTACAGGAGAAGGGTCTGTATTCTAATGTGAAATATATAAAGATTGAATGTCATTATTAAACATATGCAGAGGTACCTATTGAACAAAATGTATCTTTACTGATTTAAGCATCATTACTATGACAATGGAGGTCACAGTATTTTAAGAACATAAGGACATAGGAAAGTTTACAAACCATCTGACCCATCATGCTTGTTTAGTGTCCATTAATAACTAAGTGATCCAAAAGCTCCTCTGGGTTGAGGTGGTCGATGTCTTTCATGATTTTGAAGACTTGAATCAAGTCCCCACGTAGTCTCCTATGTTCCAGGGTGAGAAGGTTCAGTTCCCTCAGTCTCTCTGTAGAACATTCCCATACTTTTGACAATATACCCTAACACTCTGTTTGCCTTTTTTATTGCTTCCCCACATTGTTTGGATGGAGAAAGTGAGGAATCCACATAGACTCCTAGGTCTTTTAGGTCAAGTCACACTGCTTTAAGGGTTTCTATATTGAAAAAACAATCCTGTCACCACCTTCCTCAAGGTATGGCATGCCATTGATTAACTGAATGATACTGACACTATTCTTCACTGTTCCTTTGATCAATGATTATGATTTAGTGCTGATTCTCAACATGTATTCATTTATTTCTTGGCACATGCCTGCATCCAAGGCAACCCACAAGGTCTGTGATGGTTTCAACATCTCATCCACTGTTTTGAAAATCCCTCTTTCATATCTGTTTCCCAAAAAGGACATTATGAATGATTTTGGTATGGCAAAACTGGATATGACATTGAAATCAGCAGGCTGGTTAGCATTGAGTTTATGGTGGACTCTCAAATAAGCAGTCTAACTCCTGCATGTAGTCTTCCTTTTTGAGCTTCATGCATATTTGTGTCTGCTGATGGTGTTGTGCATCCAATTACATGGAACATTGACTTACAGAATACTTTCCCTTCTGAAGGGCAAACTTTACATGTTCTCTTGTTCCTTTGAGGCACAATATAATTCTATTCATTAACACTGAAGCATTATATTGGTTGGTGACTTACGTCCAAAACGGGCAATATAAATGTACTACTGTGTAGGTCATTGAGTCATAGAACCTATTCTTTAACTATATAATTTCACTGCACCTTACACCATACATTAACAGGGTTTCTGGCTAGTGTATCATTTTAAATTATAGAAAGAAAGTGATGGGATTGGTCAACCAATACACTGGCCCCATAGGATATATATGCACATCACCAATAAACTAAAACGGTAGCCCATCACTCAGCCTTTAATATGCCTGGAGGCAACACAACCACCTTAAACTTTCCTCCAAGACACCAGACTGGTTTATGGCCTGTCTGATGAAGATGAGAAATACTACACATCTGATTGTATGTCTGATGAAACCAGGGAGCCCCCTTGAAAGTGATTTGTGGGAAAGCAGATTTAGGATCATCTCCTTTATATGATGTGGATAAATCAAGCAAAAGAGTCTTGAGAAACATAATGGTGGAAGCAGCTAGGTACAATTTCCCAACATAATAATTAAGTAACCAGCAAGAAAACAAAAAGTGATTTCTGAGACAACCAGTAAAGACGGAATGTAAAAGACATAACTGGGAAATCTGGTGTCCATGTTTTTGTCTCTATTTTGTCTTATACTAGGCCAGTTTATATTCAGTCTTCACAGGTATGTAGTAGTATATTTGTCTGTGTCCCCTCCCCCAAATGTCACCGATCCATATTGGTTTACTGTTTCTCTTTGTATACACAAACTGTAGGAATCCAGTACTACAACTTGTGTTTGTTTTGATTACTGCATGTATGTACAGTTTATGGATGTGTATGATAATGCATTCAAAAAGTAAAAGCATCTCATAATCCCAGATTAACTCCCAACATTTTATTTTCCCATTTACAATTTATCAGTAAAGTAATTTTCCCAATAATAGTATCATATACAATACTATTATGGTAATATAATCTAAACATAGCAGGGCTCCATCCCTGGTGTGTGCTAAGTAGTAGTAGTAGTTACAGTTCAACAGTTCAATGGTTAAAATGTCTAAAATACAAAAATAATCAGACATACAAGGGAGCACCTCAATCAAACAGCATATAAAAGTGCTGAGCTGCAGTATTGGCTTGAGCAGATGCAGGTCTGGTCAGGAACTGTTATGGAGCTAAGCTGGATCACTGGAGCAGCTGAATGACACAGTTTGCGATGACCATACAAATGGTGACCCCGTATGGTTTAATGGCTGTACTGAGGTTTTTTAATAACGCGTTAGTGTATTGCAAATTAATGCAAAACTATCACGAATTCATTATTTTATTGCATTCAATATAAATACATATTTCAATATCCAACAATTTTAACTTTGCCGTTACATGACTGTTGGTGCTGAAAGGACAGCTCCTTTGAGTAAAACACGCTGACAGTAAATAGAAACATCAGTCACACGCTGGAACTATTCCAACATGAACACACTGCGGTCCATTTTGGTCTAGATGAAGAATAAACATCTCTAACGTCTTTGATGAGCACATCTCTTCATTCCACCCAGCTAACTTTACGATTGATTTCATTTTAAGCGGTTCTCCTAGAAACAAGATGTCATGTGATAGATGCTCAAACCGCGGTTGGGAACGCATTGCGATAGACGAAGTTTGGGGCATGCTTAGGGATATCATTAATATGTAGTCACACCCACCCAAATGGTTTGCATTTATAATTTGTCTAAAATATTTAAAGTGCAACACTACACTGCCGACAATTGTAATTCTGTGACGTGAAACTGAATTGACAGATGGTTCGTCCTTTGCAGCAAAAGCAAGCTTTAGTTCAGGCATTACGCTCAATCAACCTCAGAAGAATAAGAGTCACTGTTTCCTTAACGAAAGATGAATCACAGAGACGCACACACACAGACATGCACACATGGACACACACTCACACATCTATATTTCTAGACAGAACTATTTATGGTAGGAGGCGAAATAAACATACAAAAAAAAAAAAACAACAACACACATCTCCCGTTCTGTGTTGGTCGCTGAATTTATTTCATAAGGACTGTTGGGGACAATACATTGCGTCTCTGCAAATTTCAATTAGTCTTGTGCCAATGGGCAAATTATGCATATTAATGATTCACAGTGCTGCTTGTGGTGAGCACAGGCTTGCATTTAATTATTTATATTGCACACTATGCCAGCATAGACACAATAGTTCAATTACATTGTCTACATTATTAAGAGACTAAAGAGGACAATACATTTTTTATATAAGAAATGTCACTGTATTTATATTAACACAGCCTAGACAATATCAACCTATTACATGTGTTCCTACATATAGAACAATATGATTCATGAAAAACAATGTCTATAAATGATTCACACTACGTTGAACAGCAAACGAATTGTAGTGATAACTGCCTATTTTCTGTTTAATGCTCACTCGTGTGTATGGCTGCTCCTTTATTTTCCACAGGAGCTCTTTAACATGATAAATAAATGAGCGAATGCATGCATGCATAATAAATAAATAAATAAATAAAGTTTGCCTGCACATCTGCAATCTCGAAGTCCTCGCTTAAATATTGATATGATACAAAGCCACATTCACTGCAGCGTTAAACGTGTTCTTTATCTGCAACAAAATAGAGAAAGCCAGCAATATTGTGTCCGATACCTAGTGACATTTCATCAGGATAACGGTATATAACCGGGGTTATTACATATTAGATGGCTGTGCATGGAAAACATAGATACGACAAAAATCAGTTTGACCAAATAACATGTCCATCTTCGGCGTTATGAAATGCAAAAATAAATCATGCGTTTCTAAACAGGATTCTCTAGTGTTGTGCTCGAGTAGCGCTGCGAACCGGACGGCGTTAGGACCCAGTGGCGCGCCTCCTCTGTCTTTGTAGTTGTGTTTCCCGGCTCCGGCGGCAGCGTATTGGGATCCGCATGTCAGCAGGTGACAGGCACTGAAATCCGGGGGTATCTGGCAGAGCATCGGGGCAGTCTGGGGGACACGGGGCTCTGGGATGCACACACAGTGTCGGCGGTCCGAGTGAGTCCTTGATGCTGGGAATTGATTCAGGCTCGCCCTCGTTTCCCGTGCGCGCTCCCGGGGTCTTACCCAAAGCTCACTGAGACCCAATCTGACTGGCACTGCAGTGCACTTCGGCACAACTTTCACATCTCCTCCTCTTCCTCACAACCAGCCCAGGGAAAGACAGCAATCCTCCCAGGTAAGCTGCTTATTTTTCATTAGTGCTCATTTACCCCCCAAAAGGGTCAAACAAACACAAATCTGGCTATTGCTGCTAAATGGTAACTGACCCTGGTCTTTTATTACAGTACAGCAAGTGCAGTCTGTGTAGCTTAACTCTTCTGGCTGCCTACCCTGTACATCAACAACATATCTGAGGATTTTTAAATCAAGAATGGGATGAAATGCACACACAGTCATATTGAGACTCATATTGTTGTGTGTGTGTTGTGTAATGCCTATGCCAGAGGAAGCTCAACTAAAGTTGTCTAATGTAATTCACAATTCTGTCGAGGATAACCTGAAGAAATGATCGGCACATAGACATACACAGACGTGATGTGTTTGAATGTATGTTACATGAGGGATTTTAGTGTATAAAGAATCGGATTGAGGTATATGTGGGTGTGCGTGCATTATCTCTAGATAATAAAGTTCAATTTCCGTGTATGTAGCAATGTCCACCAATATCTACTGTATTACTATGTTATACATTTTTCATTACACTCTTTAAGATATTTCGTTTCTGCTCCATGCATAGGCTACTCATGCGTTGTGAAGCCTCAATTGTAATTCCCTTCCACCTTTGTGTGCAGGTGTGAATATCAGCTATGAGGGAGAGGGTGCACAGTTTTCAGTATTTACTCATCTGCTTTTCCTTGGTGGTATTTTGGCAGGCAAGGTAAGTGCATTCATTATTATTATTATTATTATTATTATTATTATTATTATTATTATTATTATTAATCGTTGTTGTTGTTTCTATAATCCCCAGCCAAAGCAGAGCTATTTAATAGTACTTGAGGGGACAATTTGAATGCTGTTTTTTCGTAAGTCTTCAGTCGCTATTCATGACATGCGAAGTAGTGCAACTTTCCAGAAAGTGTTGCGTCTCCGTGCGTCGAGACAGATTGGGGGAAAGTGCAGGATTGAGCAGGACGCGAGTGTAGCATCCCTGCTGCCGAAAACAAGCCACAGCATCGGCGCAGTTGTGGCTCAATTCCTCTAGGGGGAGACAGTGTACAGCTTCACAGAGCCGACATGAACAGTTTATGGTTAATAGTTCATGGTTAAGTAATGCACAGCAGGGGAGACTACACCAGATTTTCAGGGTGCAATTCTTGACTGATTGTGCACTGACAACACTTATAACAGGCTCTGCTGGATAAAGATATTAACTGTATTGATCATGAACTGTAATATCATTTATTTATGCATGTATTTATTGACTTATTAATTAGGCTGTAACTGTTTTTAAGATGATGATGATGTTGATGATGATGATGATGATGATGATGTAGTACAGATTCAAGCAGAGCCATGTGAGCGTAACGTGACTTGAAAAGCCTCGTGGCTTCAATGTTACAGAGCACATAGCTTCATGTTTCAATTTGGGGAAAAGGCTTTTGGTTATGCAATGACTTTTTTTAATGATCTAATTATATCATGCCTAAGTGCCAAATAAACTCAAACGTGACTAAATAAATTATACCATTAAGAAAGAAAAAAACCTGTACATGCCATACATAACATTATTCTCATTAAACATCTGAACAAAGGGGGGGAAGAAAACGAAAAGGGCAGAAGGCATGTTTTTTCATGGCAAATTTTCTACCTGCTGTGAAACATGTTTTGACGTTGTTAAATAGGAAGCAGAATGATGAAGTCCTATTTAAAAACACTAACATGCAACAAATTCAGAATGGCTAAACACGTGCACAGCTAAGCATTGCATTTCACTGCTGTTTAATATACATAACACACATATATATGCATTACTTTGTTTTTAACATTTTGCTAAGATTTATTAACTATTATGAACCCTGAAATATTATCAGAAATAAGAGTTCTAACAATCAAAGACACAGTTCTTCAAAACCAAGGAAACAATTGACTGTGTCCACCTAATATATTTTCAGTGCTGTGACATGTGCTTTGTTCTGACAATGTCAGTGAATTTGTTCCAAAATGTGACATCCAAGAGCCTTTCCACAAATTAACATTCTGACAGATTGTACAAAATGTAATATGACAGCGTTTCACAGACTTGAAAGAACTAATTTTAAATATATGGGAAGCATGTAAAAACATAAAACAGTGCAAACAGAAAAGGCTGCTGTTTGATAGGACGCTCGATTCCAAAAATAACATTAAAAAAATGAAATTGTCATTAACAATTTTGCTATATAAGGGTATTGTGTAAATAGAATTGCCACACAGTTAATAGTTTGAATTTTAATAATTTGTGGAGGATACACAAATGAAATGACTAGAGATATAATTTGTGTTACCACCAAACAGTAAATATCCTGGATCAGGCAAGCAAATCAATCCAGAAGAGCATTGCAAATCAGGAAAATAACTGGTAGGATAAGTCGTGTCTATACTAAACTCAATTGTGCAGTAAAGAGGCATACGCCAAAGAAGAAAAATGACCAGAACAGCTATAGCTTGAAAACAGATTGAGGCATTCAATACTGACCATGGTTTCTCAAAGCCTGGATTGAAATCCAATAAAACACATGGAAGCAGATTGGTGTTTATGACATAACAAGAGCCAAAAGTGTTAAAAGCTAAAGATTGATCAACTAAATGTGTATTAAAAGAGATTAACACATGCTATTTCTTTTTTTTTTTGCTGAGTGGTAAAATAATATAAACCTCCACTATTTGCAGTGTGTGAGTCTGTTTGTGTACAAACATACAGTCTTATATATGTGTTTGTACATGTGTGTGTATACGTGTGTTTATCTGAATATGTATCAAGACAAAGAGAGAAAGAAAAGCATACAAAATATCAGATTCTTGACTTTAACATGCTTCTATAAAATGCACAATTTAATTCAATTAATTTCTATTTAGATCAGTAGTGGCTAACCCAACGACAGATGCATTCAAAAATAACATCACTCTCTTCACGAGAATTCTTGACAGACTGCTGGACGGCTATGATAATCGACTTAGACCTGGATTAGGAGGTAAAAAAACATCTAATTTGTCATTACCAGTATTTAAAGATGGTTTGTTATGACATTTTTTGCACACATGATATGTTTAAATTACAAACAATGGATTTGGAACTGAACAGTTAAAATATGAAAATGGCCCAATCCTGGTAGCTTTTACTCCAACCACAAACTAATTATTCATTTGTTGGAAGAAAACAACATGAATGGAATAATTTAGAGGCAGGATTAAATCAAAACTTTGACCCTCCCACTAATAACAAGCTACAAACCTGTATCTTAGTGGTTACATTTATGATTAGAAGTAACATCTTACTCAAAATAAAGCAGCACAAGTTTTGATTTAATCCCAGCCCTAGTTAAAATGAATGTAGGGACACCTTGTAAAGTACTCATGTTTCCATCTGCTCAAGTGATATTGTCTAGAAAGAAGTGAATACCACAATCAACTCTTCTGGCACATTAAGTACATCTCGTATTGAGCTCTGCTGCTTTGCTGTTCCTTAGGATTGAAATCCACACAACTCCTATTCTTACAGCAGCAGCGGCATTTAGTATTATTTGTGGATGTTTCTCTGTGACTAGAAATATAGCTACTGATGTGCATACTAATTCATGACAGAAGATGTGGATCTTAAACATCAGAAATAGGCATTGTTTTGCATCTCTATTTTAGATTGTCTTCATTTGCAGTTTTCTTCACTACTATATGAAACTCTAGACATTGTACATGTGTATATCCACAAGAAAATCCAGGAAACTTTGAAGTTCAAATCAACAAATCCCCCAGGGAGCTTTCATGTGCAGATGAGAGTTATTACTACAACGTACTGTTACAGAAACAAAGTATTTCTCCTGCATATGTGAGCGAGGGTCTTGTGTTGACAGTCATAAGCAGTTTAGTATGTGCTGGTGTCATCTCACGCAACCAAAGCTGATGGTGTTCTCCCAAAAAAGTGATATTATTTAAAAATAATTTTGGATTACCTATTTCAAAATGAGGCTTGGGGTAAACACTCTGGATGTTACAGTTGCCTTGTATATTTCTTCTACTTTTTTAATGTGAGTATTGAGAATAAGGGCCCTATTATTTGTTTTATATTAATATTAAAAAACAGTAAACTGATTTTGAAGGAAGACAATACTGCTTTTAGTGTCCATGAGGTAATATGCTTGCATCTGCTGGAGAAACAACATTCAGCTTTTACTACCATCTAGGTTATAATAAATAACATTGCATGCTAATATAGCAGGAGTTATTTTGAAAGGTCATACCTTTCCAAATGGATGAGTACAACACGTTTGACCAGTGTATCAGAGTATTGATGAACAATGTCCTATAACGTGTTGTTTTAGTAAACTATATACTGTAGCTGCCATGCTGTGTTTTTATAAGTTAATCAGTCAATTCTTATGTAGACATGTTCGTGGTCATCTTTTGTGTAGTGTAGTGACACTAACGTGCACAGAAATGATTAAAGTGCTGCCTGCAAAATGTTTTTTTATTTGTATTTTTAGTAGTCAGAACACTACACTGTTTTTTTTAAGTCTAGCCCCAGGTTAAGATAAATTTAACATTTTAATGTAGAAGAAAGTTTAGAGGCAAGATCTGTTTTTTAAGGACAATATCATCTGTTGACCATTTCTGGTCCCACTGAATGGGCAAATTAATCATATGGTTGGTGAAGATCTGGTGAAAACAATGTCCATAACCTTTGCTTGAGACCTCAATGTAGTATGGAAGTTTGTTTTTAGATGTCTCCATTTCAATTAATGTAAGGAAGAAAGTGGGTGCTTCAGACTTCTCAATTTACTTACAGTGAGTGACCACCACCTAAATAGATCATGTGAAAAAGTTAGTGGAAGAATAGCTTGTCCTGGCTGTTGAATAGCAATTAAGATGGAGAAGCTAATTTACCAGAGTTGAAATGAGGGAAGGAAAAGCATTCACATTCACAAGGGAGATGCTTATCAGGATGTCCACTCCATTTTAACATCTAATATACATTTCAAATGGAAAAGCCTTTGCAAGCCACAGTGCCATTACTTTTACAAATCGATAACAATTAAATCCCAATGCAGTATTATCAGTTTTGCCCAGTTTCAAAACATGTTGTTTCAGATTGCATTATGTATGTATTATGTTTTATTTATGTGTGTATTTATATAGTTAGTTGATTCATTCACTCATTCATCTATATAATAATGTATTGATATATTAACTTGACATGTATGGGGAGATTAGATACAGTATTGTTATAGTTGATTAAGTGTGTATGGTACCTGAATCCTGGAATTATAATATAATTTAAATAAATCTGAGAATAATTTTGAACTGAATAAAAAGAATAAATGTAACATTTTGGTTTTCTTAAAATTAATAATTACGTTATGCATACAGATACAGACATGTCAGAAAAGCTTTGATTTGTTGTATGGATCTACCCCTCAGAATTAGATACTTATAGGATTATAAACTAGGAGCTCATGTCAGTCAAAATGCCTTCTGTTTGAAAATGTTGCTCAGAGATGAGATGAAGTTTTCATCAAAGAAAGAGATGATGCTCTGGTTCATTTTGCCAGCTTGCTGTCATATGTTTTATCCAGTGTGAGGTTAAAGGAAGTCCTTTAGATGATTGCCAGTTTAGGTAACTCCCATGTTTCCTGTTTCATGTTCAAAACATGGAATAACTGTTTTTCTCTTGTATCTCTAAATGATGGATGTGTTGTATCAGTCCAGATCATTTAACACAAGTATATTTAGCCACATTCTTTGGCCAATATTCTACCAAGAGAGGTCTTAGTTTTCCCAATCTAAAATAAAATTGTATTGTGTGTGTGATTTTATTAAGCAAGTGTTGTGTCATAGCTTTCTTTAAGCTAATACTCTTTCCATATTAGAATCTATATTTATTATACAATGTGGTTTAATAGTATTTATTGTACAGTGCCAGTCAAAGCTCATGGTAATGTTTTAACATCGGCTTGGATGTAACACTATTGAGTGTTTTTTATGTCCTGTTATTTTCAAATTCCCCTTCCTGTCTCCTTTTTTGTCAACTGCAATGGCCACCGTGTACATCTGTATTAAAGCTCGAGTGATTTTTCATTTAGTTCAGCTTCCATTGAAGCAATTAGCTTTCTGTACAGGTTGAATCATGAGGTAAGGTGACTGCCTGGCAGCTTCTTTCAAACATTGGCTGTGGTTTTCTCATAATCAACACAGAGCAAGTGCCTGAATTAGCCAGGTATAACCAGGCTGTGTATTTCCCTCCTGATAAAGGATGTTGCAGTCAACAGTAACCCCTACTTACAACAATACTACTACTACTACTACTACTACTACTACTACTACTACTACTACTACTACTACTACTACTAATAATAATAATAATAATAATCTGTACTAAAGTCCTGTATATACACATTTAATTTCACATCAAAATTATTATTATTATTTTTAGTAGTAGTACAAGTATTAGTATAATAAAGTATTATAATGGGAAATCAAATAATATGCTGTTTTAGGACCACAATGAGAAATCACAGTGCAGGAGAGCAATGCTGAGAAAATAAGAACTACTGACAGAGTTTGTTTCAATATTAATTTAAAGGTATCTACTCTGTAATCGCCTGTATGTCCTTACTGCTTATTGGCTATTGAACTTATGGCTCAATGCTGATTGGCTATCGACTGGACAGCATTGAAGTGTGCAAGAAAGGGATTTCATGTGTTCCATCATCGTCAATGGAATTGTTGGTGATTTAGATCAATCAAATCCGTAAAAACCAATAAGCATTAAACTATGTATCATGGAGAACCACTGTATGAAGTTTGGTATATGTAGCATAAGAACTGCAGGTGGGGTTAGTGTTTAGCTGAACGGAAGATGAATAATAAAATGAAAGATCTTCCAAGACAACAAGACTGTATGTTCTCACATGCAGGCTAATAAAGCACCAGTTACAAAGTTATTTCAGTTTGCCAAGTACAACTCTTACATTGCTCTGAGAATGATGTTTTTAGTACAACCAAAAAATAACATATTGCCCTACCTGAATGGTGTAATATAAGGAATATGCATAATGTATATATTATATAATTATCCATTATTCATTTTCATAACCAGAATAACATGATTAGAAGTGAAGTATATAAGGCAGGTATTCAAAACTAATGAGTATTTTGTTAATTACCACCTACCAGCATTTTGAAGTTGATACCCATACCGTAGATTATATAACACAGCCCTTATCAACTTCATCATGTATTCTCTTTTAAAGTAGTAAAGGCAGGATGCATGCAGACATGGTGTGTTCGTTAATTATTAAAGCACTGCTGTGCTACATTGTCAAACAAAATAGAACAGACTGCGGTTTTCTTACGAGCTTTAAACCAGTCAGATAGTTTGTTGACCTGGCAAAGAGACATATACTTTTTGCTTCATATATGGAATTGCATTTATCAATTTCATATGCATTACTATCTTCAACCAAAAGTGTCTGTTTTTCCTTGCATGAAGGGACATTAAAATTAATACAATTAAATAAACCTGTTTTATATAGTACATTGATAGGCTGTAATGAGGATGAAAATTATCATGATTTTCTGGTTAAAAAACATTTAAAGAAGAAGATTGAATAAAATGTATTAGTCTTGTAAAGAATATAATAGAGTTACAGCCAACTGGAGATCAAAACATTTGCCATATTGGGCTTCAGGGATATGGACTACTATGTTAGAGTTTAGTTTCACTACACTAAATAGTCTTTCCAGGTCTGCCCATCAGGGCCCAGAGAAGGGATTAAGAAGTTGATTTTGTCAATGAATCTACAATTCCAGAGTCTATACTGTACAACACATTGGTCAATTATACTCCTGGGCTTTGAACAAGCCATGGGCATGCACAGTTATGTGTCTTTAAAGGGAAATAATTGCGTCAGTCCATGATGATTTCCCATTATTCAATTTAAAGCCCTGTAAGTATGGTTTATACAGTATGTGACCAATCCAATGATGTCATTCCGCTAACTTGAAAATTCTTCAGAGTTAATAAGGTCTTAATTTACTCACAGACTTTGCAGCCAGTTCACATTTTTGCTTTGAAATGTGATTGTAATGAGATCTAAAAAAATGTAAAACAAAATGTGTATTTGTTTTAATGAGGAAAGTTGAGAGTGTGTGGGAGTTGGTATTTGTGTGGGTTCATGGTGTGAGTGTGTGTGTGTGTCTTTGAAAGTATGCATAGATTACTGAGGGATAAACAAAGGGAAGAAAAAGGAATTTGACAGCCCAGGAGTACCCTTCCATCAATCACAAGAGCAAGTGACTGCTTTTTGAAGCGGTGAGGAGTATCTGTGCTTAATGTACTCCCAGGAGAATATGTGCCTTCTGACAAAATGACAAGTAGATTCTTTGTTCCCGTTCCATGGCACATCTGTGGCAGCGTGCCATGTAGCAGCCCAATAAAACTATCAATATATCTTTCCACAGACAATACAACTAACTGAATACGAATAATGGCAAAGAATACAGATAATTGCTAAAATACTGGATCTATACATGATACCCTTTAAAATTCTGATAGTAAGAAAAGATTTGCCAGGTCACTTTTCAACGGCAGTCCTTTATCGGGGAGTTGTTGTGTTGGGCAGTGAATGAAAGGGCATCTTCTGCACTTGAGAAACAAGCCAGTGCGGTGGGTTTCTACATATGAGCCGAAGAGTGTGTAAGTGCGATAGATCACACTTTTAACTCATAGTTGTAGTATCTTTTTTGAAATACTATTCTTACATTTGTTTCAAGCTCCATGTAGCCTAACCTAAGTGAAAATGCAGTACACTAACTCTTCATAATAACTACAACAATATGGTCATTAAAATGCTACCGTCAAATAAATTAATGCATATTATCATTATCACGTCTGCAGAATGGTCGTCCTTGAATCCGCCATCTTGTTTAACAACTTCAAAATATCCCTTTTAAAACTGCTGTTCATCCCAAACACTGTGTCATCAGTAGATATACAGACAGATGCACTGTGAGGGCAAAAGTAACAATGGGAGTGTGATTTAAGTTTAAAATACTGGTATGTCACCATAATCAGTTGTCTTATTATAAGAGAATGTTATGCAAATGTAATGGGATGCTGATTTTGACATTTTTTGTGTTGAATTGTACTGCTTGGTCTTTATTAGGGTTTTGTGGATGTGTGTATTTTATTATATCTCTTAACTGTTAATAAATATACCAGTTTAACTGCAGTGCAATTGTTCTTCTCTTAAAATATATTCCTTAAAGTCTGAACACTACTTATTTATAAACAAGGACAACAAAATATTCAGTATTATTTAGTTGTGTTCAAGTGTTTCCCTCACAGAAGTCCCTTTTAAAACCCATCTTAGAACAAACCCGTTCATTAAATCTTTTCTTGGAGTTTAATTGCCCCAACATGGCAAGGCTGAAAGATAATTGGGTCTTAGCTATTCAAGTCTATTGTCATGGAAGGGAAGTTGGATGGTCTTATTTTGCTTAGCTTTAGTGCATTGCAATTTAGCTTAATTGGAAGCAAATTGTGGTATTTTTTCTCTTCCACCATCAAACTCTGCCAAATGGTCACACTAAACACTACCCCGGTGGATGATCCTGACATCCAATTAGCCTTAAAGGCTTACAAATAACTAAATAAAATGGAAAAATGAACTTACACAGTTATACAGTTTTATTGTCCACCTATGTGTTTCACCTCACCCCAAGATAGTTTTCAGCTATTACAAATACCATGTATGATTTGAAGTAAAAAGTATAATACATATTAAATATTACACAATGTTTTTAGAAGGTACTTTTTGGCATGATTTTATTGAGGAAATAAGAATTAAAATTAAAATATCTTAAAAATAATTGCATCTGTGAGGCAAACAAAAGAAGATGAATAGCACCTAGTCAGGACCCATGCACAAGATAATTAGCCAATCAGTTATCGTGAGGAACTACATGTGTGGTGAATGCTAAGCCAGTATTGATTTGTTGGTAGTTGGAATTTGTTCCAGTTTGAAATACTGGAAAACCACCCCCAGGAATTGGATATAATCAATGACTATGTTAAAGAAATTGTAATACAGACATGAGACTTATTTAACATAAAAGGGTACTTGTCCCTTGCATCTGTGTGCTGACAATATGCATTGGTCAGAGCAGCGACACAGAACACACGCTCATGATGGGAGCAGTAATGAAGGATGTCTTGTTGGCTCAGCGAATGATGAGCCTGGCTGGGCTTTTATTCCCATTAGATCCTTATTTTGACCTCTCTGTCTTTGTCTAATCTGAACCTGGAGGCAGGGGTCCTTTAGGCATCCCTTTTTAATCAGCCAGTCAGGTGGGCAATCTATCAAACGGGAAGAAAATGAAAAGTATCACACAATCCTCTCAGGATGGTTAGGTGATCATTGAGCAGTGGCAATGGTCTGGAGCAGAGGGACAGCATAGACACAATACAGTCCATCTGGCACAAAGACTCCTAACTGAAGATAGATTAAGAATGAAAAGAGAAAAAAGAGGTATGTGCTGTGGGTGAAATAGGGACATAACTCCTTTTTGTAAAATCAGGTTTTGATTTCCATCAATCTGCAATGATGCAGGTGTGTTTTTGGTTTGTTTTTTCTTTCGCTTTCCTTCATTCTTTTTATTTTATTTTGTTGTGCACTTAATGAGTTACTGTTTCAATACACAAAAAGACTCATCTCGTGATGCTTTGGATTTGAACTTTCTTCCAGGTCTAGGGGAGTGATGTCACTAAAACAGGTTCATGTACACAATGAGTTATGTTACACCTCTTCATCTTAATGTTTTCCCAAAGTGTATTTGAATAGAGAACACAAAATATAAATCCCGTTTATTTTCTCCCAAGTTGGCAAGGAAGGGGAATTTGTTCTTCTAATAATACAACAAAACTGATTATATACTCATAACTTGTACTCAAGTATAAATACTCAATCTGAGGAAGAATCTGAGGTATTTTTTCAGGATATTTATTATAAATTGCTGGGCTTGGTGTATAGGCGGGGGGTCAAGGTAAACAGGCACACAAAGGTGAGCAAGTATGGTAGAAGGAGGTCATATTTATTATTTACAGTCCTGGTGCAGGAAAGAAACAGACAGACCAAACGCAACCCTAGCTCTTGATTGAACCTTTACTAAACATATTCACAGGTCCCTCTCTAAACATGCAGTAATAACTGACAGGACAAACACAAGCCATTCAGCGACCAGTCCAAATCACAGTTCCAGTTCCACAAAGTCCAACGCAAATGCTGTTTCACTCTTCAACTGCCCTGGCACTCCTTCCTGCCTCTCCAACAAACAAGGGCTGCTTGCTTGCTGCTTATATGGAGGAGCCAACCAATCAGGGAAGTCTTAAATGTCAGAGCGAATCATCTGCCGAGGATTCTGGGAGATGTAGTGCCATTCAGGGACATTCACACAATTAAGAATATACATTATGTGCAAATGGATACAAATAGACATCTGCATGGAACCGCTGCAGAGAAACAGTTTTAGGTACATTCAGGGAAAAGGAAAAATAAAACAATACAAACCTTGGTGATGGTTTCATAGTTCAAAATTTAATTAATTAATAAAACAAAATGTTATTCATAACTGCTTTTGTGTCTTATAGAAGGAATTGAATTAAGCTATGTGCCTTAACCTGCAAAAGTGCAATTGAAAGTGCAGAACTATACAATGCTATAAGATACTAGTACCACATTAATTTGAGATCATACTTAACCTTTAATCTATATAATTTATATAACATAATATAATCATACCTCTGTAATACATTAGGTAACCTTTGAAAACTAATTAAAAATTTTCACAACAGCCTCTTACATCTTAAAAAAATAAAACTAAGAAAAAGTTAATTGGTAACACTTTATAATAAGGTGCTGCTTATCAATGTGTTATTAATTATTTATACGTTTAAAATATGAGTAATATATACTTTATAAAACATTGGTAATACATTGTAAATTATTTATAACACAGTTATGGAATGGCCACAGTCGACCAGGTAGCTAAAAAGTGTCTCTCCTATAAAAAAATAATGATCCAAAACTGAAAAAATATTGATTATGAATGTGTCAAAGCAGTAGTGAAAAGGGTCACTTTTTAGCTACCTGTTAAACATTGTGACCATTCCATGGAGTGCTATAACTGCAGTATAACTAATTTATAGTGCATTATTCCGGCTTTATAAAGTTTCTGTTTATCAATTAATAATACTATATAAATCACAAATAACACATTAATAAGCAGCACCTTAGTCTAAAGTGTAACCGGTTAATTACACCTTTGAAAGTGCAAGGATTTAATTTTCAGTGTTTTATCATCCTTTTTTCATATCCGGCAATTTTTGTCTAATTGAATTCCCAGCAAAATGCTTTGGCTATGGACAGAACCACTCCCTGAACACAACAATCCAGCTTTTGAGAAAGAAATGTGGCAAGGGGTAAAGGGGTGAGGAGCATATTACACAAACAGTGTCCCCAATACATTGACTGCTCAACTACACCGCCTGGTGTAAAGTTTCAAGCACCAGCTCCCGCCAATAAGAAACAGTTCACTTCCCACCTGAACATGTAACAAATACCACTTATACACAAACTCACTGTACCTCACCCTTTCTTTTGAATAGGTCCATACTATAGGACTTTGAACAGAAGGAACAACAAACCCCAGTCAGGTTCAACCTTGATTTATTGAAAAGAAAGAGATACATTCATACACACAATTATAATTTAAAAAGTTGCGCTATAAATATTGTACCGATATGCTTACATTTCCCGCTATTTTGGTATGTACAGAGGCAGTTGTGAGATGAATGCAATCTCTGATTATACCCAAAGTCACCCTCCACCTCCCACTTCTCATTGGCTACCGAGCAAATCGCAATCTCCAGTTATACCCGAAGTTGCCCCATCCGTCAATACTCCACCCACCACTCGCAGAAACTTTTGCGCTTACTGAAAATCCTGGGGAAGCCTCTGCCCTATTGATAACACAGACTTTGCCCAGGCTGCAGGCGCTGACTCTACCTGCCTGTAGCCGCTGTGGAGGTCCAACAAACTGTCATCCCAGTGATGTAATCATGGGCATCATCTGTTCTGGGGAGGGGATAGGACTCCATCAGCGTGACATGATCCAGCTTCTTAAAGTCCATGCAGAATCACTACGAGCCACCCTTCTTCCTCACAAGCGCGGCTGTTCGATGGTTCGGTTACCCCCACAGCGGCCATCTGCCTGACTTTCTCCTCTGCTACAGTCACAGTCTAGCTAGTTAGTGCGGAGTCCACTGGACTGGAAGGGATAATAGGATTGATAACAGGAGAAGTTATAAGACGAGAAGTACTAATATGGGAAAATGGAGCAGCTTTTTGGCCGTGCCGTTAGTGTTTCTTGGTGTTGGCGTTTTCTTGGTGTTGGCGTTTCTTGATGTTGGTGTTTCTTGGCGTTGGCATTTCTTGGTGTTGGTGTTTCTTGCTGGGGTTCAGGTGTGTCTCATTCCGGGGCAAAGTGTCCCCGACTCCCACAGCAATTACATTATGCATTTTTGTGGGTGATCTTCATTGCTGTAGTCAAGCAGGCAGGCACACAACTGTTTTTAGCAAAGGTAACAAAAGTTTATTTGAACAAACTCAAAAACAAGAATCAAACCTTCAAAACAAGGTATCACTGTGCAAACACATGCAGGCAGAATCTCTCCTAACCTATCTCACCCAGAGGTCTCCTACTGGGGACTTATATAGGCTAGCCTCAATAGACCCTCCTCCTGGCTAAACCATTAATTAAAACCAAAGTCTCTTTAATACCCACAATGTACATGTCCGATAATAAATACAATGTTAATCACATTAAAACATTCACGATACATAAATATCTTAAAGTACACAGACCCTATGAACCCGGCAGGTAATCTTTTATTAGCTTATATTGGTTTCCTCTATGTAAGAGGTGAGCACGCCTCTGCTAAACAGAATACATTAGTGTCACGTCACCTCAGTTAAACAAAGACCTGCTCCGGAGAAGCCGCCTCCCAGTTCAGTAAGTATTCCCCAAACCACTTATACTTTTATTTACCCAGCCGAATACTTGTAGATGGAAGATAATATATCAGGTAGGTAATCTTATTACATACACCACGACCTGATCGTTCCCCCTTCATTAAAGTCTCTGAATACATACACCATCAATGCGTACAGTGCTTATTTTCTGGACATGCATTCATAAATCCCTGATACAACACATCCGCTAAAGTGCATATTTAATAATTAATTTAAACTTTTAAAAGTCTGTGATCGCCTTCCCCCTGTGTAACAGTCATTATAAATGCAGATCGCATTCTAAATAGTTGAGGGAGAAAATATACATAATAGTGGGGAGCTCACCATGCTTCTCCCTCACAGCATTATTTTGGTGAGGGCCTAGTCCAGTGATTCCCAAACCGGTCCTGGGGGACCCCCTACCCTGCTTTTGTTCCAACCAGCTCTCAATTACTTAATTGAACCCTCAATTGAACTAATAATTTCCTAAATTATTTTAAACAGTAGGGGGTTTAAGTTAAGTATAGAATTATATTAAAAAACTTATTGAAGAACCAACTATTTTCTTACACAATTTAAAAAGTAAAAACTAAGCAGATTGCTAATTCAATTAAGGGTTCAATTAAGTAATTGAGAGCTCGGTTGGAACAAAGACCAGCAGGGTAGGGAGTCCCCCAGGACCGGTTTGGGAACCACTGGGCTAGTCCATTAGAAAAATTTGAAATACGCTGATTTACAGCTGCGCACAATTGTACCTCATATGAAACGAGGAAATAATAGTTATCATTTAATTAGTGCTGTAATCTGAGAATTATGCAAATGATTACAATCATAAAGATGATAACAATCATAAAAACAGTAATAATAATAATAGGCCAATAACAATAATTGAAATCACTTTCTCAGAAATCGAGGCGGTGATTCGTCTCTGCTAGTTTTTCTAAGATCTTACATTCTTTGATTGGACGTAAAGTGATTAATAGGTTGATATTACTTATTCGGGGATATTCCTAGATCAGAGACATTAAACTTGAATACAATCTGACTTAGTAGACTACTCTCTAACAGCCAAAATATGTATTTGCAAAAAGGTTTTTTAAATAGCATCTAGGTTGGGATTATCTTTTTGCCCCCCTGCCGTGCAAAACGCTTTGCAAGAATCTTCTCCATTTCTTCTCCAGCTTCTGTCAGGATCTGCACTGTGATTCCATCCTCTCCAGGTGTTTTTCCATTTTTAATCTTCTTTATGGCATAAGCTACTTCTTCTCGAATCACTTCTGGTATCTCACATGTTCACTGTGAGCTGTTCTTCATCATGAGCGCTCCTGTTATCACTAGGGCACAGGTTTCTGCAGAATTCATCCATTCTTGAAAATTGCATCTCTGTTCTTGATTGCAGTGCCATCATCTTTTTTCAGGGCAGTTATTGGATTAAGGTGTTTTATTGCATTCATTTTTTGGTCAATAGTTTCTCTAATTTAGTTATAGCTGAACTGTATTACAACATTAGTAATATATCCTGACTGCTTTGCACAGTTCAGTGTAGTTAATTTTTGATTTGGGGTTTTGCCTATGCTTTATTACTTCTCTTGTTTCTTGAGAGTTTTGTTTGATGTATCGATTCCTCCAAGATTAACCGGAGCTTTTATGGTGTTTGATTTTAACTTCTATACTTGGCTATGCTAGGCTAATTGCTACCAATAGCAATATATAAATACAGTACTGACAAGACAGGAATTGAACAAACAATAGGGTCTGTGTTGCAAGTATACATTTAGGATATCCATTTTTCAGGAATACTGTTTTCATTTACATAGCATTGTATATTTTTAAATTTGTTTTAATCACGTTTAGCAAATGTGTATATTTCAGATAATAATAACATAAAAATAATCCCCTGTAGATATAAGAGCTATGTGAATATTTTTTCCTGCACATTTGTTCAATCAATGTAAAAACATATGCAAAGAATAAGAGTTTGTAATTCAATTTCAAGGAGCACTCAGATTCATTATATTGCTTGGGAGCATTTTGTTTATCCTAATGAGATGCACTTTAAAATGTAGGTCATTTTCCTGAGAGCGAATGTAGGTGGGAGTCGAGGGAGAAAAGAAAGTGAAAGCCTGTTGGATTAGTCAGGCTTATGGGGTTGCATGTTATCATTAAATATCTATTTGAAAAATAAAATAAAAAACCACTACAGGTAAATTATATCGATTGTGGTGAAAACATGAGTCACTTTTAGTTTTTAAAACTGAAGTTTGTTTGCTTGTGTGTGTATTTTCTTTATCAGAACGATCCAATATGTACAAAATGTATATATTTACAAACCTGAATAGGCCCATGGAAATGAATTAATTAAAGTGGTTATGATGACATGATGTTGACATGGCAGCAGTGTCATATAAGTTTAATGTTAAAATATGAGCTTTTGACGCAGTGGTTGGAAGCTTTCATACAGGATTTTCCTGGGAGTTGCTTTACCAGCCTAGGAGATCTATAATGCATTTATCTGTGTACTTATTTGCACGTTTGTTTGTTTACAGATCGTGTAACAGAAGTGAAGACTGACATCTATGTTACCAGTTTCGGACCAGTTTCTGATACAGACATGGTAAGTCCTAGTTTTATCTAAAGGCATAGAATGACATCCTTTTGCACAGGAATCATACAATATTATGTGTGGAAATGAATCACCCGCTCTAATTAGAAAAAGATTCGGGAACATTCAGTTTCTCATTTAGTGTCTGAGAAAAAGCACTACCTAACGTATCTTGTATATTGGCATGGTTACACGGGGTTATGTTTTATAAGCAATGGATTTTGCTTTAATGTGAACACATTTGTGGTACAACTAAGTCATGTTCAACAGTTGGTGTTTACCTAACACATCATGGTACTAACTTTGTTTTTAATAGCACACATTTTCTGTATGCAGCATTTCCATTCTGCAGTTCTGTTTTACAAGATATAACATCGATGTCCTCATATTTTAATCACAGATTCCTACAGGTTTCTCAAATAGCTGAAGAATGCATTCTTCTTTCATTCTTAAAAATACAAATTCCATTCATCACAATTCTTACGTACATCGAGCCAGTGATATTCAGCCTGTCTGAACTGAAACATTATCCCAAAAAGTGGCTGGGAGGGTGACAAAGTGCGGTCCAGGGGGCAGGTGCTCGGGGTAAAGGGCACTTTGGGAGTCTTAGGGAAAAAGGGCAGGGGCTCAAGCACCCCCTGGGGTCTATCTGTGCACGTGCCTGAGCAGTTATTTAGGTATTTGACGAAGAGTGCATCCTTATTAATACCCTTTTAAAACACATATTAAATCAACAATGTGTATTTAGTTTTGAGCTGGTTACACATGCCTTGTGTGTAGATGTTCCTGGAGATTTTCCACTGCATTCATTTGATGCAACTAAGTTATACAGTAGGTGAATTACATTATTGTGGTTGACCCAATCTATCCCATTAGGGAAACCTATTATAGTTCCAATGCCAAACATGTCTTCTGTTGTCTTTTAAATGTGAGCAGAGTAGACTTAACCATTAACATAGGTACTAGTATTGTACATTTTAATATAACTCGATATACAAATAAAACAGTCCTAATGTGGAGTAACACGTCAACCAGAACCTCTTTCAGAACTGTTGCAAAAATAAATGGTCATTTCGTGATGCTTATGAGGAGAAATACCTTTGGATTTGAGCGAAGTCATCATTAAAGCCCCTCAAGGAAAGACCTGGCCAGACACAGTAAAGGAAGGGGTATAATAGCACTGTGTGGGAGTAACTCATTCCCCTTTGTAGCCTTTTTTTGACAGCTTTTAGAGGCTAAGCAAACTAATGACCTTTATGGGAAAATTACACGCTGACAGACGTTGGGTTAATAGCTGCCTTGTTGGGTCTATCTTTACTAAGTGCATGCTTGGCTAATGGCCATTGTGGTAGGAGGCACAAATCTGCCCAGGGGTTCTCTCTTTCCACTGGAAGAAACTCTACTCCTGGAAGAAAATAAAATAAATGAATAGACGTGCATGGCTTGGAGATTGAACTGATGACAGGAAAAACAAACAAACAAGAAACACTTCTTCGGAATACATGTATCAAACCCTGGAGATTTCTGGAAACCAGGATGCAGTGCTCTGTAAATGTACACTTGATATTGTTTTTAATGTAAGCCATACACATAAGTTACAGTTGGCTTCAGTAGCCATTCATTTAGTTACATAACTAGACGTTACTATGAAACAATTACATTTATAGATCTGAACTGAACTGGATAATGAAGATTCAGATGTCTCCTTTTTCATGGAATGTCTACACTTTTATTTATTGATTTGTTTACAGATCAAGTCACACAACAACATGATTTATATACAATGATAAACCACCATTTCTATTCTTACTTTTATTTACCCTTTCAACTTAATTTTTTTATGTTATACTGTAGCACTTAGTGTTTAGTAGGAGATACTTTGAAAGCTTTCCATGCTAGTGTCTTTTGTGTTCACTTTTTGCAAATAGGGAAATGTCCACTGCTGGCAGGCTTGAAAAAGATAAGGTATTTATGTAATTTATTCTATTTGTGTGGTTTCTTGTTCACACCGAATAAATTCACTGTCAGGACGTCTCTCTTATGTGATAATTTGCCTGGCACAGTTTCCATGCTCCCATCCTTTCATACATATTTCAGTTCTTTTCAAAGTCAGGCTTATTCCTTTTTTATGTTCGTTTCCAAGGGTCTCTATCTGTATTCACTTTTCTGCATGACACACTTTTTATAAAGAACTATCATGCCTGGCTTTTTGCTTATGGAACTGGTTTCTCGATGCCTGGGTTGCTGAATAGGTAGGTGGCTTATAAAAGTCTAAGACTGGCTTGACTTTAGGTTTAATTTACTGCTTCCCTGATAATTTGTTCCTTCCTTTAAACTTGATAGCTTCTCAGAATTACATCAGATATCGACTGTGCCTCCTATACTATATCTCTTCCTTGATTTTCAAATGGTATAAAGAAATTAATATGGTATGAAACACAAAACTGCCTGGTGGTATGGGGAGTCAGGGACATACATAAAACTCCCCACCCCCCACACACACATACACATATATGATTTTTTGATGTGTATGTGCAAATGTACATTGACCCACGGAGTGATTTTTTATTCGGTTAAATCAAAATATTTGTTTTATTATTTACCTGAAAATTACAGTAGCTTGTCTCAAATCTTCATTTGTCAGATTTGACCTTCTGTATAAAGTTCTTTGCCTTGTCCCGTATATGCTGATGGTTTTGAAGCAATATCATATTGTTAAATTGCTCCTATTGAGTTTTTATTGTAGATATCGGTAATAAATTAGATTGCTATTTTGCAACCTCCCCTGCACTGGCCAAAACCATCGTTGCCCTTTCAAGGGATATAAAGTTAATGCCTTCTCCTCTTTAATTCTACTACTTGCATATATCAACTAATATTGTGCTGAAATACATTTATGAAAGATGTTTGCTTTCATTGTATTGCAAACTGTTGTCATGAAAATATAGTAATTGTCAGCGGGTGTGTGTTCACTGTGGGTTCTGTCCCACAACTGTTATATGCATTGTCGGTGTTTCAAATTAATTCCAAAACTTTGGAGGCTAATGCATTAATATTGTTCTGATTCACAATTTTAATACATAGGGCCAGAGAAAATAAAATTGTTTGAGCTGCGAATCCCTAGCAGAGGCATTAGTGGCATTACTGCAGATGGATTTCGCTCTGATTCGTGGTCCCAAACGAGCTTCTCATGGACTCTCATGGCTCAGCGTTGTTGTGGGAGTGGTGAATCAAAAACATACTTGTGAGAACAAACCTGCATATGCTCTCGCAGCCCCTCTTATTTCAGATAATGTCGAAGTCACAGTCGCAGGTATGGTGTTCACTGTGGTGAGGCTCGACGATATTTTAATGTGCATCGTGATTTTTTGTGCAGTTGTTCTGAGCAGCATAACAACAACTATGTCATGTGATCTACAGTCGCGACCGTGAAAGTGAGAATCTCCGATTGGGTTTGGGGGGCACAAACATGACATCAAAACCCCCTCCCACACACCCCTCAACCTGTGCCACTGCTTTCAATGTGGCTATGCCCCCTTTTTCCTTACCATGAATATACATATATGTATTGGCAGTGCTGTTAAATATGGATGAATAACTTCCCATAACATTTATATTATTATTATTATTATTTTTATTTCTTGGCAGATGCCCTTATCCAGGGCGACTTACAACATAAGTACAAAGTGCAAAAATACAGAGAAGTACAAGGCATCAATCATTACAAATTCAACTTAGCTAAAACATAGCAATTCAAAATAATACATTTTACAAATTCCAATTTACAATTTAGTGCATCCTACATCCTGGACGGTGAAAGCTAAGTGCTGTCAAGATGTAGGGTCACAGTCAAGGGCTACGGGAAAGGGAGCAAGGAGGAAAACAATCAAGAACGTGAAGAGCATAATAATCTGAAGTGCTATCTAGCAGGGATAGAGGACTAATATTACAAGTGCTGTCGGAAGAGATGCGTCTTGAGTAAGCGCCGGAATGAGGTCAAGGACTCTGCTGTTTTGACTTCGGTGGGCAGGTCGTTCCACCACTTAGGGGCCAGGGATGAGAAGGAGCGGCTCTGGAGGAGGGAGAGTGGAGAGGAGGCAGAGTTAGCCTTCTGGCACTGGAGGAGCGCAGTGGTCTGGAGGGGATGTATGGAGAGACGAGTGACTGAAGGTAGCTTGGTGCAGTGTGGTCAAGACAGCGGTAGGTGAGGGTCAAAGTCTTGAACTGAATGCGTGCCGCTATCGGGAGCCAGTGGAGGGAGCGGAGCAGTGGAGTAGCGTGTGCGAATCGTGGCAGAGAGAATACCAGACGAGCCGCAGAGTTCTGGATGAGCTGGAGCGGCGGGTAGTGGATGCAGGCAGGCCGGCCAGGAGGGAGTTGCAGTAGTCCAGGCGGGAGAGGACCAGTGACTGGACGAGTAGCTGAGTCGAGTAGTCGGTGAGGAAGGGACGGATCCGGCGTTGCTCAGGAAGAATCTGCAGGTGCGCGTCAGCGTGGTGATGTGCTGGGAGTAGGAGAGCGCAGGATGGAGGGTGACTCCTAGATTTTTAGCAGAAGAAGAAGGAGAGAGTGTGGTGGATTCCAAGGGGATCGAGATGGGGAGGTCAGCAGAAGGTGAGGAAGAGTGGGGGAAAAAGAGGAGATCTGATTTGGAGAGGTTGAGCTTGAGGTGGTGCGAGTGCATCCAGGTGGAAATGGCAGACAAGCAGGAAGAGATGCGTGAGGGGATGAGAGGGTCAGAAGAGGGAAAAGACAGGAAGATCTGGGCATTATCAGCGTAGAAGTGGTAGGAGAAACCATGGGAAGCGATGAGGGGGCCCAGGGAGCAAGTGTAGAGAGAGAACAGGAGCGGGCCCAGGACGGAACCTTGGGGAACGCCTGTGAGGAGAGGTTGGGGGGTGGATGAGGAGCCTCGCCATGTCACTTTGTAGGACCGGTCGCTGAGGTAGGAGGAGAACCAGGTGAGAGCAGTCCCAGAGATCCCAAGGTCAGCAAGGCAGGAGAAGAGGATGGAGTGATCAACGGTGTCAAATTCTGCAGAGAGGTCAAGGAGGATGAGGACTGAGGAGAGGGAGGCCGTCCGAGCACGGCTGAGGGAGTCAGTGACAGCCAGGAGAGCCATCTCAGTGGAGTGAGCTGTGCGGAAGCCGGATTGCAGAGGATCAAGGAGTGAGTGATGGGACAGAAAGTCTGAGAGCAGACGGTGGACCGCCCACTCGAGAGTCTTGGAGAGGAAGGGAAGTAGGGAGACAGGGCGGTAGTTCTGAGGAGAGGTGGCATCAATGGTTGGTTTCTTGAGCAGTGGGATGACAGCAGCTTGTTTAAATGCAGAGGGGAAACAGCCAGAGAGGAGTGAGGAGTTGAGGAGGGAGGAGATGAAGGGGAGAAGATCAGGAGCGGTTGCTTGGAAGAGACGAGAAGGGAGAGGGTCCAGGTCGCATATTGTGGGTTTGAGACGTAGGAGGAGAGCAGAAATTTCAGCATCTGAGAGAGGTGAGAATGAAGAAAAGGAAGCTTGGTCGGTGGGAGGATTCGGTGTGATGGGAGATGAGGGTGGAGTATTGAAGAGCCTGCGGATGTCTGCAATCTTGGTGGAGAAGAAGGAGGCGAAATCATCAGCAGTGAGAAAGGAGGGAGGAGAAGGTGGAGAAGAGTTTGTGAGGGTTGTTGATAGTGGATTCGAAGAGAGATTGGAAGTAAGACTTCTTGGCTGAGGTGAGAGAGGACGAGAATGTGGACAGTAGGGAGCGGTAGAGTTCGGGGGCGGCTGGGAGTTTGGTCCTTTTCCACTTTTGTTCGGCGGCACGCAGACTAGTTTGGGTTGCACTGAGAACAGCAGAGAGAGAACTAAGGCTGAAGAGGGGAGGGACGGGCAGGACGAGATGTGAGAGGACAGGAATTGGAGAGATCGTCATGGTTGCCTGTTGTTGCTGTGCAGCGTCTCCTTGCAGTCTTCTCCTCGCTGGAGTCCCCGCAGCTAGAGTCCCTGCCCTTTGTAATTGGGGCCCTTCGAAAGGGGGGCACTGAGGCTGCTGGCGCTGACTGCTGGCGCAGAGGGGTGGGGGGCTGTTAAATACGTCACCTGTAACCAATGAGGACAGTGCACACCTGTGTTGCGTTGAATGACACAAGGCTGGTCAGGATGGCCCTCCCTCCCACACAGGACTGCTAATAGCACAATTACTGGCCGCTTAATATCTGAATACAGACAAAGACAGTGCCAGATACACGCAGTTACACTGGACAATAGCTCGTAGTAATGTTAAACAAATGCTAAATAATCACAGCCTACACAGTGTAACGCTTCATTTTAATTATTCTACTTATAAATAAATATATCCACTGTCAAGTTAATATAGTTTACTGTTAGTGTGTTTTAGTTTCGGTTATGTAGTCTCTCATGAAGGCTTCCATCCTCCCTGTTAGCTTGAATAACAACTGATGTGATTGGCTCACAGTGACTTTCTTACTGTGCATGTTTATTCAATAGATTGGGCACATATCACTATGTTGGGGGAAAACAATCTTCACCAAGATTAGATGAACAAATATGTTTGGCTGGGTAGAAAACAGTTAACCCTGAAGTTTTAATAAGTTGTTCAGCTCCGGTTGTTCAATTGTGCTCTGTCTACTCTCCATTTTACAAAACATTTACTTTTAAATGTTCCTATACTTTCCTTTACATAACACCTTTCCTTATGAAGAGTTATCATAAATACATTTGATTGTATCTTCTTTCAAAGAGCCAAGGCATACTCTCTTCTTCTGTCAGTCTCCCTGTGTAATATCATCATAAGGTGACAGTCTTATCTCAATTAGTTCAGGTGAATGTCCACTGTATTATACAGCATTATTGTACAACTAATGTCTTTAAAAGCCAACAAAATAGAACCACTAGTATTTGTTTTACTTTTGTATTAGTGCAGTCATTTATTTATGTATTGATAACACAATGTAAGACAGGATATTGACCCACATTAGTTGCTTTAGTCAGATTGTCAGTTTGTAGTGCATCGAATGAATGCTAGAACAAGATCACCCTTGACATAATGTTTCTTAATGTTGGGGGAATATAATTGATTATTTTATTATAATTATAATCATATATAACCATCATCTCAGTCACTCCCAGAGATCCAGATGACATGGGCATTGAAAATGCCAAATATGTTAATCAATGCTGCCCTCTGATGGGACTGGCGTCGCACTCAGGGTGTATCCAGTCTTGTGACTTGTGTCCTCCTGTGTAACTCGCTGCGTTGTTGTACAGGAGCCGTTATTGAATATGGATGCATGTATGGATGGATGTGACTCAATAATACATTTTCATGCAATGGTTCCTAAACCAAGATAACAATACATTGAAATTTATATTTTGAAAATTAAAATGTGTATTTATTGATTTAGTATCATTTGTTAATGCCATCACAATTTGATCGTTTGTTTCAAATTATAATTAACTGCTGGAATCCAAACATGAGTGGTGAGGATTAGCAATACATTTCTTATGATCTCATCCTCACAGCGGGGAAATGTCTCACTCAAGGAAGCATTCATATTTGTTTCATTTTTCATTTCCCCATTTACTTCCTGGCTTTTGGATATGCATTTTCAAATCAAATCTCTTTCCCACATTGACCTCTGAGACAAAACTTAGAAAGGGAAAAACTAAATTGTGAGAGCAGTTGCACATGATTAAAACCCATTTACGCATTTTGGATGTCATCTGTACAGTTTGCCCCATTTACGTATTTTAAATTGTCATTTGCTCGTGAGTAAATGACAAGAGCTGTCAACAACACTTAGTTCTCAGATGTGGTCACAGTATTGTGGTTTAGTCTTAGCTATTCATTGCTGCATGCAATATAGTCATTCTTTCACCACAATTTTGTCAAATCAAAACCAAACCTTAAAGTGTGACTAGAGTAATTTCTATTTGTTCTGTGATGATCATTCGATTCATAAATTTAGGTTCCTCTTCAACAAAACCTTTTAAACAGTCACATGGCATCTTTTGGGCTATATTTAGTTCTATTGTACAAGACACTCATATGGAAGAACCATGTATGTACATTGAAATAAATTACCCATATCTGCCAGTAATGGGAATGCAAATATAAATATATTTCAAACATGAAATATAAAACATATTTAAAATATATGGCAACAATACAATTATAAAATGTTGATTAACCAAAACATGCATGGACAAGTATATTAGTCATATTAAAAATAAAATAAAATGAGAAAAATATGTATCCATACATTCATACATGTCGAATATAAAAAACAAACATTTATATTACAAATACTACACTGATCCACACAAAACATGTATTGATCACATATGAATCGGGTATTTACAATATGTTTAAAATGTATTCTGTGTGTATCTGGGGAACATAAATACTGCCAGCACTGTAAAATGACAAGGAAAAATGAAAAAGGTTTATTTTATTTAATCCAAGATGGTGATTTTCTTAAAAGGTTACTTAATTAGAGTGACTGTTGTATCTGGTGCTGTGCATGAACCACTTGATGAGACCAATTCCATTTTAAATGATGCAGTTGTTACAGAAAATATATAATATAGTGTACATGATGGCTCAGTTTTGTTCTAGTTGGTTCCTGTCTAAATCTGGTTCCATTGTGTCCAGTAACAACATGCACTACTGTGTGTCCTAATATTGTAGAGTAATCCTGTTTCTGCACATGAACAAGATACATAAGAATATAAAAAAGGAAAGTCCTTTATGTTTAGGTTGCACCTGTCGATTAGTTATTAATTAATTTTTTTTAATTTAGCCCAGGATCCTGCAAGACCAAATCATAAAGCCAGCTGTTTCCTTTCATGCAGTCAACCCAGAGGGAAACAACCGCATTTCTGTGCCAACTGGAGGACACACACCAGGCACAGCACTCAGAAATGCAGAATAGTCCCGCTGATACTTTGCAATGAGATGAAGAACCCCCTTTAGAATATCAAATTCTCTGTGCCGCATTTGCAGTTTTATTGGCGTAAGAAAGATCTGCAACCACAAGTCAATGCCAAATGTCAATTCATTTCAAATTTTCAGCCTTCTGGCTTTGAGGAGATTGGAAACTTTTAAAAACGTGATCCTTTGGGTAGCACCAGCTGAGGAAATGTGTCTTAGTTTGGTGCTGGGTGTCTGGTGCTAGCATTACATGGTGCCCACTCAACAGAAGACTCCAGTTCTTGGAGCCGAATAAACCCACTGCATGTTGTCCGCACCACAGCCCTGCCAAAGTCCAATTTATCCTTCATTATTGGCCTGTTTGGGTTTTACTGTTAAATATTCCCAAAGAAACAGGTTAAAAAGGTTTTATTTTTCCACTGGAGTATGAAGCACAATCGGGTTATACTGGGCCAAAGCAGAGAACAAAACAGACTGTACCTTTTGTGGTTCAGCAATCGCGATGCTTCCGCGGTTTAAGTTGAACAGCATTGTGACAGAAAGCCCTGAAGGGTTTTGAGCAAATTGGTGATATAAATGTGGTCTGACACCTGCCTGGGGGTGAAAACCTGTGTGAAAAAAGCAAACAATAATAGCAACATAGGTGTCTCTCATTCCTGTAAAAAGTATAATGCAAATTATAATGTTATATATATATATATATATATATATATATATATATATATATATATATATATATATATATACACACACACATATCTCAGGGAATATTTATTATTATTAGTAGTAGTATTATTATTTTGTTTCAAGGTGACACAGTGTTTAGGTGGGTTTCCTCCTGGTTCTCTAGTTTCCTCCCATCTCCCTTTGGTTGGTAGTTACTCTAATTTGCTGTGTGTGCATTAGTGCTGCCCTTAGATGGCATCTAGTCCAGTACCCTGTTTTGTGCTCTGTGTCCACTGGTGTTATTAAATATAGAAGGATAAGTGCCACTACTTTTTATTCCTTCATGTATTTTGTGTATTTATGTCTCAGTTTTAATCTTAGACTCTTTTTTCAAACCTAATTTTGACTGTGGGTTAAAGAGCCAAGAATACATATTTTGAAATCTTAAGAAATAAATAATAAAATATAGTATGGAAGAAAGAGAAACATTTCTGTTTTGGTTTTCACTGAGACCGATACATTATGTAATAGTTCACTTGATGAGATGAAGATTGATATGATATTGATTATTCTTGTTTGATACAGAGAATATAATATTCTTTCATAAAATAAAACCGTTTCTGATGCTGCAGATTTAGCTATTTGGGGAGAGGGGGGCAGGGGGGAAGCTACAGTCACAGCAATTGGGTTTAATGTTTATGTATAATGATTCATGTTTTTTTTTTAGTGTTGCTCAGTGATGGGTGATTTTCTCATGTTTGATTTATTATATGATTAAACATAAATATGAAGTTACGTCAACTAGACTGAACATTTTGGAGGCTGCCTTTGAAGATACCAGCCTTTGAATCTAAACTGTAAAACATATTGATTTAATGTACAAGGTTTTACTTTTCAGGATGTTGACTATGCTTGAGAAGGCACGCATTGATTGTTTCAAATTACATTCATACAGTTTGTAAAGGAAATACATGTGGAGTAAATGATTTAATGGATTTGTTTGCATTTTATAAAGCTAAAGGTTGGCACCCTACTTTTGCAAAAACAAACAAGTACACAACTTTGGCTAAAATATTATTCCTTTAAAAGTGCATAATATTCAGTTAACTCAACACATAGAAGTCAGTCTGTGTAGATATACTAATGCTCAGACACATCACATTGGTACACGGCTAGATCCCCTGAATTCAAATGAACAGGATATGCATGACTCACTAGACATGAATGGAAATCATTCTTTAAGGGAACAAAAAACTAAAACATTGCCTAGCCATTATTTCTGACTTTTCTATCAGGCCAAATTATCGAATACACTTTTGTAGATTTTTTATCAGGTATATAGTGCTATGTTTATAGCATAGCAATTTTTAAAGTTTTAAAATAGTCAGTGTGGATGGAACATTAAATTAGATAATATTCTCTGCAGAAGATACAGCACCCTCATCTATTTATCCTTGTAAAAACAATTCTCTAATGATTCTGCCCATCATACAATATGTCGATTTGTCATTGTAATTCACAGGAATACACGATAGATGTCTTCTTCCGACAAAGCTGGAAGGACGAGAGGTTAAAGTTTCATGGACCTATGAACATCCTGCGACTGAACAACCTGATGGCCAGCAAAATTTGGACCCCAGACACTTTCTTCCATAATGGAAAGAAGTCAGTGGCTCACAACATGACGATGCCAAACAAGCTGCTGCGAATTCAAGAGGATGGAACGCTATTGTATACAATGAGGTACAACCTTTATCACGTTTCAAGGAGATGTGATGGTCAGTGTTATAACCATACTCATCTTCTGTGTGGTCTTTCTTCTTTCCATGTAGTCTCTTTCTCAACTAATGTATCCCTTTGTTTTTCTATGTAACCACCTTACATAGTGCTCATGCTTTTCAAAAAACAAAGAAAGGCAAACTCAAATATAGATTTCTTCCCCAATCAGTACAAAATAGAAAGCTGAAAAGGTTAAAAATATTCCACATGGCTGCTTATCACATTAGCATTGTATTATCTCTCCATGTTCTCTTTATTAACATAAATCCATGTTTGTCCTTTCAGGTGCTTAAATCATGATAAAATCACGACTGCTGAATTTGTATTATGCATTTAGATACCAAACCTGACATTTTGGTTTCACAATATAAATAAACAAATTGGTCCATCAATCACCTCATCATTCTGAACAGACAGGAATTCATCATCCTGGGGAAGCAGGCAAACAGTATCTCTATTTATTTATTTTAGAAACATGTTTTGACCCTTTTCACTCAGTGCAGTGATTGGACCATTATTGTGACAAGAGAAGTCCCCCGACACAGCTTTGCAGCTTTGCTTTGGCAGTTTTTATGTTATGAAATAAAAACAAATACAGAAAGCAAAAAAAAAAAACATATATACTCAATATAATAGCAACATACGTGTCTCCAACTCATGTAAAGAAAAACGTATATGTACAATGGCAGAATTGCACAACATTTCGCATGATACAACGTTATCAGACAAAAAAAAGACAAAATGTGCCAGTTACTTAACAGACAATACCTTTGTTGCTTAAGACATTCATGGAGCAGAATGTGAGCAGAATCATGAAAAATCGTGATTAATGGGTGCATATTAATAATTAATCTTTAATTAGCCTTTCAGTTCAGTGAAAAGAAGGCACATTTAGCACAATACAAAAGAAAGTTGTTTTAAACGCGATTGTTTTGCCCCTGTGTGGGAGATAGAAACGCACTCACCACATTAAAACCAGATCACTATAAAGTACTGCATCAGTCTAATGCCTTCACTGTGTAGGAAGACAGCAGGAACGGAGGCAGTCACCCTCACAGTCTTGCAGTGCCGTTTACATTCAGAGTCCCAACTGAAACGCCCACAGCGCCCATCCAGAGTTGCCTGGGAAACACACCAAGCTGCATGCCCTCACATCCCCGGTGCCTCACCAATTACATTATCAAGCGAAGTTATGTAACGTCTAACTTCTATTCTTAAACGCACATACACTCGATGTGTTCCATCTGATTGGCAGGCCGCCCACTGTATTTTATACCTGTTATGTCATCCTCATATGCTTTTCGTCTTATTGTTTGGAGGGATATAATGCTCGGAAAACATAATTGATTCTTTACTGATGCAGTTAGGTGCAAGGTCTGCTGTATGTTCAACTAGGGGCTCATTCTGTCTTGCAGTCCAGTGCAAAAAGAGTCCCAATGAAATGTGAATAAATTGCACAATTATCATCTAAGAATATAAAATAAATGAGAGACATGTGGAACCCTGACATTTTTTTTCCACAACACTAAACAAAATGACTAACTAAATAAAAATACACCTATCCCACCATACATACAATATGAGTATTATAAATGTCGGGGTTGTTTAAGTAAACTGTTTGTTATTGTCCGTCCACAACTTCCACTTTCATCAAAACCCTCAATAACACAACATATTTATTCAATTTCAAGGCCATTTCACATTCTACCAACACATACAACATGAAGTCAGATCATTTATATTCTTCCTTCCAAAATATGTTTTCTTTTTGCATTTTATCCTACATCATAAGTCTTTTAACCTTTAAAGCCTTAAACATGCCTTGGAGGGAGATATACTTTCAAGGGAATTTGTATTTTCTTCCTAGGCTAACTGTTCAGGCAGAATGTCCTATGCACCTTGAAGATTTTCCCATGGATGCCCACGCATGTCCTTTGAAATTTGGCAGCTGTAAGTATGAATTAGCCACACAGAAGCAAGTGGTGTTCAGACTGCATACAATATGTGTCAGCATTGCTGTTATTAACTGGAGGGCGCAAAAGAATCTGCACTTGGTTAATAGTATTGATAAATAAAAAACAGAAGTATACATATAAAATACATGTGCTATAGATATACTCCTGTCTGTTCACTGGTCAAGTTAAAGATGTACTGGACAGATGAGCCCAAAAGAGCCCCAAAAAGCCCTCGTGTGTAGTCAGTGGCTATTCCCATTCTGTATTACTTTGATTAACACTGACATATGTGGTTAAATATATTACAGATGTGAATGTTGTAGTCGGGCATTAAAGCAAAACTCACTTGCCAATGGCACATTCCCATAATAATTAGATTTCACCCTCCAAATCCTATAGCTCAGTATATAAGCGCGAAGGTTTATTTTTGAAGTGTTTGATCAGGCTCTGGGACTTTCATGTACCTAATTTTGCCATGTATGTACATCTTCACCCAGTGGCAAGCACAGATTTTCCTAAAGTGAAAATTATTATAATAATGAAAGAAAAAGGAAGGTATTCTGTAGTGGAAATAAATATTTCAAATTGAGATTTACATAATAATAATAATACTTTTGCTTTAATTTCATACACTACCCTTTCTTGCCATACATTGCTTAACTGTATTTTTATTATTTTTGTATTTTTGCACTTTGTTTGCACTTATGTTGTAAGTCCGTCTGCCAAGAAATTAAAATAATAATAATAATAATAATAATAATAATAATAATAATAATAATAATAATAATAATAATAATAATAATTGCATTATGTATTGTGAACATTGATAGTTTTCATTTTATTGGAAGATACTTGCTAGTGTTTGTCTTCCTCTTTAATTAAAACCAATATTTATGTTTAGCACAAAAAATCTCTTTATTACATTTTAAAGAATGATTAATATATTTAGCTGATGAAGAAATAAGAATGATAAAATGAAGTGTGTGACATTTAAAAAATGAGAAACAGTTACAATTGAAATCTTCACTTTCTGATATAATCTCCAACAGGATTTGTATAATTAATGCAAATTACGCTTTTTCTTTTAATGTCTTTCTTGTATTATTGTTCCTTCTGAAATGGACAGCTTCCAACAAATGCAACTATCAGACTGAAGCTTTCAAAGAGACTCACAATAATGACCGAGAAGCTGAAATGTAATTTGTTACTCTGTCTTTTAATGGAAGCAGTAAAATGTTTACATTTAATTGTTTTCACTCCTAAAACACCTATTAAAAGGGTGTATTTCACTGGCACAAAACACTGATCGGTCTAAAAGCAAGTATTGTGTGGTGCGAACTTGTTTTAGTTAATTAATACAAATTACTATTTCATACAATCCAGTGTCACCATATGCTGGACTTTTTCTTCTGTCTTTCTCATTTAGTTTTCCTGTCCTCGAATTTGAAATGAATTAATATATAATATAGATGTACTCTTATTATTAGCTATATAGCCAGTTGTTGATTTTGTACATTTACTGTGTTTAGAAAAAGACAATACTGTAGTGGCTTTTTTATGGAAATGGATATTGGCTTTTGGACATCGTTGGCTAGGTATAGCTGCAGCTATTTTTGCTGGAGATGGTGATCGCTAAACCCCTCCCCTCGATGATACACAAAAGCATTACAACATACAACAGCAAAGAACCACAAAGAGCTCTGTGTGAAGGTTAGCATTTTAGAGATAGAAGCATTATGCAAGAGGCTTAACACCTTAGAGTAATTTAACATTTACAAACAATCTACTGACATTTTACAATCATTTACAAGTCCTAGGTTTAATTCTCTTTCTAATTTCCTTTGTACAGACATGTTGGTATGCTTTAGTAATCTTCGTTAGTCACCCTAAAATATGGTTTGAATGCAAATGCGTTATGGAAGCCCATGGTAAAAGTTTCATCATTTTAATTTCATACATATTCATGATCTAGCAGGCACTAACTTCTCAGTCAACAGAGGGCTTCTCACTCTGTTCTAATCCTCCCAATCCTTTAAAAATGTACTTATTTTAATGCAATGCGGCCTCGATCTCCCAGCTAGGTTAATTTATGGCACATCCAATTAGGAATGCAGGGAGTAGCGTGGGTGGAAAAAAACATTGAATTATCCCACATTATTAAATGGATTTCAATAAGATTGGCAATATGTTTTGTGTGTGTGTGTGTGTGTGTGTGTGTGTGAAATAAGCAAACAGTTGCTATGGTCATTCTCTTTCCCATTGCATGTGGATATGCATGTCAACCCAGCTGCAATCTCTGCTGCACTTAAAAAAGGAAATTCACCTAGAACAGCCTGCTATATTTATGCAACCGAGCTGCCACGCACGAAGCACAGGGAGACGAGGAAAGCTTTAACAGGGATCAACACACTCATGATTAATGAAAAACAGAACGGAGAACAATAAAAGCAAGAAGCTGTGAAGAACCGGATGGATGTGATCCTCGGGAAGCCAAATAAAGTGACATGGGGGGATTCGGCTGCAGCAGAGGACTTTGATCTGCTATTGATAAAATAGCTTGTCATGCTCTTATTTATTCTAGTTAATTCCTGTAGCTCTATGAGCCTTTTCTTAAGATTGGAGTAAAAATAAATAAATAAAGAGTCAAGCGATTATATATATATATATATATATATATATAAAAAGGATGAAAGACTGATCCCTCACTAATGGTACAGATTAATGCTCAGTTTCATCCCTGTGAAATTAAAGCCATTATATATTGGTCTATGCTTCTGTTTTCTATCATTTTAGATTAAATGTGTACAGGGAGAGTAGAGGAGGGGAACTATGTCACTGACAGACGTAATTTCTCCAAGAAATATTTCAGTACTGCTAATAATATGCGTTTGAGTAAATGGGTTTTATAAAAACAGACAAAATAGGTCATTATGTTTGTATAATGAACTACCAACATATTAAAATCTGACTGTGAGTAGACATGATGTTGCATTTCATTTAAATTTCACAATCTGTGGTATCTGAAGTCGAATGCTCTGCAGAGTGGTGTCATGTGTAAACATTTGGTATGTGGGTCGAGGTACATCGAGAATGCCAAATGTGTTTGTGCTGACAGTGAAATGGCAAAGCCTTTAGTCGCATTTGTCAACGTTTCAAAAGTGAAATACACATACATTTGAGATATCCTAAATGCATCAATACTTGGAATTTTTCTCTTTGGGGAAAAGTTGTATATAATTGTACTTACATATTGTCCTCAAATTATCAACAGTGATGTCCATAATTCTGTTTATATTTTGAAAATATGTTGTATTCCATTTTTTCAATCAACTTAGTACTGAAAACTACCTCATATGTCTGAAGAGGATACTTGCATTTTGAATACATTATTTTAAAAAGACGCTAAAGGCTAACATGGAGAATGTCTCTGTGTCTCCTCCATATAAAGCCTCAGTCCCAAATTGCAAGATTAGCCCAGATGTCTGGAGTCTTACTTCAGCCCATCCTGAGAGGGACACCAATGGCAGTTTGAGGTCTCCAGTTGTGTGTAAAACTAGCCCCATGCCCACAGGACTGGATAGGATGAATGGATCAAGGGGATCCCTAGGTTGCTGTGCAGCATCTTTCCTTGTTGCTACTTCACAAAGGCCTGAACATTATACAGATGAGATTGTTCTCTATTCGGCATGAAGGCTTTGCTGTTTGTTGTCTGGAATTGCAGCACAGAAAGATCCTGAAAGATGTGCGTGACTACTCTGTGGATCCCCACGGGCAAGTTCGCTTGAATAACAGTAGGTAATTAAAAATTGGGCACGTACAATGGAAAATAATGTCCGATTCCCTGTGGTCTATATTCATTTTGATCTCAGTATACTAATAAATAAGATTTCTTTCTTTGCCGAGTAAAGGAACCAGTGCCATTCTCACATTGACAGAAGTGATATTTTCCCATAAGTGCTGCGCCGACTTCCTTAGGATCTTAATGTGTTATTGATTTTCCCCACTGCTCTACTCATTTCCTCCGCAGATGCCTACACAATAACAGAAGTGACATATATTTGGACTCGCAATGCCTCTGAATCAGTGGTGGTGGCAGAAGATGGGTCCAGACTAAATCAGTACGATTTGCTTGGCCAAACTGTGGGAAATGAAACTATCAAATCAAGTACAGGTAAGTAGAACTCGTGAGTAGCAATTGATAAGTATTAACACATGTTTGCCATTACAGATGATATGTCTTAGTGTTTTGCCAAAAGCCTTTGTTTACATAACGCTCGTTATATCGCAATGTATTGCTGTGACCGTATATCCCAAGAAATATCACGGTTTGCAGCGGATGGTATAAAAGGATGTCTGCTGCTCATCAGATCCAAAAATACTATCTGGAAAGAAGCTGTCGCACGCCCTGTGTGGAATAATTATACATTTGGATTATCAAGCCTGGATACTGATTGTTTTCACTTCCTGGACATCTGTGCGTCGTTGTTGGAGAGAACGGAGACATGGTTTATATCTAATCCTCGCTGAAAGAAGCCTTACTAACCTTTCCTGAAGATCTTGCACTTGTCACCACGTTGTGCCTTCCACTTCAGCCAAGTTCCAACATGAAATTTAAGTTCATAAAATGAGACTTGCGGAGCACAACATGACCAAGCTTTAAGTAGTATTTCAATAGCTATGGAATGCACTGTGGAAGAAACAAATTCACTGGAATACAAAGACAGGCAAACCTCCCAGCTGCTCTACGCCACCCTGGGATTGTTCAGTACAATTCCAATTTTCTACCAACAGTTAGAGCACAGTCTCTACATAAATGAGTTGCTATTGGACTTGCTTTGAAAAAAGGATCGTCTGGGGTGCTCTCATCCTCTTGAGGAAATAACATGCTGGAGTTATATGGAAACCACCACGTCTCTGAAGCTGGATTTATGTTTTTTAGATACAACTCCGTAATCGGTGGGTGCATAAACTGTTGGTGAAATACAATACATACAATAGCACATGGCCAGTTGTCCATAACAAGCCCATATTTCACTGAGAAACACAGCCTTACTATGGACAAAGAGAGCTAAAGAGTGAAGTTCAAGATTTCTCCAAGCTTCACTTCCTGAGATGGGACATAACCTTGTTTATGGGTTGTCACCCATTTGCTATTTTCATAGTGTTCCCTTTTTTAAGCAGAATACATAAAGGCTTGGAGCAGCGATTTAGTGTGGTGTCACCACAGCGTAATTGACTTTCTGTAATGCAGTTTTCCCCATTAGACTGATGGTTTGTGTTGGAAGATCAAGCTCTAAAGCTCCTATATTTGATTCTGATGTCAGAACTATACATTACAGCTTTCTTTAACTTTTGAACCCATACATAACCACATTTTATGGTGACCATAAAAACAATATGATTTTTATGGAAATCTGGAATGGAATTCATAATTCTGTGCTGTTCTATTTTCTATGGTTTTTGGTGACTGTTTGAATATTTTGTTGACATTGAAGCCTCTATCAATATAAAAAAAATCTACTTTATTTTGTAAATTGTGCTTTTGAAAATATACTCCCTATCTAAATTCTACCTGCTCTAATTACAAGAAAACAAATATTAGTTTTCTGTATTAAGGAAAAGGCGATTAAACAAAATTAAATATTTGGCTTAATTTGTTAAATTGTGGCCTGTACCAAATCAAACCTTCAACCCATCAATTGCAAATTAAAAATAAATGTGTTGATTGCAAGTTTGCATTAGGTAGCAGAATTAATCCTCTGTCAAACAAATAACTTGTCTTGCAATTTTTATGTGTGATTTTTGGGTCAAAGTGTTTATTTGATCCAGGATATTTATTTTTATAAGGACACATGTTGTAACATATTTACAGTTGGTTTTAATGAATTACCAGATTAACTGCTAAATAATTATAATCAAATTGAGCAAGCTAAAGTTATTATGAGGTAAACAGACAATCTAACATGTTACATACACACATGTTACATGTTACATCCTTTATTTCATATTAAATCCAGGAATTACATTAATTTTAAAGTAACCTACTCCAGAGTACAAGCAATATAGGGGAAACCATTTTTGATAAAACTGCAAACCTAAAGGAACTATTTAGGAAACATTAGTGGTCAAGTATTTAATTTTACAAATATTGCATACAATTATGTATATATATTATTTAATCCTTGAGAAACATCAAAGTTCATGCTCTGATTCAACACAGGTTGGTACCTAATTTGCAGGAATAACGTGTCCTATGTGCTTTTATAGAACATGTCTTTCAAAACAATAACCGTTGGCCTTTTCATCCCAGGAAGAGCTTTGCCCAGCAATACGTTTGGAGCTTCACAGCATGCCTTAGCATTAGAGTTTGCTGCAGTTTGATTACACTAATTGAACAAGTCCACAATGCCCTCTGATTAAAGGAGACAGATATTGCAGTCCGTGCGGACCCACTGCCAACATCACTGTGGCTCAGCACAACCTATAGAGCCTATACTAACACAGTGATGGCCTGGTTCCATTACTCAGCTGACATCATGATGTAGCATCTTGGGATTCATAACTGACAAATTAATATGTATATACATACACACACACACACACACATATACACACACACAACATTTTCAAAAACATAGAGTTTTAAATTTGCTAGTGAACTCTTTCCAGTGATGCAGAGTGATGTTCATTTGGTGCAACTTAATATTCTTGGCTGGTGATTTCATCATTTACCATAGTTTTGACAGAGCTAATTAAAGTAATGCTAGAAATGTTAGCATCCCTATGATCGAATTTCCTTCTATCACTATAATAATATCATGCATTACATGGTTTCTATTAGAGCAACTGTAGCATGAGATTTGACTGAAAATATAAACTTTTTAGTTTATTTTAGGTGACAATTCAGTGATTACAAAAAAATCCCTTTCAGCCTAAAGCATGCAATAATGCTTAGTTATTTTAAGAAAGGGCTGAGGCTTATTTCAAGAGAATTGTGCATCTTGGGATTTTCTGGAATTCTCTCAATTCTCTGCATATTCTCTGCTAGATAATTGTCTCTGAATGTTGTTAACACCCTGTGAGCCGCGACACGAGAGACAGGAGGCAGTAATTCCAATAAATAGACAACCTGCACATTAACCCGTAACAACATTAATACCGCAGCAATGTAACATCTCCTGCTTTCGACATTTCACATGATAAACTGTCCAACAGTCCCCCCTTAAGAGCATAGGCTCCTTTAAAAGCGTTCAGTCCCGCTCCAGGGTGATCACTGACCGATTGGCAAGCCTTATATTAGACAGCAAATTGCTTCATTCTCATGGTAGCCAATCAATCAATCGAGCCTCCGCAGACCGGTGTACCTTTAAATCTCTGTGACAGGGGAGCCTGACCTGTCACAACCTGCTCAACTTTGAAACACAGACTTACAGAGTATCTGAACTTCAGCACAATGGTAATTGTTGGATGTTGAAATGTAATTAATCAAACATATAGTACTTAAACATTTAAAAGTGGGGTGGTGGGTGTCAGAGAACCACCATAATACCTACAGATTATACTTCAACTACAGCTTTGTAAGTCACATACCAATAATTATTCATGCCAGTTTGATCACCCTGATTGTATTCATCTTTGCTTCAGAAGTGTATTTTTAATTTAGAATTGCCAAAATAAATCGCATATATATTCTGTGCATTGAAAGCGAACTAGTCTAGTCTAACTGTTCAGTGTTCTGTGCTTAAGGCTTTATTAGAGGAACACCATTTTTGAAATAATGCTTTACAACCAGGGTCCTTCACACAAACTAAAGCAAAGCAGTGACTGGAGTCGCCTTCATGGGCTAACAGAGAAATGTCCCAGCTTTATGGTGTACTGTGGGTATATCTCCCTTCCTTCGTGGGAAATGTAATGAGGAATTTGTTAAGACAACATTGGTTTATTTCTCTGATGCAATTACAAAATACTCAAAGTATTTGTTATTCAAATGGCTATTTTACACACTAATACATAACGACAGTCCCTGCCCCCAGCCACAAAAATTAATACAATGATTTACTACACAAAAGTAAAATAAGAATTAGCTGGCTATGGTATGCAAAAGACTTCACATGTTTAAAATGGTAGTTTGAATATTCAGTTTTTCCCCATGGTTTTAAATTCTGCCCCTCTTCCTGTTCCACTGGGTGATTCACTGATGATTTTTTAACACAACACTCAAAATTAGATTCTTAACAGGCAAACAAAAAAGCAGAAAAGTGATTTTGATTGTAATTAAAGTTTTATTTGAACAATTCTGTATTATTTCACAACCCTCAAAGCATTCTATGCACATTCTATACACTATTGTGAACCAAACTTATTTTGAAATGACACTGTCAAAGCTATGGCATCTTGTAAAAGTGTACTGGTTTCAGTACTTTTCATATCATATCATATGGTAAATTACCACACAATTAAAGTCATTTCATAAACAATATCTGTGATATTAAAATATCAAATAATTACACCAGAGAATGTTAAATAATCAAAGTATATATAATTAGGTTCTGATGCACTGCAACACTCTCTTAATGTTGATTAAGTAGAATTATAAAGTATTTTGTAATAATTGCAAATTTATATTGAGTAATCTGAGCAATCAGCCATTTGTTTGTGTTTCACTTCCTGTCAATGGAATACGAAATGCAGCTAAAGACTGATTTGATTCATTTTCATGTAACACGAGTCGCAAATGAACAATTAACATTATTCTTGGATGGACTATGATTTTCAAAGCAAAATGCCATGAATAAACCCAGAGGGCCTTATTTTCAGAAGTAGGTAATGGTTTTATGCATGAACTAGGGCAGTGAAGAGTAAATCTACTAATAATTGTAGTTTTCCAATCCATGCTGTTACACATGTTTTTGTATTTTTTTGTTTTTAAATCCATACATTTACTCTAATAGAATGCTTACACCTAGTCAAGCAAAGTGTGATAACGATAACTTTGTGTTGCCGCAGGTAAGGGTATATTCTACAAAATCAATGTTAATAATGATCATTTTAATGAGTAAAAGTACACCATCAAAATTGTTGATCTAAATTAAAGTACTCTACATAGAATCGTGTCATATTTACAGATTAATTTGTCAACACTAAGGGGCATATATACTAAGATTTACATACAATAATTCAAGCCACATTTTCATTGAGAATTCAAAAAATTGACATTTTTTTTTATACGTACTAAGAGAAAATATGTTAATGAAATTAGCCTCAGTGGGTTAATTTAAATATAGCACTGTGACGCAATGGTGAGATTACTAGTATCTCTAGCATTACGAGATTCCCAGTTTATTCCCCCTGAGGAGTATTCACTGGATTTTAATCTTTACCGTTTGCAGACTTCACAGATCCCTAAGCTTGTCTAGAAATGTTTGTTTTTATTAAGGATTGTCACTAATAAGTAAACCAGCTTATTTTATTGAATACAGCTTCAAGAAATACAAATAAATAAATGACATTCATTGAATAATATACATTATAGTTTCTGCTTCCATGTATGAATTTGAAACACAAATCTGTAAATGCATAAACTAAAATCAAGTTTACAGTATAACTTTTGAATGGTTTTACTTAATTAAAAAACAAAATGGACATGACTAGGCATACCATCTGGCCGCATAATTCCTGGACACTTTGAAACAGACATGTTTTAAGTAATTGCAAATAATCAACAACACAAAGCAATTAATGAGCCTTTGCTGAATAGATTATATTGCTTAACTACTGACGGGCAACATAATAACTAAAAACTATATATTAAATTGAAGTGACGAATATGATTGTTATTATTCTGATCACACAAAATGAGAAACAAAACTAAAACTGATTAACATTTAGTTCTAAAAGATGTGTAGGCTTTTTTTCCCTCATTATTTTTTTCTGGTGAGTAGAACGCTTGCTAAGGGAGAAGGCCTCAATTTAACCCATATAACAATGTAACGATGAAAGAAGGGGCAGAGAACCAACAGGGACCTACACACCAACCATAGCAGACCAGTAGCAGGGCGCAACAGGCCAAATAAATAAAACAACACTGGACGTAGGCAGGTAATGGCATCTGCACATCACCCATCGGGTACTCGAGGAGCAGGACATCTACATAGAGTAGCATAGAGATCTGCCCCTACCCCTAACATAAAACCAGGAGCAGGGCATACCAAGCTCAACTGTAAATAAGAACATAAGAAAGTTTACAAACGAAATTTGTTCCCAAATTTTCAGCTTCTACCACATCGCTATGGAGTTTGTTCCAGATTGTGACAACTCTATGTTTGAAGAAGTGTCTCCTGTTTTCCATTTGTTATTATTTGGACGCTAAGTAGATAGCATCCAAATAATAACAAATTGGACTAGTGTCCACAAACCATAGGATACAAACAGTTGGTCTGTGCGAAGGAGTCCTCTGTAACACTGCAAAGCCCACAAGGAGCACAGCAGACCACTTTTTCCACTGCTCCTGCAGAAACTGCAAAATCACCATTATAGGGCAGGTGACTGACTCATGTCTTCTGTCCAGACATCATATCAGGAAAGTTTGTCAGTGGTAAGAGTTTTTCTACCTTATGGACGGAGCTCTCGCCAGCTGGATGGTGACCACAGCAGCACCAGACAGCCCCTAGAGCTGTGAGGCAGTCCTGCACAGGAGCCAGACCCAGAGCTGCAGCAGGCCTGAGTTCGGATGCCACAGCATGCTCTGAGGGGGAAGCTGCCAAGGGTTTCTGCTCAGTGAACATACCAGCCCTTGTCTATGAAGGGGGGCTAACATGGCATCCATGCACTTGGAAAAAGTGCGAGGAGCTAGAGACAGGCTGAAGGACAGACTTGTACGAAGGCAAAGCGGATAAACTTCTAATGTGCTGGTACGATGGGGACATGGAAATACGCATACTTCAGTTCCACCATGATAAACCAGTTGCCTGGTGGAATGGCCTTGGCTGTGGTGCGCTGGTTGCCCAACATCTCAGATCCAAGATGAGGCAGAAACCTGTGTCTTTCTTGAGCACCAGGAAGTAGGGGGAATATAATCACTTGTGCTGCACCGGAGGGTCCACTTCCAGGAATTGCGCACTTGTGCAGCAGTGCTGAGATCTCTGTAAAGGGGTCCTTCACTTACGACCACACCACACCCCTGAAAGAGGAGTGGTGGGCTTGGATTGGTTTGGAATAGCCAACTGATATAATTTGGAGCATCCAGGAGTCCTGTGCTAATTCAAGAGTTGCTGGGGGTTGTACTGGTGGGCTGGAGGCTGTTGGAAGCCTTCAGGCCTGGTGAGTGGCTGTTTGAGGAGTGACAGTGCACAGTGAGCTTTGTTATACAAAAATACATTCAACCAAGGTCTCCGCCTTTGGGTAGTATTCTCAATTTGAAGGATAACTTGCTGAAAAGAGTCAGGAACCTTGATTTAAATATATTTCTAATATCTACACAAATGTTTAATATGTCATTAAAAGGGTTTTGTGAAGTTCAGTTTCTTTTCTTTTTCGCCTCTCTCACACAAGTCAAATCTGCCTGCTCAGTTGCAAATGACTAATAATACATGATCTAAGATATCATCCTAGAATGAGCTACACTCATCTGCATGTTATAATTTATTTGAGGAACCTTTCCAATATGGTGCCCACAAAAGTCAATATTTAAAATAATTAATTCCAAAACTGTAGCAAACAAATAGTTTTTACAGTACAGTAGCTGACAAATGCCTCTCCCCAAAGACTACAGATGTTAGAAAGGATTACTAGGGAATATACAAGTCTGAAAACCACAGAAAACCCTGGTTCTCCAGCACAAGTTTCAGGACTTTCCAAACTGTCCTTCTGAAACTGACCTGTTTTGTTCTCAATGAGTATCAATTTGAACAGCTCTGTTTATTCTGTTTCTCTTCCTTTAGGTGAATACACAGTCATGACAGCACATTTTCACTTGAAACGGAAGATTGGCTACTTTGTTATTCAGACTTATTTACCATGCATCATGACAGTCATTCTGTCACAAGTGTCATTTTGGCTGAACAGAGAGTCTGTGCCTGCAAGGACAGTTTTTGGTAAGTACATTCTGGCTTCAGGTCAGTGTTCACATTTAATTTGTTATAAGAAAAGCTAGGAGTCCTGACTGCTGGGACACAATTAACATTACACCACCTAAGCCTAATAAACACATGGCACTAAAGAGGAGAGCAATAGACATGAATCATTATCATGGGTTAGTCAAAGGTACACTTTTCTAGCCCCAGATGGACCCTGAATATATATTAATATGCAGAGAATCAGACACAAACACATTTAGTACACAATTTATACAGATCTGCTGCTTATGATAAAAGGTCAGATTTCCTACTTTAAACTTACAATGCTGACACAGGCATTATATTTGTAACAGAACCAATTACAGAAAAAAAACAGAACGAAAACAAAACCAGAATATACATAGTTAAAGAATATTAATGATGGACTCTATTATCTATTCTGCAGGCAGAACATATCTTTGTATACTAAGTCTGTTCAGATGTTTCATATGACAATATATCACTAAAATGTCAGTGTGTTAGGGTTTATTATTGTGACTGCAGTTCTGACCTCTTTAAATGAGAAAACAAACTATAATACACTTAAACTGGATTCAAGTTGAAATTCTGTTCAACCAAATAGATATCAATGTGAGCGTTTCTCTAAACAATCTATCAGGACTTCAGTGGAAAGGCTTCCGATATCAAGTAACACAATGTATACTGACTTTGTTAATTTCAGATTTGATAATAAATTAAACCGCTTTGACAGACTGCTGCGTTACGTCATTTTGACATTGAAGAGGAATGTGTAGAACTGCAGAGCATGTGTGTATATATCTTTCTTTCCTCCTTTATCTCTGCATACAGGCATCTTCATACCCAACAATAACTATAATGTATAATTATATTACATATGCAGTATTGTTCTTATCTTACCTTTAATTATTGAAATGCATTTATGAAAAGACAAAACTCTATAAATAAATACATATATACATACATACATTGGGGAGGCCATCATCCATCAGTGGATCAATATAGGCTGATGATGACTGAATTAATTAATATAAATGTTAATGAAGTAACATTTTTAGTTTAGCGCCAACATCTTTCTGAAAAGTACTTTAATACAACAAGGGCTCTACATCGGCACTTTACTCGTACTAAACCGTTGTGTGTCTGTTGCAATAGATATATGTATTGATATAACCCTTTATAAGAGCATAGAAGCTGGGGTTCGGCAAAAGAGACAACCTCGTGTAAGGATCTTCTGTGCTTCAGGGCACAATTATTTAACCAGTATGTTGTGAACAGTTGTCAGCATTGATCAAACATACAAAAGATCGTTGAGCGTTTGTGTTTAGTACAAATACGCAGAATACATTTAATTTATATGATATTGAAAGAACAGCAGTGTTGGATAATCAAGTTAAAATACAACATATTTAAACAGTGGGAAACAAACAGAAAAACTAAAGTAAAAGTTTAAATGTAAGTTTAAAAATTAAAAATTAAAAATGTATAACAGCAATACTGTGCCAATCATAGTGTTTTATTCGAGGAAGTGTATTTAACTTGTGAAAAGAGACACGTTTGTCCCAAAAACACGTCATAATCAGATTTACGGCCCAAAAAATGGCAATGGAGAAGTACCGGTTCAACCACAAATACTCAAGTAAATTACGTAAAAACTACAAAAACGCAGGAACAACGGCCATTTCCATGATCATCATCATCATCCAAATGAAGTTGCATGCGTTGTATATAAACAAAGGTAAAACATCAGAAAGACCAGCATTCTCCGCAAGGTCAGCCTGTACTTTAATGGAGAGAGTCGGTGGTTGTCAGACAGCAGGGAGAGAGATTGTAGCCTAGGGTTCAATCATTGGAACGGCACCAGGAAGGATGACTATTAAAGAAGTTCCAATTGTTATTGCCTAGGTTCCTTTAGCCATTAACTTTAGACACTTTGCTAAAGCATGTTTTAGAACCCCTTAAATGTCATGCACTTAGACCCAGGGACCTGCAAAGAAAATAAATACAAAATAAATGAAACCTGAAATTCAAACACTTGCTAACTTAGAAGTATTCAATATTTATTCTACATTGCATATTAATTGGTACACTGAGGTCATTATGAAAAAAATTACGAATATGGAATATCACACCCAGGTTTTTATCTTTGAAGAAACTGATCAACATTTTCAAGTTTAAAGACAGCGACAGACTTGTATGGGAATTTAATCTATGGATGCCTGGGAACCTTGAATATTTTCTTTGGATCACTGACTGCTTATAGACCATACCAGCTAATAAGCATATCTGATAAGACTGCTGATAAGATATATGAAGTTTCTCTCATATATTTATCCCCACCCCCACCCCCATACTCTCCTGCTATACAGTGAATTCATCTGTCAGTTATTGTAGAGCACTAGATAACAAAATTTTCCCGGAGCATTTGCCTTTGGACGCGTCAGCAGTGAGCAGGTGCAGGAACATGCAGTCTCCACCTATGCATACCCCAGTGTGACATATTTAAGCCAATATGCTAAGTCTGTTTATACTCCAATTTAACGCTTTCCAAATTGCTTTCGGTTAAATCAGGAAGAGAATTCCAGAAATGTAAAATACATCAACAGAAAAACAATAGTGTGCTACATTCCGTTTTCTGTATTCGTGACTAAATGCAGGACTATTGAATGACGGGGCTCGTGTTTTCTTCATACCAAAACAAAACAAAAACAAAAGCAGTACAGAAATGTAATCTGTTGATTTTCCTGTGCTAGACTAAGACATAGGGAATAGACAGTGTAGAAAATGTCAACATCAGTCTTGTATCGCTTGTAAAGAATAATATGGTTAATGCATGATCACATATATGTCTTAAAAGGTTTACGATAGTAAGTCCTTGTGTGTATTTTCACAATAATTAACTTAATTATTGGAATTATTGAAGTACTAAATTCTTATTGGATGAATTGGAAACATAATTATGTTGTGTGTGTCTTAATTGGAGCACTTCAAACTAGCTTACAGTTACAGTGTGTGACTTACTCTGGCACTCTAAGTCTTACGAGTAATGTATATATTTTAAACAAAGCACCCTTCTCCTCCAAAAATCAAATCAGTTTAGGATGAAGGTAACAGTGGATGGATTGTAATGATTATGGTTGTGATGGTGATGATGATGATTATTATTATAAACTATACATGGGTCTATACATGGTTTTAGTTGATTGAGCTGCTGTTTACCCGACATCATGCAAATTAAGGGCAAAGTAGTGAATTAATATGTAAATTAGCTCTAGGTACAGTTCTCAAGCTGTTTTTGCACGAACATCACAAAAAGGGTGGTTTTCATCGCACGCGGAGAACAGTACTTAAATCACTGAATCCATGGCTGTCAAGTGACCGCTTGCTCAAATTAAACAGTGTGCAGCTGTGGCGTGTGCCCTGCGTCTAGATAATACTAATACTCTGTGTTACTGATCTTACCCAAGTGGTTTTTCACATCACTGATGGAGCTGCAAGCTGTGAATATAAATGTTTTATGAAGTTAGGATTACAATACGATGTGCAGTACTGAACAGTGCGCCATAGACCCACAACAACATACAGCAGAATGATAATAGGAATAAAATAAAATAAATAACAGCTTTCCGCATTGCCATTCTCCTGAAATAAGAACGTAAGAAAGTGTCCAATCGAGAGGAGGCCATTCGCCCCATTGTGCTCGTTTGGTGTCCATTAATAACTAAGTGATCCAAGGATCCTATCCAGTATATTTTTAAATGTTCCCAAATTGTCTCTTCAGCCACATCGCTGGGGAGTTTGTTCAGATTGTGACGCCTCTGTGTGAAGAAGTGTCTCCTGTTTTCTGTCTTGAATGCCTTGAAGCCCAATTTCAATTTGTGTCCCTGGGTTCGTGTGTCCCTGCAGATCTGGGAAAGCTCCTCTGGTTTGATGTGTATAACCATGAAACCTCCATCAGCAACTTGCTTTACCTTAAAACCCACAATGCGGTCAGATAAGGAAATATATGATTATCTCGGTAGCATTTATCTCGGACATTCTGTTAACTGACTTCTATTTACGAAACAAGCCTCCTCTACAGTAATTACTGAGGTGACAAAGTAAAAATTAGACTGGAAGCTGTCGTAAGGGTTTCTTGAGAAAGATAATCATCTCAGAAGTGATGATCGGTGATGTATGAAAATGATAAGATGCCTAAGTGTCTAACTAATCACTTTTGAAAATGAAGCCTAGGCCAGCCATGACTGCCCCCGCCTTAGAAAATAAAGACTGGAGTCAGGAATGAAAATAAGGCCGTGTTTATGCTCTTAACAATATCGATCCATCTTTATCAATCACCCTGAACGAAGGGTTGCCTTTTAGGTAATTACATACATTATTTATTTGAAAAACTATCTAAGGTTTGCCAAATACATTTTGTTAATAGACCACTGGGCCTAAATGAATGGGGTGATTAGGAATAGATGTATACAAGCAAACAAATGAGATGCATGCTGTGCAGTCAATTTCCTATTTAATGCTGACTCTACAGATTAAGAACCTTGTCTTGTTTTATTACTGTAAATATTTAGATTTTTGCCTCATTTAGCGGGAATGCAGCTGTCATCGTTTGCTTTAAAACTGTGAATGATTAAAGTAGCTTTATAGGACAACCTTGGGTTATTACAGCCCAGTAGCATAAATGTCAGTTTACTGAAGAATCCATTATGTACAAAATGAACTTAATGGATGTAATATCCAATCGGTTGCAAAGACATTTTAGAGAGGAGAAAATGTTTTTATCTTTACCGAAACATTCATTTCCAATATTCTGCAGCAAGCTAATGTTTTTTTTTATTGCGTCCTGTTACAGGAAGTGTCATATGTCTGTCTTTTTCACTATCAGCTTTTAGCAGTACAATGCTTCAAATTTCATCTCTTTTACTTTTTATTAAAATAAAAAAAGATGGTTAATCTAGAAATATTGGGCCGGATTAAATCAAAACCCACCCGTTAATAGCAAACAACAAACCTGTGCATCAAAGCGATTACATTTCTGATTAGAAGAAAGTGGCATCTTAATGAAAATAAAGCCGCAACTGAGTACAGTTCTGTAGTTTTATATTAGCGGGTGGGTCAAAGTTTTGATTTAATCACAGCCATTAGCTTTATTAGCAGGACACATAGTTCCTCGCAATAAGGAATGCTGTCCAATTTATTTAAGAAGACTACATTGAATATAAAAGGTAAGACAGAAACAATTACATTATGGAAATATGTAACATTAAAAAATAACAACAGAGAAGTTCTTAGAATAGACATAAATACAATGTACAATTGTGTCAAGTAAGCATTAAAAACTCAGCAGCAATAACTGAAGCTTGTCTTTTACTTTATCATCCTTTATCCTTTACTTTATCATCCTTCCTATTCACTCGCAAAACTGCGCTTACAATATAGGCCCTGATGGACAGTCTTTAATAAAAACATGCTATTCATTTAGCAGATCAATTGCATCTCTGCTTATTACACAGAGAGCAGTGTTTACTGGGGACCTCAGGGTGAACGCACTACATTGCTTAATTTATTCCTTTAGTTTCCTTAATGCCACACAATTTTAAGTACAAAACAAAACCAAACAACACAAGGCATCTAAACAACAGGACCCAATTTAGTTACGCTCGAGTTGACACTTATTTGATTGACCGTCTTGCATTCTTGTATCAATAATTAAGATACAAGTGCTTTGAAGGTTTAGAAGAATGTGTCCTTGTTGTTTGTTGAACACGTTATCCTGTGTATTTTTGTATTGTTCAAAATTATAGATAGATAGATAGATAGATAGGTGGGTATTTAGGAGGATTTCAAAACATTTGGATATGTTATAGGCTATAAGGCTTACATAAAGTGTTACATTAATTGAATTGGAATGTAATTATTTAATTCTCCCTTACATGTAATGCCTTAATACTTGTGCCAAATAACTGACCTGGATATTTCTATTAAGAGTTCAGATTGGACCTGACATTTTATGTTTTATGTCATGTATGAATCATGTGTCATACATGCTTTTTCATTGTGCTTCAAGAAAAGGTTAATTAAATAACTATCACCGCTCTGATTCATGCTGCCAAACTAAATATAAGATTATACCAGCAAAACTAGTGTATAAATAATGGATAGACAAATATATATATACTGTTAACCTTAAACTGTAAAAGTATTGTTATATTAAATTGTATCCATATGTATCACTAATAGGAAAACGGTCCCTTTTATGCTCCTGCTTTCTATGATCACAAATCTATAATGACGTTAATGGCTCAGTCAAAAACATTCTTAATACATTATTTTCTTAAGTGTTAATGATCACTTAAATCATCAGTCCGTACAATATAAAGACTGTGCAAAGTGTTGGTGACTTAAATCATTTTGTTTTGCATGTTTTATTTTTTGTATTCATGTATTTCATATAATCTACGCAGACATTGACATACAGTAAATTATAATTATGGGAATATTTGTTAATGATCTTAACTATAATCTTAACTAATCTCCTGGTGTAATAATTCCTATTCTTCAAAGACCTTGGTGCATTGACACTAAGTGAAGATGGAGTGTACTTCTTTTCTAAAACTTTCAAATCAGGAGTTTATTATGATAACATACTATATCTGCCTGTTATTCTGCTTGTATCTGATATAATCATACCTTTTTTTAAAGATAAAAACAAGAAAATGAACCCTGTGTCTTTCAAACAAACATCCATATGAACATGTGTAGAATATAATTCACTCTGCCTGTATTTTATACACAACTTTTTCAAATGCACACTTAAAACTACTATAGGATGCACAGAAAAACGTGAAATGATGTAAGCCATTGAGAAGATAACTTTTGGAAGTTCTATTATTAGTCTGCAAGTTTCAACACTTTTCTTCTGTAATATCACAGGACATATTTTTGAGTCAACACTTTTGGAAGTGTATTTTAGGATAAGCAGACGTTTGATGTGATAAATGCAATGGTGTGAAACCTAAGTGCAATATGCAGCTATGGTTATAATGTGTTAAAGTGTGATGTTTCCTTTATTAGAGATCATACATTCTCATACTTGTGGTGTTAGTGTGCCCCAAGGCAAAATATTTCACAAAGACATATCACAAAGGTCATTGTTCAAAATTAATAACTAATAAGCAATGTATGCACTACATAAAGAAACATTATTATAGTCTCGATTAACAACAATTGCATTATTATTATTAGTAGTAGTGTTTTATTAATATTCAAAATTCAAAACACAGAACCTGAAAGCTTGAATTCATGTTTTACATTACAGTGAGTTTTACCAACTTCACATAAAACATATCCTGAAGCCCAAATCACTACTTCACTGGTTATAAAGATTATAAGATTATAAGAAGGTTATAAGATCGCTGCTTGAAGGCAGTGTTTGTTTGTTTTTTAAGGGGGAAGATTAGATTGCAGTTTCAGGTCTCAGAGCTCAACAAAGTGAATTATTTTTGTTTTTCTGTCCAAACTGTGGCTCCATAACAATGTTTGTCTGCATGCACTATTTATTGCCATCAAATGTTGCAAGTGAGTCAAGTAGACATAATACGTACAATCAGTTGTTGAAGATACATTGAATCTATATGTAAGTTACATTGCAGACCTTTGTTTTATGTTTCAGGAGTAACAACCGTGCTGACCATGACCACCCTGAGTATCAGCGCACGCAATTCCCTCCCCAAGGTGGCCTACGCAACCGCTATGGATTGGTTCATCGCCGTGTGTTACGCGTTTGTCTTCTCGGCGTTGATAGAGTTTGCGACCGTGAATTACTTTACAAAACGTGGATGGGCCTGGGATGGGAAGAGTGTAGTGAACGATAAGGTAAAGTAGATGCTTTTCTCTTTCTTTAATGATCATGTGAGAAAACAAAACAATAGTGATTGCCTATGTTGAAACATGGCTTAAACAAATTATACTAGATTAACGAGCAGGGTTTCCCGCAGTGCTCTTCAGGTCTAGATCCCTATGACTAGCCCTCCGATAATGTATATGTAGTCTTTACTACAAAAGGAACATTAATGTTTGCTTTTCTATAGAGACCCTGAAGGATGCATTGTGTTTTGGGCAGGTCTGATACCAGGAATTTTATTTTTTGGCTGAAGTTCTAATGGTATCTTTTGATGTAAACCAGGATGAAAAAAATTAGATACAAGACAAGGAATACCAACTGAGAATAAATCAAAGCAAGGTGTAAGGTAGAAATAACAGGATTGCCCTGTGATGTTCACACATTTTCATATTATAATTGCAATATGATGCACCTTTAACTTATATCCTTCTATGTTTTATGGGCCATAAAAGTGTGTTTGGTTTCATGTGCCATCTGCACTGCATATGATGAGCAGAAACGTATCATACTGCTTTGGGAAAGTAATTACTAGAAGTATAAATGTGGTGATGTCCAGAGTACAAACCATTCTTTTGATATTGATGGGGTCAAAGCTTGTCTAAAGTGTGGGTTTGTAGTGGCAATCTCATCTCTTTTTATTTTTGTATGCATGTTAAATTCAAATGTTAGACTTTAACTAATACAAATATATTATTATAAGCGAAGGTGGACCACATTTACTGCAGATAATGCTGTGTTTAAAATCGTAAAAGTTGATATTTAAAAGACAGGATTTATGTATGCATAATCATATAGGTTTTAGTAGTTTTCACTTGAAACATGGGGAGATGTAGTATGTATTGTTTACTATACAGAAGAAATGCTCAGTTTACTTATATCCCTTACAACCAAGAGCTGGTTTATAATGTTTAGTTACTGAAGGCTTTTTTTATTTTTATTTCTGGCAATGAAAAGGGATTTACCGACCTCTGTGGTGTTCATTATTTGATGCCAACATCTAAACAACACCTGTTTCTCAGAATAGTATGTGCTTTAAATAGAAGCATGTTTAATCATCATATTTTGATTAATATTGTTCGCTTTTCCTTCCATAATTTTAGCATAAGGGACCCATGTAATGTTAATTATCTGGAAGATTAACTTGATCTGTCAGCATTTTCTGGTTATGGTTTTAAACCCATCAACAAAAGCTGCAACCCAAAGCAAACCATTTGTGAGCTAAAGCTATTTTTTGCACCTTTCTTGAATTGTTCTGTGTTATATATCAACAATAAGATATGCATGTTTTTGTTTTATTTATTGCAATAGATAAAAACAAGCACCCTTGGAGACCATATCATGCAGCATTTTTAATTGACCTTGTTTTGATGTGTACAGATTCCAATGCATATTACACATATAATCATATTATTCCCCAGCAGGAATAAACTACATAGAATAGGTTTTCAATAGTCTGCTGAAAGGGGGGAGGGGGAGGTCTTTGTGTCTCATTTAATCAGGGAGAGCATCCCAAGTCCTATGGCCCGTGTAACAGAACATTTGCCTTGAAAAACAGATTATGGATGTTGAATCGTATAGGAATTATTTGTGTAAAACCTTTTTTGTGTCTGTGCCATCACAGTGTATTTTTAGATTAGGGTATAAAGTGGCTAAATTGGTAACAATTTAGTATATAGCCTAATGCTCTTTCAAATTTTATGAGAAGGATTTCTAAGGGGTATATGGGCATTTGCTGAATAATGTTGGAGTTGGTTAGGCTTGACGTTGATACGGTTTTCTGTGTCTTTCCATGCAACTACACCTCATGTAGCTTGCTATAGCTGCATTGTAGTGGCTGTGCCGTGCCTTGCTTCTGATTCATACTGTATAAACAGCACCATGGGCCAAATGAGGCTGTATGTATGTGTGTATGAAGGCATTTATGTTGCCTTTATCTCCCCCATGCTGGTTGTACAGTTTATTACAAATGGGCATTCCAACATCTGATGCTTGTGAATTTGATCAATGATTTATATTATAGTTATATTTTTAGAAAAATGCATATATCCAAATGAGAGTATAATCCACTAATCGAACAGAAAAGTGCTTGAAAAATACAGGGCATACAATTCCCAATCACATTGTAAAAGACCATATGAACTGTAGGGGCCAGATCAAGCGCTGGGTTAGTAATGCATCATAATCGCCTTTCACGACAGCAGCGGTGGTTCTAGGACTGAACTGAAATGTTATGTTGGATTAGTGTGCCTCTATAATAGTGTGTTTTCCTCATTTAAAAAAATGTTTTCAGTGATACAGTGGAGTATAGAGAAACTTGGGGAAGAGACGGCCGTGTCTGAAGTGCCGCGGCTGGTTATATGTTGGAAAGGATTATGTTTCCATGGCAACATCCTGATGTGCAGAAGCTGGGTTTAAACGTCTCCGTGCGCCCCAAGAATAAGATCTGAGACTTCCATGGATTATCAATTAATAAAAAAAAAAAATACTGTAGCTGGGTTGTTTTTGATAATTTGTATAGGACTTTTTAATTTTCCAGTAATTGCATGCTATCCGAAATAAAATGCAGACAACAGCAGTGCTAATGCTTTGGAAATCAATATAAACAATCTTCATGCAGTGCGTGACTAACTGGAATACTGACTTGCCTCAGGGCTGTGTGCACAAAGCTCCAGTCCTCTTCTAGTAGAGCATTATGTATTTGTTTTTGAATTGGATCCATACACGTCTGTTACACAGTTTTACTTGCAAAGGTCCAACTTTCTCTACGATTAAATTAGGTGAATATCATAGGGACTCACGTATGCAGATTGTTAGACAGGAATGCATACAATCCAGCTGATCAGGATTGTTTCTCTCTTCAAAACAATGTGTAAGCACAATGCCAAATTGACAATATATTGATATTTTTCCAGATGAAAGAATGAGGAATTTTATTTACAGACCGTTAATTAGGATCTGTCAACAGAGACGTAAGACAGGAGTTTTTTTCCACTGACTGGAAAGCTGCAAATGCAATCTAAAGGCAAGGTAACTAGGGACTAATTAGTCTTACATCTATTACATGTTAAGATACAGAAACATTAAAACAGATTAACTACATGATTCGTCATCTCTTAACATTCTTCTCGTGTTTCTGCAGGCAGGTTATAGAAAAAGGGTAAAGAAAAGGCAGGTGTGGTCTAACTTGTGTATTGATTTAAAATTGGATATAAGTAGAACATGTCATATAGTACATAGGCTTTTAAAACAGTTTAACATTAAATCCTAAATTGAAAAGTGTAAGAATCGCATGTCACGTGTGCATATGGATTAACATCTGGGTTATGTGCAGAAAACCCAGTGCGCTGATAAGGGGATTGAGGTAATAAGTGGCGTGCTCCAGGCATCTGTTTTAGACCCTCTGTGATTTTTGATTAGCAAAAATACAGTTAATAAACTTTTTACATTTATAAAAGGCCACAACTATTGGAGAAGTAAACCAAAGATATTTCCAGTAACAACTATACATTTTAACTGAATTTGTAAACACATATTCTCTGGAATTCTTTAAGATATGTCTACATTCAATGATAACATCACTTTGATACAATAACCAATGGGCAAATATGGATTGATGGCCTCCGCAAATTGTTATCCTATTGATGTTTTTATTTTAAAACTGTTTTAATATCATCATCATCATCAGCCTATATCGATCTTGTGCTGGATGAAGGCCTTCCCCAGATGTTTCCACTTGCATATATATAAAACTTTGTGAGTTATGTAGTACATTTGAAAGTACATTTTCTTTAAAAAAATGTAAAGCAGAACGCGCAATGTTTTAATGTTCATTATGTTTTAACTCCAGTGTAGTGGAGGCTCAGACAGGAAAGTCTGTAGACAAAGCAATGATCAGCCAGCTGCCATGACATTTTTGGTTATTTCCATAAATTTATATATTTTTGTTGTTGTTATGGTTGTGATTAAGTGGTTCTCACCATCAGGTCAGTCGTGCATTTTCTCATAGCATATTAATATTCTGCTGCCTATCACCTTCACCTGAAATCTATGTTAAAAAATGCATCAAAGGAAATAAAATAATCCAAAATGCTTAATCCGTTCTGCATTTTTTTGGTGCATGTGTATATTTTATATGCAATAAAATGTATTTTGACTGTATATTGTGGCAGTATGGGCAGATACCTATCCAAACACCGATATATCATGCGTTATACTTGTGTTCAACTTTTGTTTGCAGTACAAATGGTGATGTAGTTCACCAATTTTCAATTATTTTTGTATCCATTCACCCCAGGCCACACAAACATACTAGTTTAGGTAGTTTTATGACACGTGACTTTGACTTCATTCAACTGCCATACAGCCTCTTAGGATCTACTTTAACTGTCAGCTCACAAGCTTACCATGTATTATTTTGTATTATTTTGAATGTATAAATATTGATGCAAATGTCGAGGACTGTAATAGTTTATAACAGGACGTTTAACACATTTAGAAGGCACATTCAACACCTTCCTCATAAATGACAGCACCACTGCAAACATAAATTGAATCACACAAGATGAAATGTCTTTTAAAAGATACTGCCCTGTGATCGTAGACATTTTGAGACATAAATCAGTATTAGACCTTTTGGTAACATTGCTGTTTTTATTCCTCTCTCATCTGTAGTTAAGAAACTGCTTTTTGAAAGACACTATTGCATAAGGCTTTCATTTATATAATCTACAGTAAATCGTATGGCATTATGTAACGGTTTGATTAGCTCTCATTAGTAAATGAAATAGAGTCAGTGTAGCATTCGTGTGCAACTGCGACAGCTACTGAAAAGCTTATGATGAGACGGGACGAATGCAGATCAATGCAAGGAGGTGGAATTGCATTTGAATTAAGTGTGAAAACATGGGTACAGATACATATTTACATCTTAATGGACATTTTCTTAGATTGTTGTTGACAGTTTGTATGTTAAATAATATATGGCAGTCTAAGTGTAATTGTTGTAATGCTTCTTAGGTTTGGTGTAGGGACAGACCAAAACGTGAATAGGCATTTCAGTACCTAGCCTCTTATTGTAAAATTAAATTTACACATCAGTCTAAACATGAAAAATTAAATGTATAGGTGCAGGACTAAAGCAGATTGACACATCTACAGGTGCAGTCTGAACAGGTGAGCTCTGAGTAGATGCTGGAAGACGGACAGAGATGATACAGTCCTGATGTCCATGGGTAGTTGGTTTTCCCAGGGAGGCAAGGGAGGAGGAGATATGCAAAGAATAGTCAGATGGCAAAACATTTGTTGGAGAGAATATCTCTTTCCCATTGATTGTTAATAAAAGTAGGTTCATCCTTGAAACCTGTCTGGGATCATTTTACTGAGATTTTACAGCGAAGACAACAACAAATACGGAAAAAACAAAAAATGATATTTCAGGTATTGTAGTAATTCAATTCGAGTTGAGTTGATCAACAAGAGTGAAAGTAGTTTTGTACAAGTGGATTCTGCTGAGGCATGAGGATCGGATGTTAAACCAACTGTGGGCGTTGAAAGCAGGGTCGTCACATTTTAACAAGTCTAAATACGTCTGTGAATTTGGATTAGATGTATTTTACTCCTTTGCCTCTTTCTGAACCATCATTAAATCTGGGAGTTCATTGGTACCGGATTGCATAGGTGCGTATATCTGAGACCAAATTACCAAAATAAAACAAAATGCTGTGTTGGCAATCCTGGTTTTTAATAACATGCATATAGATTGTATTTTATATTGAAACGCTTACAAAATGTGTGGTAATGCAGAAAATATCCTCAAACACTAAAGTAATCAATAGCTCTTGTATCTAATTCATGTAATTAATGATAGAATAAAGCACATTCAATTATCCAATCCAAAAGGTATGTACTGCATTGCATGTGAAAGCTGTTCACATGCTATACCTTTATGAACATGGATGTCCAATGAAAACACAGAGTTGGCATGCTTTCCCAAAACAGTATCACTGTGGTATTTGAGCATTTTATATAATGAAACATTACTCTTCTCTTTGATTTTTTTTAATAAGCAGTCTTTGTCACTAGGCACTATGGAGCACCGAGTTGCAACATTTCCCTTAATACATTTTTTGCACATGGTTAATAAAACCAGAAATTAAAGTATATTTTTATATCCATTCACAGTTAAGGGGTGGGGGATTGCTCAAACATGAACACTGACATTGAAATCTTGTACTACAGAATGGTGTGTTTCAAATCAATCAAAAGGGTTTCATGGCACTCATCGGGGAAAGCCTTTTCTGGTGACTTTCCTAATGTATTGAGTGGGTTTTAATGGCACTTACAATGGTTAAGGATGAGTAGTTGTGAAAAAGGCATGGAATTCAACGACTTAATTGGGTACTAAGTTCAGTACTTGTGATAGCAGTAGGCCTTATTCATTAGTTTTCAAGATTGTATCTCAAGAGTAAAACATTTGCAATTTACTCGGCTAAATTCAACTAAAGCTTTCACTCTCTCTATATAATGAATATATATTATAAATTTCACTAAAATATCTAATTATCACAATAATAATGCATTAACTATCAAATCAAGCTGATTAATAAAATAAGTACTGAAGTGTTATTTACTTGCAGACTGGAGACGTACTTATTTGACCATTTGCAGTTAAATACGAGCAAATGATGGTCAGCTCAAGAAAGGGAATCATATTATACAAAGTTATTCAAAAGGATATGCGTCCCCAGTGTAATAAAAGAATACATTAACACATTGAGTTAAGTGTCTGGCACATCCACAGCATCGCACTCTGAGTCCCAAACATGTCCTGCAGGGGGCCCCAGAGAAGCTGTGCCACTGTCTGTATCAATTATTAACAGGTTAACAAATGAAACCTGTGGGGGGGATTCACTGATACAGTAGTCGGTCCCATCCATGCTTATTCTGAGCACCATATTATTAAGCGCGTGAACGTCCTGTGCTCCTGGTGAACAGTGTGGCTCGTAGGCTGCTGGCACGCATCTCTATCTTTGGAAATTGAAAGCAAAGGTTGTGAGAGCGGCACAAACCACAGGCATTTAATTGAACTGTACAATTGCCAGCTGCCATAGGTGGTCTGATCCTTCACTAATTAAGCGACATGCTGACTAATTCACCGTGTCGTCAGAAACACTGACGATATGCATAGTCTCTGGGTCAGTTTTCTCTATCGTGGTCGAAGAATTGAAAGAGCTGAAGTGAGTTTTTGGTCTGTCTGCACAAACCTACATTCTCAACAAGATTGTTCAAAATATGCAATTTCTACTCCAGCACGGATATTGTCTTCAGCGCCAGTGACTGATTTTCGTTCCCTTTCAGAGAGTATTGCATTCATCTGAGTTTGACGGCTCACGTTGGATTGAAACTTCTCTATCGGCATGTGTAACTGGAGAAAATTATTATACATTTTTAACTGTGTATGATCCTTTCATGTTCTTTGCATGACGTAACAGTATTTTGGTAACTGATAGTGTGTAAAATTGTTCAGATTCCTATTATTGTTCTAATTTAATAATGAGCACCTGTATGTGTTTGTGTGTGCATTTGTGAGATTGCATGTGGCAGTTAATTGCATTGCAGATGGGATTGATTTAGTACTGCCCTGGACATGATATCCAGATAGTATCATACTAATCAGTCAGCAACTTTATGCTAAACTAACTGCAGGTGTATTCAGTATTTTGTTCCAGGTACAGCTTAGTGCAGTTTAGCTGCTAGTGGAAACAGATGTAGTGCTTACTTGCTTGTCATTTCCTACTAAAAGTTTCCCTACACCTTGTACTAACCTTCACGCTCACTAAGTCCCGTCTTCTGTCCTAACACCACTCTCAGTTAATACGCCCATTTAAATTTGCCGCAAATGACTGTGAATGTTGCTTTTGGTTAATTTATTTGATTAACCTCTTGTACGATTTAATGGTGATCTTGATATGAAGTTTAATCTGTTCACCACACATTGATTTGTATGATATGTCATTACAATCAGGAGAGCGCTGGAGAAAAATACATATTTACATATTTTCATACATTTATTTAGGTGTGTCACGGAGATATTCGAAGTAAAACTCTACTTTACAGGGTGGAGGCTTAGTATAATGAGGTCAGATTAAGTTGTGTAAATTATTAAATTCAATTCAAACATTCATATAATATGGGTGAAGCGGTGTCATGAATAAAATGCAGGCACTGTTGCTTCATTACGCCAGATATGACCTTATGTGGGACTCTTTTTGAATTCAGATTGATGTCTTAGCCTTTCTGTAATCTCATTAATGATTATTAAGCATACCCTGGATGCATCTATCAATTTTGACTCTAACAAATGCTGTAGGACTGACCTTTCAACATCAATGCTCTTGATTTTCTTTTCACAGAAAAAGGAAAAGGCCTCCATCATTAAGAAGAACAACGCATATGCAGTGGCAGTAGCAAACTATGCACCAAATATCACGAAGGACTCTGTGCTCCCAACAATATCCAAAAGTGCCACTACAGATCCAAACAAGGCCAAACCCGAAGCCAAGCCAGTAGAAAACAAGAAGACATTCAACAGCGTAAGCAAAATTGACAGGATGTCGAGAATAATGTTCCCTGTTCTATTCGGAAGCTTTAACTTGGTTTATTGGGCCACATACTTAAATAGGGAACCTGCCATAAAAGGTCTGGTACCAACAAAGTAGATGGTTGAACACCGTGTAAAATATTCTGAACATAGGACTGAAGACATGCCAAATACAACAAATAACTGCTAATCTATGTGCTTTGGTAAGTTGGCATACAGCAGCCAAAACTTAAAATTACTTTAAGATTTTGTCACCCTTTGTTTCTGCAATGCTTTTTGATTGACTAGCCATTAGAATGTATATATCTTTTTTCCTTTATATATATATATATGTACATTATAATTTTTGATGAGACTAATTCACATATTTATAGTTGTGCTTCAAATACTTTGAGTCCCTGCATTGCACATATATATATATATATATATATATATATATATATCCTAATCATCTTATTTTCATATTTGTAAGATAGAACATAGTAGATGCTGGTAAAATCACATAACTGTACTGTATGCAATTCAATTTGTTCTGCTTTTCTGACATAAGCTCTTGTAGGCAGCAGTTGTATAGGTTAGTCTTGTCTTCAGTTAGTGATTTTTAAAGGACCAAAACACCTACAAGTGCTTAAATTCGAAAGAAGAAATATATATCATAGCAAAATATTTTATATTTCATTTTCAGTGAAACTGTGTATGTAATATTTTTTTTACCACTTTCCCAAGGTTTTATCACTATAAAATTAAGTATAAAATTTCCTTTTTTCTGCTAATATAAACTCAGTGAGAAATATATATTTTTGTTTTGTTTTCTTTAGTTTTTTTCCCAGTCATACAAATATTGTACATAGATTACACGATACATAATATAATTTAGAGGGAATTTGAATTACACTTTGGCTTGATTTTTAACCAGAAAAATTGTAGATTTCTTTCTTATTTGGTTTCTGCAAACATATCTATACAAATCAATCCTTTAATTATGTATTTATGTATATATCCCATACATTCAGTATGTATGTAAGATTTTTTTAAATCATTTGCTATTACACATTACTATCTAGATTCCATTCACTTCATTCCAGCACCAAGAAACTTCCATGTGTTTGACTTTTTTTTCTTTCTTTCTTTTATTTTGCCATTTCTGATATTCTTTTTTAAATGGCCAAAAATACAATTGCAGGGAACACTCTTTTTAAGTCAGGCTGATTTTTGGATTTCAATGCAATCCTTATGGAAACAACTGGGAGTTTCTATTGTGTATACTTTACATCTTTACAGCTGGCTTTAAAAAAAACAGTCACGTTGTACTGAGAAACATTTTTAAGCTGAGAGGTCCAATATTTTATTTGATGTATTAATTTACTTACTTTACATATTTTTACATACATTAGCAGTTGTTAGTTGATCTGAACATGGATAAATCTTTGTTATAAACATTTCTATTGTAAGTAAAAATGTAGTTTAGTGCAAATTGTTACAGTAGTGTACAGTAATGAATTCAATACTTTCAGAGGTGTGGCGCACATGAAAACTCAGTACACTGTTAAAAATGATATCTGAAATATAGGGGGATATGAATTTATTGGAATATTGGAAAATCTTTTTTTTTGTATGTTTGAACTCATTTTATGTTTGTTTCCTTTGTTGTAATTATTTTGCTTTGCATGGTGGTATTGCTGTCAAAATCACAGATATTATAATTTCAACAAAAATAAAAATTTGAACACAGCTTTTTGTGATTCAGCTCCCAATTAAAATTGCCATTTAAAGCAGAGTGTACCTTCTTGTGTTCAGGCCAATACTGAGGCCTAGCTATGGATTATTGTCGTTATGGCCTCATCAACCAATTGCGAAATGGGGGAATGCACTTTAAGAAAGCCTATTTATCCACTTGTTTGTTTTTTCTCTTCCAGTACATTTAAAGGATTGTGCAATAGTACAGTATGCAGAGTATATTTAGCAATAAAAACTCAGTTGGCATTGTACATGTGAGCAACAGAAATGTAAAGATGTACAATCTTTTATATGTGACAAGTGCATTTCCAAAAGCTAGGTCCAATTGTAAAGTACCTTGTAATATCCTCTGCTGCTGAGCAAAGTATTCCTTTACTGTCTTTTTTTATTTTCTTCTTTTCTTGTTCCTCTGTTTTTGAATTGCTTTGATTTTCATTCCTAAAATGTATTCTATACTGGCTGCTGCGAATTAAAACCATATTTTATGAAAAAGCAGGTCAAGTGACAGACTGTCCGTGGTTAAGACCCTTTCCTTCAGCTTGCTGGAGAAAAGAAAAGGAGAACTTCTGCATCCAGTTATTGAACTGCTACTTTTGTATATTTTTCTTCTTACCATATACTTTATAAGATAAAGATTGTTTCTGTCGAAAACAGTTTTTCCTGTGTCCTTGAGAACAAAATGTCTTCTGTAAGCCACAGCAGAGTCGAGAAGAGAGCCTGCTTAAATGAACTACTGTTTCTTTATTTGTTTTTTCTAAGTAACCCAGACAATTGTTTACTCACAGGTATGCGGGTGTATAAAATTGTTCCACCTGATGTCTTATCCCTGCTTGGTCAGGTTCTCTTTTATAAGCATTGTTACTTGCTTTCCTTTATTTAAGGCTTGAGGCCAAACGGCTAAACAATTTAAGTAAATAAAGAATTAAACTAAATCTAGCATCTTTTTTTTTTTTTAAATGTAACCTCACAAAATAACCAACCACGTCTGTCAGATGTTAGGATTTTTTATAAAGACTTGAACGAATTCTTGATCCTTTAAATTGTTCATATTTTGTAATGAAATTTGTTCATATGTTAGAAATATAAATCCAACTTTGAAGTAAATTATAATCAGCAACATTATGTAATACATTTTAAGTATTATTTAGTTATGCTCCTTAAGGCTGATTTATGCTTCTGCGTCTGCACCTCTGCATACATGCGCAGGCATCGTACGGAGACATTCGCATGGTGTCTGCCAACATACTTGCATGTAACGTCAACGTGTACATAGGGGGCAGTGTTGCATTTACCACATCGCAATATACAGCAAACGAAGAAGAAACACAAAAATGGAAACCCGTTTTCCATGGTGCACCTAGGGTTGTCAACTTTCTGTCATCCAAACATGGGACAGAAGGCGGGGTGCCGAGGTGGTGTGGGAATAGTGTTGTATGGATGAAAATCCACACTTACTCTTAATGACATGTTACAGAAACTACACACACACACATACAAATTTCCATATTGCATCCTGTATGTGCAGATCTATATTGTCTTGCTATAGTTGGCTAGAGATTTAACACTAGAACCACCAGACACTTTTTGTGTGGATTTTCCAAGTAAATATCTCTTCGTCTGTGAATTTCTCCTGCATATCTGTTCGTATATGTTACTAAGTATTAGAATTATATACATATAGGGCATTTCAGCTGTAAACTCATCAAAATGAATAAGCTATAAACACTTACTTCTCCAACCGCCATACCTGCAGTTTATAGGCTATAGCCTCCTGAATATAATATAGCTGACAATATGGGCTTTGGAATAAAATTAGTAATTGTGAAAGATTTATAATCATGTTGATTGGTGAAACACATGATTTTCTACACATCATATAGCCTATTAATTATAATTTTTTATTGTATTAGATTTGCACCTGATATAGCTCTCGTCTGCCTGTCCTGATCGGCTCAGGAAGTTTCTAACTTTCCTTTGGAATTAAATCCTGATCACGTTGCAAACCCAGGTCTCTGGATCAATGCCTTGATCAGTCACCTGTTTGATCATGAGTGCTAATTATTCTGTATTAGGTGTAGGGCTGGTGACAGGTTGACTGGTACACACATTTGTTTTCCTTACATAATTTCATGGACATAATGCATACTCGGATGTTCATTCCGTCCACGGCAAAGTACATTTTACATTTCATCCACAAAATTGCCAAGCACGAAATAAGTGGGCATTTCGTGGGACAAAATACTCATTATGTGCATGAAATTATGAATGATACAAAAGGTGCTCCATAGTTTTGTGAGACCTCTGCACATGTCCAGATGAGGGGGGTATAGGCTGTTAGTGCGACAAATGCCTTTTGGGGCTGAGGAGATGGATTTTGAATACTTTCGTATGTCACCACATCGTTTTTCTGACCTGCTGCTGCGCCTACAACCGTACATTGCACACCAGTTGACCCACCACTGAGTGGTTGGCCATGGTTCTCAGAATCTCCTGGCTCATGCAAGCGCTGATTGGTTAAGCCGGGAGATTCTGAGAACCATGGCCAATGCACAGGACCGCAGAGATGCGCAACGCGCTGTTGAGGTTTTAGAGGAGTGCGCGTCTGCTCCTCTGAGAGCCTCTGGGGGCTACGCTTACCCAGAAACCCCTGCTCTGCATCACTATGTAGAGACACTAATGCGTATCTTCGCAGAAGCATAAATGAGACTTGAGTCACACTTTGCTGTTTTGACCCTCTTAACTTACCATATGTTATTGTATAGTGCACTGTTTTAATAATTTGATTTTAGGCAGTGAGAGCAATTAGTCAGCATCTGAAGAAACATACAGTGGCTATAGGAAGTAATTGCCAATTGCCTTCAGGATTCACACAATAGGTTGAATGGAGTCTATCTGTGTGCAATAAAAGTGGTTCACATGATTTCAGATTACATACAACTGTCTCTGTAAGGTTCCCTCTGGTGGGTAGTGCATTTCAGAGCAACGATATAAACCATAAAGTACAAGGAGCTTTCAAAACAACTCTTAATTTGATCATTAAGAAGTGGAAGTTATATGGCACCACCCAGAACTAGATTAGAGCAGGCTGTCCACCCAAACTGAGCAGCCGGGTAAGAAGGGCATTGGTCAGAGAAGCCACTAAGAGGCCAATGTCAACTCTGAAAGACCTACTGCGTTCGATGGCTGAGATGGGAGAAACCGTCCATGTATCAACAAAAGCTCAAATCTGGCCTGTATGGAAGTTGGCAAAAATGTCTACTCCCACTTGGAATTTCCATGAAAGATATGGCAAAAGGGTCTGTGGTCTGATGGAAAAATAACTGTTTGGCCTAAATGCTAAGCATTATGTCCAGCTTAAACCCAACACAGCACATCACCCAGGTAACACCTTCCCTACAGTGAAGCACGGTGGTGGCAGCATCATGATATGAGGATGTTTTGCAAGTGGTAGGTACTAGGAAGCTTGTCAGGGTGGAGGGCAAAATGGATGGAAAAAGGAAAATCTGCTTCAGTGTGCAAAAGACTGGGATGGAGATTCACCTTTCAGCAGGAAAATGACCCCAAACACACAGCCAAAGTGACACTGGACTAGCTTAAAATCAAGAAACTGCATGTCCTAGAGTGGCCCCAACTTGTATCTGATTGAGAATCTTTGGTAAGACTTGAAGATTGCTGTCTACCAATGGTCTCCATCCATCTTGATAGAGCATGAACAATTTTGCCAAGAAGATTGGATGATTTTCTTTTACAATCTAGATGATTAAACCTGGTAGCAAACCCCAAATGAGCTGTAACTGTTGCCAAAGGTGGTTCTACCAATTAACTCAGGTGGGGTGAATACTTCTCTAACCAACACCTTTCAGTTGTTTTATTTTTCATTAACTGTCATTTCACAATAAAACATATTTTACATCTTCAAAGTGTTGAGTAGGTTCTGTAAATCAAAGAGAAAAAAATAAAATTTAAATGCAGCAACATGTTAGATTGTAATTCAACAAAATGTGAAAATGTCTATACTTCCTATAGGTACTGTATAGCTTAAGGAATAAGACAGTGCTGATTGTTAATTGTCACTGACAGCATTGTCATTTTCTTTTTTGGTTGCTCAGATAGTGTAGTTTGCATGTGAGTCTGTTGCTCTTTTAAAACTTGAGACAACAGGTACAAATTAAGTTCCCCCCATCGTACTTCAAATTCTTCAACCCTGGGTCGAGTGTAGCATGGCACAGACGATAAGAATGAAGAACTGGTGTGGTCAAAGCATGCAGTGGCCAACAAAAGCTCAGCAGATCTGGGAAGTAAATACTTTGCGATGTCAGCTACAATGGTGCTATGCAAATGGCTTTTCTCACATTCAGGTCAGTTTGTAAATAAACATGAAATTGTGAATAAACTGGTATTAGCAACTGGTTCAACAGACAGAAACAGGGCTGCATTGACTGGCATTATTATTATTATTATTATTATTATTATTATTATTATTATTATTATTATTATTATTATTATTATTGTGTGTTTAAAATATATATTTCTTGAGTGCAGCTTTGTAAAGTAAACCAAGTTTTGTTTTTCGTTTATATTTAAAGATCAATTTCACAATGGATTGCATATTTGTTTATTTATTAATTATATTTAATTTACAAATCTAGTTTGAATGCACATGTTTTATTGTACACTGTGCAGCACTTCATGTATAAGGTGAAAGAGTATTTATTGATTTATTTTTGATGGTGCAAACATTGATCAATAAAATTGTAAATTTAGCATTGTATACCTTGTATTCTGTATTGTTACTAAAACACATATTTCAAGAAAAACATTCAAACCGGACAGAAGTTTTTCTATACATCTTAATGTATAGAAACCATGGTTCTTGCCATGTTGTTTAGTTCACAATTAAATATTACTCAACAAAACATAACTAAACGTTTGCTTTTTAGTTTTTCATTAAATAATTTGACAGCCCTATTTTGGTGAACTACTTGTGAATCACATGTACCCGTTCATTCTTAAAATGCTGGGTTTATTCCTTGAAAGCAAGAACAAACAAATACAAATTGCTTTCTGATTCATCTGCGCATGCATCGTGTGTCATTGAGGTATTGGTAAAAGCACTGATGTGTGCATTTGTGTCTTATTTCCAATGTCTCCTGTGAGGGGGGTGAGTAAGTTATTTTCACCTTAAAAAGTGTAAATTGCTGCATTTTCTGGCATTCGCGTTATCAAATACATCACTTCAACTAACTTATTTGCATTGATTTTTTCAATTGCCATATTGACACATATAAACACACGTATTGAAACATTCAGAAAGTGTGTTTGCAGAAAATAACACCTAGAAATCTCCAATTCTATTGTGGAAGCGAACTAAATTTGGGACATGTAAACAGTTCTCCGATAATGTCTTTGTTACATGCAGACTGACCTTCGTTTCTGCTCATCGGATTTGTACATTTTTTGTCAGTGCCCTGTTTACTGAAAAGGATCTGTGGAATTCAATTAGAACTTTAACTCAATGTCAAGAAAACAGAGCAGAGTGTCCTGCTCAGAAAACTCATTTCCTGAGTTTTCTGAATACATACTTTTCACAAAACATTCTGTCATATAGATATGTTAATTGCCTGCATTCACTCCCCTGTTCTCTCCAGCTTTAGAGACACAGGGAGGATTAAATAGTCCTGCCACACCTGTAGTCCATGTGTCCCCACTGATGAACTGCAGTTTTCCCACTGGCACTTGCCTTGGCATCACTGATGAGCAATTAGCCCTGTTCCTCCTGCCACAGCCACAGGCATTAGCTGCTGCAGTCATATATATATATATATATATATTGGTTCATTGCTGCTAATCTGATATTTATTTTTCTGCCAATATTTTGTTTGATCGATTGCTACAGTCAATTAAGTAATGCAAACGTTGGTGAACGTTACTTTGTGTGGTATGCAGTCAATAAAATTGCGCTCCAGTGTCCCAGAAGACAGTGCTTATGATCTAACCAGCAGCTACGTTCTTACTGCATGATTTGCTCCTTGGACTTGAGGTCACAGTTAATTATCCAGGTCTTAGTATAAGTTATATTACTCTTTCTGTTGAAGTTGCCAACCTCATCCTCATCACACTTCTGACTCAGTGTGCACACACTTCATCTGTAACCAACTATTCAAGCAGAGTTACTTCTAATATCAGTTTTTTAATGACAAGTTATCTAATTGCCCAATTACATCCACTGCAAAATTCTGGGTTCATGTTGAAAGCTTTTTTTTGTGACAACATTGCATAAGAAGATATATAAGCTTTGCATATTCATGTTTTAATTAGTACTATTCTATAAGATAACACACAACTCAGGGGAAAACAAATACTACAGTATGTCTTTGATGTAGTATTTTGATTAAAAATAAAATGTCGAAACATCATTGAAAGATGGCGCTAGTTAAAGTGACTGGCCACAGCTATTATTTTCTCCCTTGCAAATGGGTTGCAGATTTCTGTTTATGCCTGTATGCAAATACTAATTGTAAATGTGCCAGTGAAGTGAGGGGAATAATGATTGAATTATTAAGTTCAGAAAGCAGTGTTTTCTCTAAATCACGGGCTCATGGGGAAGATGAATATTTTGCACAGGACTGTGTGGGGAGAAGTGATTTTGGCTCCCATAAAGCAAAATCTCCATCAAGACTTTCTACATGAAAACACTAAAGAGACATTTTGTAATACATATTTGAACCACTGAGCAGAAGATGAAAAAGGAAACATTTTTTGCACAAACAGTACTGTGGACATTGATTCGAACACCCCATTGCTTCATTGGTTTGATATGTTGTGTGTGTGAAATGAAATCAGAGCAGAGAAACTGAAAATCAAACTGTGTTACAACAATATTCCAAATATCAATTGCCCCATTTTATTGCTAGCTTTAATAATGTCAAATAAGATAATAACATAATTAAGATAGTTGAAGTTCCCATGTGTGTTTCAATCAACCAGCAACAGATGCTGTAGCATGAATAATATTTATATATAATAAAATATGTATTAAATAATAATACAAATACTGTATGTGAAGAAAACATCCAACAAAACCTATTTTAAAGAATAAAATTCGTAGTGATACCTAAAATAACCAAGTATTGGTGGAGCATTGCAGAAATGTAAAAGGCACATGGAGGATAATGCAGAAAAGAAAATTAAATAGCAACACTGGCTACGAAAGGGTTGTTAATTAAAGCTGACGTTTCATTAGAACTCAAACCAATATAAACACGTGCAAACAATGTGCATTTGTCAAGCATTTATCACTTTCTTAATTCTAACACAGCTTGACACTGCAATGAATCAGAAGCCTTATACTGGAAAGTGACTACCTAAGGTCTGTGTTCCAACCAAAAATACTCAAAACGTGAAATCATTTGTAGGGTCCCATTGTGCTATGTGGACATCCCTGTACAGCGAAATAATACGTTTCAGGACAGCTATGTATGATACCGCATTCACTGGCAATACTGTGGTAATGGAGGCCACATCATGGGACATATGTTTTTCTGCAGGCCGTTCAAGTAAAACATTCATTTTCAGAGAATAGGGCATTAGCTGCAATATTGGAAGTCTGTTCTTTCATCTATTCAAGTCATCTCTTCTGGAATTCTGTTTTCTACAGATAACACTCGGAGAAAGATAGATTTAATGGATGAAACATCATAAAAGGAAAAATCCATTCACGACTGACAGCCACCTGTGCCATTTATCTTGTTAGCAGTCTCAAGTTCACAATAGTGCATGCCAGCACCATAGTTCTGACTTCATCAGCGATGGCACATATAGGATACAGCTTTTCGTGCCATCTGTTGTGCTTCTGGTCTGAGAGAATTTTCGCCAATCATGATCATGGAGTAGTGTCACTGTGGGGTGTTCAGAATAAAAAGCAGTTGCTCTTGCTATGCTAGTTTTTTCAATTTTTCATCACACAGCAGAATGAAGTGAGTTCATTAGTTTTAACTTATTCCTTCAGAGGAGCATTATATAACATTGTTACTGATAACTTAGTATATAATAAAAAGAAATAGCATGCTGTGTTAGTTCCAAATAAATAACTTTAGTTACCCTTGTTTTTCTTGTATTTTCTGATAAATAATGGGAATGAGTACATCAATAAAACATACATATTTGTTTGGCCTATTGGGATCTCCATGATGTCTTGGTTTATCTGATTGTACGGTAGAAATCCATGCATTTAGCCCGGAACACAAAGAAACAAACAAAAAATCAGACTGAGGAGAAAATACAAATTATATGAATTTCCTTTGTGGTTTGTTATGAAAGTGGTCTTGGCAGCAGTTCAGAGTAAAGCAAACATCTAAGCAATGTACAAAATATTATACTTTAGATACCAGAACTAAATACTTATTTAAATAGGACAGGAGCACTATGAAATGTTTATTACAGTAATGCACGACCCCAATTTCTGTTCCTGAAACATATCCTGCTGTGAGTGCTGAGGAAGATATTCTACTTCTTTGACAAGTCCAAGGGTCTTTAGAGTCTTTTTTTGTCTAATTATTTATTATTTTGCACATTCTCCTTGACAATTTCCAGTTTCCACAAAGTTCCTAGCATGTTTTAACGACTATGAACCTAGTCCAATCCGGATTTCCAATGGGTGTGGAATGAAGACTGAAGGTTATATACGTATACTGAAAATACAATTAAGTTGAATACGTAAGACTGAGATCAAACAGAATTAACCTACAAATAAAAACTAAAATGAGGGAATATGTTGAAGGTGTTGAGGTATAACAAAACATAACAACAGATATCAAAATCATATTTAAAAATGATTTATAGAGCTCCTGCTTCACATAACATTATTAGGAATACATGCATTTCATTTTTCATAACATTGAATGTAAAAGGCTACCTGGTAAAATGCAGTTTTGAGACAACGACTATGTAATACACATGTATCAATTAGGAAACATATGCTTGCAAGACTGCACAGTGACTTTTCCTTGAATTGCTTAACTATTACAGTTGCACTGACCTTTCAATGGCACAGCCATTAACACAGACTGAATTGCTATCCTTTAACAAGGGTTGCAAGTCTGATTCACTGAGACTGTTCCATATTTGTGCTATGTTACCCTTGTTCATCTGAATAAAATCACACAAATGGATTAGTAACACAGATATATATATATTTTTAAATTCTTTATAATATGATTAAAATAACTTCAGCTGTGGAACCCATCATATTTTTTTCATATTTCTTTTGTGTATCAGTAGTGATTAGTATTGACACCATTGTTATTGGTATTATTACTAGCATGTTCTCACCAAGGCTGTGTGGGTTTTCTCCGGGAGCTCCAGTTTCCTCCCACGTCCCAGTGTCTGCTCAGGCCATGTGACGCCATGCGAAGAGCAGTTAAGAACGGGAGGTTGACACAGGAGAAGCCCCTCCCCCTTCTCGAAAAACAGCTGCTTCTCCCTCCATCAGCTGACTCAGGTAAAACACACCTGTGGCTCATCTGAGCAAACCACATATGAGGGAGCAGGACGTTTCCAGACTTCCAGTTTTAGGGGGGCTTCGAAATGGAGTCCAGGATCGGAGGTGGGCAGACGGTGTCTTTTCCCTGTGTAAGAGCAGGAGCGGGAGGGGGTGGTGGGGGGCGGTGCTTATGTGCTGATGTCGTTTTTTTCCAGTGTAAGAGCGGGGGGTGGGGGGGGGGTTGGGTTGCTGACAGTGTTTTGCGGATTTACTACTTCATTCTTGCATTGCTTTGTTGTATTTGTTGGGGGCTGAGAGAAGATAGAAGGGGTGGCTAATGGTGTTTTGTCGGTCTGTTTGACCGTGCTGTTACTTCATAATCGAAACCCCCTAAATAGGGTCTAGCAACGCCCCTGTAAGGGAGCCTCACTCACTAATGGAAGGCTGAGAAAATACCTGTTTATAAGTTCTGAAGCAAACAGGCAGAGAACATAAGAGAGTGTACAATCGAGAGGAGGTCATTCGCCCCATCGTGCTCGTTTGGTGTCCATTAATAACTAAGTGATCCAAGGATCCTATCCAGTCTGTTTTTGAATGTTCCCAAATTGTCTCTTCAGCCACATCACTGGGGAGTTTGTTCAGATTGTGACGCCTCTCTGTGTATAGAAGTGTCTCCTGTTTTCTGTCTCGAATGCCTTGAAGCCCAATTTCCATTCATGTCCCCGGGTGCGTGTGTCCCTGCTGATCTGGAAAAGCTCCTCTGGTTTGATGTGGTCGATGCCTTTCATGATTTTTAAGACTTGGATCAAGTCCACGTAGTCTCCTCTGTTCCAGGGTGAAAAGGTTCAGGTCCTCAGTCTCTCAGTAGGACTTTCCCTTTAGACCTGGAATAAGTCTGGTTGCTCTCCTCTGAACTGCCTCTAGAGCAGCGATATCTTTCTTGAAGTGTGGAGCCCAGAACTGTCCACATTATCCAGATGAGCTCTAAATAGTGCATTGTACAGTCTTAACAGAGAGAGAGAGCGAGAGAAAGAAAGAAAGAAAGAAAGAAAGAAAGAAAGAGCGGGGGAGGACCAAAGCAATAAGGAGTTATATAGTTAATATTTTATTATGCTATCAAAAATATATTGTTTTTATATTTATTTTAAATGTAACACATTATTTCATCCAACCTAGCAAAGCTTGTTAAAGTATACGATATATATGATATATGATGAAGCTGGATGCTTCTCAGAAACACAAGACAGCTTGCCAGTGTTCCTCATTTACTTTATAAATAATTGTGTGTGCCACCTCCAAACACACTGGGTACACACTCACATAAAAAACATCTGAATAACTGTTTCCTATGAAATTAACTGAGACAATGCTGTGATACTACAAATGTATTCCAGACACTTTCAGAATTAGGACACAAGAGACAGTGACTGTTAAACACTGCATTTGCATTCCATTCAGCACAGACAACCTTGGTCAGGTAATACATTGCTTCGGGACCTTTTTATTTTTTAATTAATCTTAATCATCATCTATGGCATTGGGTTGCTTTAAATGTGTTATATTTTTACTCATCACAGCTTGCTCAAGAAGAGTCACTCTGGTTGTCCTTCTTTTACGTGGTGAGAGTTTGCTTGCCATGGGAACAGACACGTCTCTCAGAAAGTCAAATAAACATTATGGTCATGTGTGCTTTTGATGCCTAAAGGTCTAATTGCTACCAATAATGCCATTTTCATAAGGGGAATGTTAAAATGTTGATGTTTCATTTTCACATATTCTTTCCAATGTCATCTGTTTTGTTAGTCTGATGGAAATTAATATGAGATGTTTGTTGGTGTTGTTGCTTGTACTATCACAACTGGCCAACCATTTTTGCATTCAGACTAATGTCACTGATGACGTGATTCTGCGTGGGGTTTATAATATAGGACCAGATGCTTTTATTCAAGGATTTATTTATGAGTGTTACAGTGTAACACCAGAAAACAGAGCATGAACTTGGAAGTGGAAAACCTGCAATCATTTCCGTATTACAATTCGTGTTTTGTGTTTGTTTGTTGGTCACAATACTAAAATATTAAAATAAATAAATGGACAGGTCATCTTATTGGTGGTCAGAGACTTGCAGATCTTCAAAGCTCACAAGTATGTCTCCGAAAACACCTTGATTAGAATTGCCTCAGTGTTTGTAATTTTAGTTTTAGTTTTGGGGAAATCGGTCTAGAAGAACAGGAAATTAATATGTCATTGTGTTTACTGAAGAATACTGCCAGTCAATAATCATAATAAAAAATAAAAAATAAATACTAGTAGTACTAATACTTTACTAAAGAAGAGTTAAACATGCTACATAAAGTTTATATTTAAAGGTCAGATTTCTCACCAAATATTTTTTACATTGCTTTTGTATATTTTAAACATACATCTCATGGATTAGTGCTATCTAATTTGTCTTTTTCGTCTATTTAAAGGAGATTGGATCAAAGCTATAATAAGTGTGAATAAAGGCTCGCATTTTAGTTTCCTTCACAAACAGAAGCATCAGCCAGAATAATTTAATCGGATCCTGTTTCTCTATTCCCACCCACGCAATGCATTAATTAATACATTCTCTTTTTGTCTTCTTAGGAGGCAAACTAAACGCAAAGCAAAACAGTGGAATGTCAGTTGCCTTTTAAAACACAGCCTTCATTGAATATTTTATAAATATAAGCAGTCAAGCAGATGAGTGGCATCCCCATTGATTTACAAATGTCAGATTGCAAAATATTTTCCTTCAAACAATAGAACGCAACAAATTTAATTATCCCGGGAAAGCATACTAATTATTTTGAAGTGCATATAACGGAAATGTATATTTGAGTATGTAAGCCAATTTATTGACTTCAGTCTGGAAATAAAAACAGGCCATTTTCTAATTCATTTGGTACCAGTTTTATTGGTTTATAGATGGAAGTGCATGTTGAAAATCTTCTGTTTCCTTATCATTGCCCCAATGTATATTTTTTTGTGATTTAGCAGACTAATTTAAGCATGGCCAGTCAAGCCACAAATGGAATTTTAGAGAAGGAATCATCTCAGTAAGAGAAGTCATTACACTTTCCTCTCATCATGACTCAGACAGATTGAGCACATCATTAAAAATAAGCTCTTCCAAAGGTTTTACACATTTTCATTTAAATAATTGTTGACACATTTTCCCTTTCATTTTCTTAAGTTCGTGTAGGGGGACAATAATGAAAAGTACAAAGCATGAGATGTGTCTGCTTGAAATATCCAGAAGAGATAGAAAAACAAATATATAGATCCGAAAACAAAGAAAGGGGAATCACTGGAAGAGATGATGTTGCGTTTTATGGAGGGGCCGTGCAATGTGTCTGTGTGTCTGGATGTCATTTCTGTGTGGATCGTTTGGATCTAGCTGGGGAAACTGTGGATTCTGGGGTCGAGGGTTAACCACACAGTCACAGGGGTAAAGAGATGAATAGGGGTGCCCTGGTTCCTGGGACAGAGAGCAGTAGTAGTAGAGGAGAGAATGAGACCAAATGGAGGACTGTTGCTCCACCCCCAACATGCTCTTTCTTATTATTTGTTGTTTTATTGAGATCGGTGAATCCAATAGCAGAAGCCTGAAACACTACATTATTAAAATGTCAATAGACCTGACACATCGCAGGAAGAACAAATCAGAGGTGGACTACAGAAGCTATTGAATTTATTTTCCTGATTATTTGATATTGCTTTCTCACTTTGCTGATTGTGTGTATGAGTTTATTCTAATACTTAACCAACTGTTGACACTGAGGATGAAATAATTGGAAATGAAATGCATAACCCTGCACAGTATTTGCAGAAGCCATTTCTAGCTCTGATCTTGAAGACGTTCATTACAGATGTTATGTCTGTAACAAGTTAGTTAATATGAAATCAGATAATGGGCTGGAATAAATAAATACAAAAAATTGGGCTGTGACAATTCGCAGAGGCATTAGTAGAATTAAATCATGTCATTATGGGGTATGAAACCAAGAAAAGATTTGCGATGTGAAAAGCGCTTCTTACAGCTCTGGTTTCGGTCAGCAACACGTATGAAGTGAAATCACTTTTAAAGAATATGAGATTGCATAAATACAGTTTGTAAAGTATAAAATTGTGAGAGTGTTATCACACACAAAACATCTGCAAAACTGTATGCCACACCACCTAAATGACCGTTGGCACAATCCATGAGTATTTCAATCCGTGTTGTGTCAAAACATAATCACAATGGATAATAAGAAACGGTACATGGATTAATCATATAATAAAGGCAAGTCAATTTCAGATCACGTTTGATCCTGTGAGAAGGCAGATCAGCCGAGTGTCAGTCAGAAGTTTACACACTCCACATCAACCTAACAGCTGACTACTTTACAGTTCTCTGTAAATGCCATCTCAACACATTCAAATTAAATTAGTTTGATTCTTGGAGGCTGGCAAATTGATCAGTTGCCATGGCTGCATTTCTTAAAAGCAGCTTTTTTCCCCCTGCCGTGTTCAAACTAATTTGCTTGCAACTCAAAAACAGAACATTTTCTTCTGCTGAACATGTACTTGTTATTTTATAAGGGACTATTGCAGAGCAGATGCTTTTTGCAATCATAGCTGTAATCACTCCAACCTACCAACCAAAAGCACAAATAGAGAGAGCAGCCTTCTTACAAGGTCACACTTGGTGAGCATCCTCTGGTCTTTATTCAGTGTATTTGGTTTTGCCTTTTTACATCAATAATTTCTGTACCAGTTATTACACTGGAATCATGATGGAATCTATGAAGTACAAAGTTTTTAAACTACCATCCTCAGTTAAAAATGTTATTAAAATGAATCACTCTGAAATATGTTTATATATTACATAATATGATTGTTTTGTATTTTATAACAGTGTATTATAAAATATGAATCTATAATTAAAACCCTGATGGCCACACAATAGGCACGTTCAGTCTAGCAAGGGGTCAACATTTTTGTTGTTGTTGCTTCACCCACCTCAACTCCCGCTTTTAATAATTCTGATGTAATATCTACCCAGGATCTTGCCAAGGCTGATACACAAACATGTGCCCACACACAGACATACAACATATCAAAATCCTCACATTGAGCATTTACAATTCAGCCACAACCAGAATACACTTACAACAGACAAAGGTATGGAAATGTGGATGCCCAATAAACTACAAAGGACCCATATTTTCGTCTCCCACCAAGCTGACCACTTTTGATTTCAGCCTGATATAGACATTGGTGATGTACTGACCTTTATGCTACACTGTGAACAGTGCCCTGCCCTTTTGAAATCCACTTGTAAAACTCACAGGAGATGTTAAAAGTCAAGTAAATGTGAAAACCACTGCAGGGGACTTTCTGTAAAACACACTGGATACTGAAAGAGGTGAGATTGAGAGACCTGCGGCATCCTTTTTGCACATCTTAAGGTGGACTTAGATCCCCTGTAGCTGCAAAGAGCAACATGCTCTTTAAGTGTAGTAGTTGTTTAATCAAAAACACAATGAACAAGAGAACAGGTACAAACTGAAATGAGCACAGTCTGCTTTCAGTACAGGAAGACAGAATGGGCACAGTTGTAAAAAAACTCTAAAAAATGAAATCTTAAAAAATATTGTCTTGATTTCTGTAATAGTGCACTAAACGGTATGCTATCTAATAAAGCATGTATCTAAGTGTGTGATAATAAGAAACACATGACCCTATACAATCCCAAATCTTTAATAGAATTGAAGCCACATGAAATATGGAAAGAATAAGAAAATTGCCTACATTTGGCACCTGTAGGGAAGATTTTTCTTCTCAATCAGGTAATCAAGGGTAAACAGAGGCACTTTTTCCACAATATAATTTTTAGAGGAAGTGTACACATGCTATTCTTAACCCTGGGAAACTGTTTAAGTAAACAATATTTACATAAAATTATATTTCATGTTTAACTTGTAAATTAGTTTGTCACTCTTGGGAGTAAATAGCTTATTAATAGCACAAGGATTTCCATAGTGATGATAAACTTAATGATTTAATGAAAGTGATGTTGATAAGCAGACTTAGCATGGCAGGGCTCAATGAAATTACAGGATATTGTTTCAGACTGAGGGCTGGAGCCCTTTTATTCTTGTGAATGAAAACTAGAATGGCGGACAACCTTGGTTGGACATGATCATTCTGAATTGTGTTTTGAAAAAGTACTGGATGTAATGTAATGTAATGGATAAAGGGAAATATATTTATACTCACCTGAGTGACAGTGGGTTGGTTTCTATGTGTCTTTTACATGGGGAGAAGCTGCAAAGAGAGGTTGTTAAAATGTCCAAAAAAATCTGGCTGCAACAATATCCCAGATACACATCACTGACACTTAATCAACATGCACTCACTCATTGAAACATAAATTTTACATGTATGTGAAGCATCTTGCATCACATGAGAAGATGCAAGCTGGTAATAAAGTTAGTCATTCGCATGTTTTCAATGTTTTGCTCCTAAATACTGTTGTTTCGATCATCTTGTGCCCCTCACACCATTGGCTGTAATGTCTCGTGCAAACAGTCTTTATTATGTGCTTAAAACAATTCATACAAATTTGACAAACTGCATTGCTTTTCATCCATTCATTTAAAAGAGAGATTCTCTCATGTAAATGTTCTTTACATATGGAATCTGAATTAAAAAATGAAAATTAATTGGACAATATGCCCATCTAATTTACATATCAACATCCACCCTTTTCCAAAAAGAGAGTCCTCCCCAGAAAGTGAAAGGTTACATATGTATATACAAAATGAATGTCTTAGTTACACAACATAATGTGTTCTCATGTCTAAAACACATGGAGTGGGAGTTTGAGAAATGACTGGAGAGTGTTCTTGGGTAGAAAAGACTATGGCACAAGTGTGGCTGTACCCATGTAACTAAATAAATGCCACAGTTTGTTTTCAAATAATTATTTTCATCTTTATTTTAAAAATAACGAATTACCCCCCAAAGTCATTACAAAAATTATATAGGTTCACCCTGAATTCTGGGTATTAAATAACAAATTATAAAATACAACATTGAATAAACATCAATGTGAAACTGTCACTCTCAAAGGTGTGTGTATATGTGGCACTGGCAGCGAAAGATAACCATGACAAGGTCACTCCCCCATTTACTTTAAAGTGAGGAGGGAGGGACTCACTAACCCCACCCCCCTTCTCTCCTCATGCAGGTTTGGCAGATAATCCCAGATACACACAGCATGAAGTCCAGAGTCCCTCCCGGGCCGATGGAGTGGGTCCCTGCTGCGATGCGTGTCCGAAGTGGTGGCCCCACGACCCTCAAGAAAAAGGAGAGCAACAGAGGCTCAGTGGGACCACTACCCAAATCGGGCTGGGTAAGTAGAACTGCGCACCACCAGTTGAACTTATGATGTATGTCCCTCAGCTCTCCTTTCTCCCAGCCGGTCTCCCTCCCGCAGGCTTGACGTCCTGTGCCCGGTCTTGCCACCAGTGCTGGTCCACAGAACCCTCCCTTCTCCATCTCCACCGATCCTGTGAGATAAGACAGAGAGCGGCAGTCTCCAAAATATTAACTCTCCTGTGGTGAAGTTATTTTTGCAGGTGAACAGGGCAAGACTCCGACCCGGCAGCTTACAGAAGCCACTTAATGCGTACCTAATACGTTTGAGATCAGTCCACGCACGCACGCACGCACGCACGCACGCACGCACGCACGCACGCACGCACGCACGCACGCACGCACGCACGCACGCACGCACGCACGCACGCACGCACGCACGCACGCACGCACGCACGCACGCACGCTTTGCTGCCCAGGCCTGTCCTCTTGTTTGCTCTGTTCCTGGCCCTCCTTTGAGGATGCAGACTGGCTGCTTTTAAACCCAAGTTCATGGTCCAGAGCAGGGAGGTGATTGGTCAGAGGGTGTTTGGCTGATTGCTCAGAAGGATATCGTCCAATGAGGAGAGGCGTGCTGGAATGTGCCAATGCCACAGTGTGGGATGTGCACTGTGAATAGAAACGTGCTCAATAAAAGTAGAAGAAAGCAACATACAAAAAATATAAAGTTACAATCATAGTGAAAAAGACACAACTAACTAACGAGCAAGCTAATAATAAACTAAACCAATACATTAAATAATCAATATAAAAAGAAACCCACACACATATTACACACACCCACATTGCCCTACACCCACTGCAACATATACTAAGATGCTGGAAGTCAAAATATAACAACAAAGGAAGAATGAGTTAACCCATAGCTGGAGAGCAGACATTCTCACTGACCATTGGGATGCAGGACCTGTCAAAACGATTTCATAAAGCAATTTTTGGCCATTAACACATTTAAGGTTTATTTCGTTTTTTATGTTTTTGTTCCTGTATTTTCTATGAGAATTGCCGAGAAATCCACAATGCATTTGAGACAGACATTATCAGATAACTGCCACAAAACAAGGTTATCCCCTTTACCATTTGATGAAGTTTCTCCGGAGAGATGTCACATTCGCTTGTCCAAGAGGTCCCAGGAACGAGTGTGAATTAAATAAGAGAAACAACAGCTTCAGCTTTATTAAAGTCTAGTTTTTTTTTCTCCTCAACTCTTATTGTCTAGCGATAGCATAGTAAATGTATACTCACCTAAAGGATTATTAGGAACATCATACTAATACTGTGTTTGACCCCCTTTCATCTTCAGAACTGCCTTAATTCTATGTGGCATTGATTCAACAAGGTGCTGAAAGCATTCTTTAGAAATGTTGAAATATTGATAGGAGAGCATCTTGCAGTTGATGGAGATTTGTGGGATGCACATCCAGGGCACGAAGCTCCCGTTCCACCACATCCCAAAGATGCTCTATTGGGTTGAGATCTGGTGACTGTGGGGGCCAGTTTAGTACAGTGAACTCATTGTCATGTTCAAGAAACCAATTTGAAATGATTCGACCTTTGTGACATGGTGCATTATCCTGCTGGAAGTAGCCATCAGACGATGGGTACATGGTGGTCATAAAGGGATGGACATGGTCAGAAACAATGCTCAGGTAGGCTGTGGCATTTAAACGATGCCCAGTTGGCACTAAGGGGCCTAAAGTGTGCCAAGAAAACATCCCCCACACCATTACACCACCACCACCAGCCTGCACAGTGGTAACAAGGCATGATGGATCCATGTTCTCATTCTGTTTATGCCAAATTCTGACTCTACCATCTGAATGTCTCAACAGAAATCGAGACTCATCAGACCAGGCAACATTTTTCCAGTCTTCAACTGTCCAATTTTGGTGAGCTTGTGCAAATTGTAGCCTCTTTTTCCTATTTGTAGTGGAGATGAGTGGTACCCGGTGGGGTCTTCTGCTGTTGTAGCCCATCCGCCTCAAGGTTGTACGTGTTGTGGCTTCACAAATGCTTTGCTGCATACCTCGGTTGTAACGAGTGGTTATTTCAGTCAAAGTTGCTCTTCTATCAGCTTGAATCAGTCGGCCCATTCTCCTCTGACGTCTAGCATCAACAAGGCATTTTCGCCCACAGGACTGCCGCATACTGGATGTTTTTCCCTTTTCACACCATTCTTTGTAAACCCTAGAAATGGTTGTGCGTGAAAATCCCAGTAACTGAGCAGATTGTGAAATACTCAGACTGGCCCGTCTGGCACCAACAACCATGCCACGCTCAAAATTGCTTAAATCACCTTTCTTTCTCAGGAGATTGTCTTGACCAGGACCACACCCCTAAATGCATTGAAGCAACTGCCATGTGATTGGTTGGTTAGATAATTGCATTAATGAGAAATTGAACAGGTGTTCCTAATAATCCTTTAGGTGAGTGTATGTGTGTCAAAACTATTTGAAGCTTTTTGTAACCTACAGAGAAGTGCGATCAGTATTTCTGAATCAAATCTGAAAACAAACAATAAAAAAGACCTCTGCAACTGTTGGGAGTTACTGTATGTGTTAAATTAAAGTAACAAATAATGCTTGTAGTATACAAAGTTGACATCACATGCATGTTACAAGACTTAAGTTGAGGATAATAACTTAACTCTGAAGAGATAAGAAAGTATGCAATTTGTATTTTGTAAAATTTTCAGGTTAAAATGATATTCAGAGCATGATTCCCGACCTATTTTCCAGAACTGCTGCATTATGATATTCACTGGATTTCATATTACTGAAAGTCCAGTCTGCATTCAAAACGTAGACAAAATGGATCACAGATGTGACTTCTTCATCCAGTCACCGAAATCCAGAGCGTTTCTTAAACATAGCTCTAATCTAATGTGAAAGCAGCAGGTGAGTGGTACCTTGGTTAAAAATAAAAATGGGTATGAGGCTCAGAGATCGTGTCAGTCATGCATGAAGAAGGGAGTGATACTGTTGCCTAGAAACTGTGGATGTACTCATAATGCTGGGTAAAAAAAAAACTCTAGACTGTGAAGCACTATTGAAATAACTTGGCATTATATCTTTTTTTTTCTATTAAATGGCTGCTGTATTATTTAAAATTAAATGTTATCTTTGAAATGGTGCTCATTCATCCACACATTCTGTGAAGCGCCTTCTTACCTATCCTTCACAATACTCCATGGCAAAGTAAATGCGGGGGTTATGTTCTTGAAGGAGCTGTTTGACTTCATTAATACCTGGCAGTCCCATCGTCAGACCTCCACCCTCAAAGTACTGCTTGTGTTTGACATCTTCCCATTACTTATATAATGTGAAGCCTGCACCTCCTATTTTTAAAAGTCCTGACTATGTCCTCACTTTGTAGGACAGAATTCTTACGTGAAGCCCTAATGAAGGACCAGAGGTACGAAATGTTGGCTTAGTCTGAGTGTATTTCTTTTAAAGTATGACAATTAGATATCCCATGTTAAAATATCCTATTTGGAATGAAGGAACTTTTCTTGCTTTTTTAGTGGTGTAGGCCCTTTGTCTGCTCTTCACATAAGTGGTAAGGTGAGCTCACCATTTGCTTTGCTTGTGAGGACATTAGACATTAGCATGCACATTTATTCCCCATAAATTAAGATTATTCATCTATTGATCTTTGCACACACACACACACAAAAAAGTGTTAATTTACTCCGGAAGTCTTTTTTATTGATTTTTTCTTCTTTTTTCAAACCCAGCTTACATGAATCCAATTACCATCTTAAAGCCCAGCTCACCATTACTCTGGTATGTGATTGGAGGCCATTGATTCTATACTTTCCAATTAGCTTCTTCCCAGATTAAATGGCAAGATGGACTGTCACACTGTGGTTCCACTGGATGGTCCCAGCAGCATGGTTTTGTTCAAGATTCTCTGTGCCGACAATATTAATGCAACACACCGATGGAAAGAAAGGGAGGACTTCGCAGATCAACCGTAGTGTTTGCAAACACTTACGCAAAGCCCTCTGAACAAGATGGGTTTTTGTCAAGTGATTCTGCTAAAGCATCCTGCTGAACCGTTAACTGCCATACTCTACTAGCACATTCATGTATGCACCACACCACACACATATATATGTCAAATACATAGAATTAGCTCTTCAGACAGAAAAGCAAGAGCTAATCAAACAGGCTATGGTCTCACACTTATTCTTATTTAATTTTAAAAGAATTGTAGCTTTGTATTCATACATTATACTGAACACTACCACAATATTATGATACACCACTGTGCATCATTTAAAAAGAGGAGATTGCTCTGCACATGTGTGGTATCTGAATGTGTATGAGAGGATTACAAACACGCACCGCACTGGAATGCAAATTAACAGAATCACCATGGAAACATCTCGATTCAAAATATTCATGTTTTCTTCCCTTTTTCTTTTCTTCCCCTTTTCTTTTTTTCTTGGCACGACTCTATGCCTTTATTTCTGTGTATAAAAAAGTATCTTATACATTGCACAGTTGAAAGCTGAACTATTTTTGCATTTTTTTTAAAGAAAAATATTTTTATTAGCCCTAACAACTAGGCTATATGTATTAACATTGATCAAATAAAATGGTATTGTTCTAAAGTGAATAAACTACTACAAACTAGAAGTTACCCAAAATAACGTGACTGACAATAATAATTATGCAATAGTAATGTTAGCTAGCTACCTAAATATTTATACATCAAACGTGTTTCACCTATATTCATAGTAATCTTTAATAATCATCATCATCATCATCATATATAATGTTGAAGGCATTTTTTTTTTTTAATTCGTTATCTTTAAGTCGGACAACACTTAGTTGCACTTTCATCTGTGATACAATAACTGCGATGCATGCAATCTCTTAGTATATTAAGATCCTGTGGCGGAGCAGCATCCTGATCTTCACATTTACTGAAGCACCTCAAAGAGAAATGCTGCCAGCAGTTTCTCAAGAAGTGATCTAGGAAGTCTTTTCCACATTACCTACCTTATTGGAGCACAACACTATAACAGCAATTCATGCACTCATCTAAAACCGTGATTGGTAGATTGTACTGTCAATCCGACCCTCTACCCGGACCTTTCCTGCTCCCAGCAGAATTGCACAATAACAGTTGGAGAAGTAGATAAAGGATTTTTTTTCCTCTGTGTTTGAAAATATATCAAATAAAAACACACAGAACATGAACTCTGGGAGAGACGTTTTGGCTTCCGCACCTCTGCTGTTTTATCCCAGGAGGAGAGGGTCGATTCTTTGGCTGCTAGCTGGTCTGGGAGTCTGGTAAGTTTGCACCGAAGAAAGACAAAAAAGAAAAGCCATGGTTTTGACAAAGGCTGGTGTCCGTGGTGCTGAATCTGAACGTGGTGTCACTGAGGTCGGGAACAGGTTTAGGATGAAAGAAAACGTCAAGTAGTTCACGGTGTTAGCAGATTGCAGATCTGTTTGTGGAGGCTGATGAAGCCTGCTGATTAACCCTATCAGTACTGTCTGTATCTTAAAATAATACACCAAATTAAATGTTGCAATGACATATGCCTGTGATTTACGAATACCAATACAAAATAGCCAACAGAGTGTATTAAAAAAGCTGCACAAATGGTATCTGTGTGGGATTATAATGAATACACGAACAATTCAGACCCATTTATTCCCAAGGGTTTGTGACTTTCCCCTTGTTTGTGACATATGCTGCTTGTGGGACACTATTCACTATTAATACAATTAAAAATCAAACATGAACAGAAATGTGGATTCGGGGATGTGAAATGCAGGGTGATTCATGATGTATTGAACAACACACGTGTTAATTAAGAGAAGTCTGCGCTAATTGAGAATTCTGTTCAGTGTATTGCAAACGACTGTACAGTGATTGCAGGATTGCAGGCCTGCATCGTGTTTGCAAAGAAAATAAATATAAGCAAAAGACAGATGGGTAAGGTGACATTTCTCCTTAAAAAATGGACGCATGCAGTGTGCTGTGAGCATCGCAGCATGCCTTGCGGTGGGTTGAGTGACTGGAGCCCCAGATCTGCGGCAGGCTCGGGTTTGAGCCGTCTCCATGGCAACGCCTGGGTTCCAAAACGAGAGAAAGCGCGAGAGAGGAAAGATAATGAAATTGGAAGATCGTAATTATAGATAAATTGGTATGTTTCGAATATATTTATACATTATGCATTATTTAATTTCATACAAGGATTTTTTTTCCTCCACAGAATTCATTTTATAGTGCTTTATTGTAATAAGTTAGTTGTATTTATTAATTATTAACATACGACCTTCATACCCCCACCTTTTTATAGTAGTAGTAATCAGAACAACAACCATAGTAAATCCTGTATATTACAGTATATAAGGTATAAGGACAGGAATGAATAGTGTGTGTGTGTGCTGTTCTCAGTAGAAAACAATTAAAAAGACATGATGCATAATTCTGCCATTGGTTGTTCTGGTGTCAGAAATGAGCAGAAAGGATTTTATTCATGTGCTTGGTTTTCTAAACTATGATTATTTATTATTTTTATTTATTTCTTGGCAGACGCCCTCATCCAGGGTGCCTTACAGGTTACAAATTATATGTATAATCTTGTTAGCACTTTGGATTCAGCAGCAACCCACTGAGCTGCCTGTAGGTAAGAGACACTTGAGCCCCCTCCTCGATGTGTCCTGGAAAGACTTTAAAAACATGAGTCAGGGAAAGGAAGAGTGGTCTGTGCCAGGTGACTGTGTTTTTGTCTGCTTAAGGGGAATCTTATTTTCAATTAAATGTGTAGAGTTTTAAGTAGCCCTTCGTCTAATTGGGAGGTTTGTTTTTACATAATTTATGTATCAACCTATCAAACTGATGTTCATTCAATTTGGATATTTTTTTTTTGCTATTCTTCAGGTAAATTGATTACCTATTTTGTTTGAGTTATGTAAACATAAGAAAACAATTAAAGAATTAGACCCCTTGGACTAATGCATTTGCTGTCCTCCAGCTACTGCTCTTTGATGCTGTTTAACCTTTACTCCATTGTTACTGTACATAAACATACAAGTCAGTACATAAACCATAAAACACATATTTTAAGAACTAGCAATCAGTCCCATCAGACTGATTATCATTATCCCATCATAGTCCTTTCTATAATTCTCTCTCAAGATACCCAAGTACAACACCAAATGTAATTATTTACAAATGGTTGTATAGACAGCACTTCTGCATTTCTTCATCAAGTTTGGCAAGTGTTTACAAAATCTCAATTTCCAACTGAATGCTTTTGCAGGCCTTACTTCCACATTTCCACTGCTTCCTTAGTGGCTCTGTGGAATGTATTCCATATAGTGAAATAATGTGGCCTATAGTTTTCAGAAGCAAACCGTCTGTGCCTTCAGGTTAATATAAATGGCCTATTCATGCTGGCTACTTAGATTTTTCGTGATATTTCCTTATGGGGTTGTAACTACCAGGCCAGTTTCTTTGTCAAGTGGCTTTGAACAAATAATCTCTTATAAACAGAAATTAGACAGGATTAGGTGTGGTCATCAACATCAAATAATTTACAGAGATCCCATTCTTGGCTAATATTTTACCAAATGGTTGAACAAATGAAGAACAGAATTGTTGATTTTGACTCAAATTTTCATAAGCTATTTGTACTTTCATAATGTTAACCCAGTTTAATTCCATTTCAGTCCCTATCCAATACCTGTGCAAACCTTTGGCCAATGTTCCAGATTTATTTTTGAATATACCGGTTTGCCAACTAACATGAAGTATGCATTTTTGCTGGATACCATTCTCTACTGCCACCATATTGACATGGCATATGACTATTGATGCACGAAAGTAATTTTTTATAAATGTGACACAGTTCATTTATCTGAGCTTAAACCCATAGGGGTTATAAGCTGGATGAGTAACATCTACTGAAAACTTGCTCTGTAGCCATGATCCTGTCCACAGATATTTAGTTCAAAATGAAAAGAGACAGATTCCTTTAAGGGATACTATGACCTTTTCAAGGTACTGTGTGTTGTTTTGTATCATAGTATCTGTGCCATCACCAGTCGATTTATAGTGCTGTTATTACTACAACCCATGTGTGTGTATCTCTGTATCTTTATATTTGAGTAGCTCTTCTCTGTTCCTTAATAAGATGTGGTGAAACCCTTATATAATGACAGGGGTTTCTGAGTGCAATACAATAAGTCCTATGAGTCATTAACCCTATTTCACCGAGATTACAAAAGTAGGTGCTATTGTATCCAGAAGGATGATGGCACATCATGAGGTACAGGATCATTTGGATTGGAGTCTTGGCTAATTGGAAATACATTCAGCACTATTGAATAGTCCTTGGAAGAAGCAACAGTGCTGTACAATATGCTGGATGATTAAAGCAAAACAATCTTAGCAGCACACTGCATGCTTCATGCAGATTGTCATGCAAGTGTGTCTACTCATGTTGGGGTAATAAACGCTGAACTAATGGAACTGCTGCTTCCGCTGAGCCATAAAACCACATTATCGTTTAGAATTGTAGTTGCTAATCATTTCTCACATTTTACCTATCTGTATACAAACATAACACAAATCTTGGAGTATATAATGATATATTACAAAACAAGATGACTTATTAATGTAATATTTGCATAACAAATACAATTATTAGCAGTGGATAAGGGAATGTATTTATTTATTGATATATGTATGTATTTATGTTTTTTCTGAAGTTTTGCATTCGGCCCAAATAAAATGGAAGAAGAAGATTACGAAGATGTACCAATAAATAAAACCTGGGTTTTATCACCCAAAGTCTATGAAAGTGATGTGACATTAATCCTGAATAAACTACTTCAGGGGTATGACAACAAACTCAGACCAGATATCGGAGGTATGTTGCAGTGCTATTTATGTATGTATGTATATGTATTTCTGTGTGTATATATGTAAGAGACAACAAAATTGCATGCATGCAACCAAATAGTTAGGCAAATTAATCTCAGTTCTCTTAGTCTAGAAACATGCAGGTCCTCAAAGAAAAAAACTAATTAAATACCCACTACATCTACAATTTGACATAAACATTTGAAATATATAGAACTAGCTCTCAATGTGCAGCACACCTTAAATGTACTGTGCAAGCTATATTTTAATTAAGTAAATCTTCTCTTAATAGTTATAGTTTTTGTTGTTGTTGTTGTTGTTGTTTATCTTATTTAATAGTTATTTCAATATCCTATAAATATATTTATGACAACTATTCATAGCTTACCGATATAAATATTTTACAGTGAGGCCCACAGTAATTGAGACTGCAGTATACGTAAACAGCATTGGGCCGGTCGACCCGATTAATATGGTAGGTGTTTGTTATTCTCTCATTGATTCTGTAAGAAGGTTGTGGAAATAGTTGGTCCATATTTAAATAATCTTTTCAGAGGTACATTTCATTTGTTAGTCACGTTCACTTGCTGAAACCGCTTGTGTATCGAATAATTGTCAACTTATCTTTCTAAAAAATACATACAATTGAAATCTACTAAAGAATACCAAGCAGAAAAAGTTCTATGAGATGCCTTAGTCAATCACGAGTGTCTTTAGCTACAGTAGGTATACTGCATATTTATGTAACAGGTTTATATAACAGCACTGAGAGAGAAAGAGAGAGAAAAAGACTTAACTCAAATGGATTGAGAAATTCAGCTCAGATCTAGCTGCACAGTGCTTGATCACGTCTCCACAAAACCAAGCATACAACAGGTTGATATTAGGTCCCCAGTGGCATGCTTACTGTGTCACCAAAATAAATTGGATGTTGAATTGCCTTCAAATTTAGCATACATATCAGACATTTTCTGTGAAGTACCACTCTATAAGTATGTTTTGTGAAATATGCAGTGTGGCTTTAACCATTCATGATATGTCACTTCAGTTCCAAAGCATTTTTTTAACTGTCAAATCCTGGTGTATACAGCTCAACCTCAGCAATTTCACTTGGCTTCACTTGGTGCCTGCTCAGTATACGTAAACGCACGGCTAAGCGATTATTAATCAAATAAATCAAATCAAACCGACCAAAAGGTGTGTGTCCAGATATAATGTCATACAAAACCATTCATTAACAAAGCTAATTTCATTTTTCCAATCTCCTTTTAGGAATATACCATTGACATATTCTTTGCCCAGACTTGGTATGATAGCAGGCTGAAGTTTAACAGCTCTATGAAGCTACTTATGCTTAACAGCAATATGGTGGGCAAAATTTGGATTCCAGACACTTTCTTCAGAAATGCTAGAAAATCTGACGCCCATTGGATTACAACACCTAATCGTCTGCTCAGGCTGTGGAATAATGGAAGAGTCATGTATACATTACGGTAGGTTTTTCCTGTTAATATTAGTTTTTCATCTGTTGTCTGCAATCTGTGATATGTATCTTCTTTAAAACATACAAACAAACAAACAACAAAGAAAAACATTGGCGTGTGTCGTTTGTCAAGTGATTTATGTCAACGAATGTCCAAACATTTTTTAATATGGAAAGGAAAATCAGCCTGTGTGGGTTTTTTTGTGATAAATTCACAATCAAGCAATTAAAACACATTACAGAGGTCTCTATTTCTTGTGTATCACTAAACTTTTATCATTCTGTTTTTGTTAGGTTGACTATTAATGCAGAATGCTATCTTAAACTGCATAACTTTCCTATGGATGAGCATTCCTGCCCACTGGAGTTTTCAAGCTGTAAGTATTAATCCTCACATGTGGTCTATTGACACATTGGTGTCCAAGTTCAGTGAAGGTGTGAAAGTGCAGTGCCTTTACACACTGTTCAGAAATCCCATCTGCTTTAGACATCTTAATCAAAAAAATACATATCTGTCTGGTGGTACGCCTGTAAAGCCATATTGCCTATAAAGATATAGTTGATATCTGTACATTTCAAATTATTTCTTTTAATAATACATCTTTATCATTTTTATGCTTTATCTGTACCCGGCTTCACTGGAATACATTTTAGCCAGCTATTCATGTTTGAAATTTTATTATGCCAACTTTCTGAGAACAATGACCAGGGCATTTCATGGTTAGAAGGCTGACGTATCACACATTTAATTAGTCTGTTCTTCACCGAATGTGCTTTCAGATTGTGCCCAAGTGATATGAAGTCACTCATTGCGGTGTAGTGGCCTAGAAATAAAGCAGACGTAGTGTAATACTGTGCCATGCGAGAATGATTCTATTTCTTTCTAGATGGCTATCCTCAAAATGAAATAATCTACAGATGGCAAAGGAGGCCTGTGGAAGTTGCAGATCAAAGATACTGGAGATTATACCAGTTTGCATTTGCAGGGTTACGGAATTCATCAGACGTGGCGCACACTCAATCGGGTAAGATTAATCAGACACTCTAAGGATATACATTTTCCCTCTTTTCAATATTTGCCTTAATTACATTTGCAATATGATTTAGATGCAGTGGCTCATTTTGATATAAGTGTGCATTGCTCCAAGTCCAAGTGAGGTAAGGAATGGGATATAAGGCCAATATTTACACTAACTACTCAACAACAACATGGTATGTCTACTGTCTAAATCGTTTTTTTTAAGGGGCCAGCTTTATGAAAACAGATGTGCGCAGAAATCACATACTATTTGCAAAGATCAAGTAACATATTTTTAATATTTTCATTGTCATTGGTGAAGATTATATTGTAATATTTCTACTACATTGCAAGGCACCATCAAAGATGCCTCTTTTTAAAACTTGATGTGCTTAATGTAAATCCCAACATTTTTTGTGAGCATCAAAACATGTATTACTTTCTGTAATTTACTGAATCCAACAATACATTTCTGGCTTGATCTAAATAATGATATCGCATACCGTAGCAGGAACATAACACTTTAAAAAATGTGAATTCAAGCTGCATATCAGAGTAAGGATACAAACTCAACACAGAAATACTCAGTTGGGGCTACACCACATTGAAACACTATTTACCAGAGAGAACCAGATTATTACTGACTGACAGGGAGTTAATAGTTATACAGTGTCTCCTTTAATTTAAGTCATCCTAGGCTTGCTGTAGATTGTGTGGCCATCTTTCCCCCTACTGCATACACATTACATAGATAACCATCATATACCAATAATCAGCTGTTCTGTAGGTTTAACCATCTTACAATAGGAGCAACGCACATGCTTTTTCAGATGAGCGTAGGGTGGTACATGCTGTATGAGTCTTATCCTGAACAAAGACCAATTCAGGTTGGTACGGGTGCTCCACAAGACTTTGCCCAATGGTGTTCTCCCATACCAGGACTTTATGAAACCATCACATTTGAAGAGGTTAAATAATCTCTCATTGCTTCACAGAACTGTAGACTATTTTGCATTACCCCAGTCCAGATGTTCCTTGCACCAGCCTAAACAGCATTTAGCTTTCACAAGTGGCTTCCTCATACCACACATGCTGATGTTCCCATATTCATGCAAATCCCACTGTAGTGTCTAAGGACACACTGGAGGACCCTGGAGGTTTGGGAAGGTATGTATAACGGTGACGGGAATCTCAGTGATGAATGTGTTGTGCTTCTTAATAACTTTTCTAATTAGGGGCTGTTTTTGTTACATTGATACAGGTTTATTGGTTTGTCTGACTGTGCTTTTGACTAGAAATAGCCTTACAGTGGTATTTCTTTGTGAAGCCATGACCTCTTCATACTGAAAGATATGATCACAGCAGAGTCTGCTGGGAGCTCGTTGAGATAAGTATTGGGGTGTTTGCATACTTAGACCCAGAGAGTGTTTAATTTACTTTTTGCACACAGTGGAGCAGATAAAAAAATCAGAAATCACATTTATATTTACAAATTAAAGGAAAAAACAACATAAAGTGTCTCAGTAAGGTGTTGGGCACCACGAGCCCCCGAACAGCTTCAATGCTCTTGGCACAGATTCTACGAGTCTGAACTCTACTGGAGGGATGAACACCATTCTTCCAAAAGACATTCCCTCATTTGGGGTTTTGATGATGGTGGTGGAGAGTGCTGTCTAACACGTCGGTCCAGAATCTCCTATAGGTGTTCAATTGGTTTGAGATCTGGTGACTGTGAAGGCCATAGCATATGATTCACATAATTTTCATACTCATCAGACCATTCAGTGTCCCTCATGCCCTGTGGATGGGGCATTGTCATCCTGGAAGAGACCACTCCCATCAGGATAGAAATGTGTCACCATAAGATAAAGGTGATCACTCTGTCATGACTAACTTTGTCATGATTTGCTGTGACCCTTCTCTCTAAGGGGACAAATAGACCCAAACCATGCCAGGAAAATGCCCCCCACAGCATAACAGAGCCTCCGGACCCCCTCACTGTAGGGGTCCAGCAGTCAGGCCTGTCCCATTCTCTTGGTGTCCCACACATGCACTCGCCCACTTGTCCAGAACACGAGCCAGTTGAGCGTCTGTGTGACTGAAACTCCTGCCATTCGTGCCCCAATAATGACCCCTCTTTCACAGTCACTTAGATCCTTTCCTCTTACCATCTTGATCCAAAATCGAGATCAACTGGGTCTGCTCAGCATTTGTATACATGCCACAGAGCATGATAGGATGTTAATTGTTTAATTGTATCATGCTGTACACCTGTTTGGAGGCGTCTGCATTTGTTATGTTCCTCCATTCATTTATTCAGGTTTTTTTTTTAATGTGTCACCCCTCTGAATATTGTAGAATATATATAGATCAAAATCCAATGAATATCATTATAATTCCCATGTATGAAACAACAATACTCTACTGGAAACAGGAGAACATGTGCCCAGTATAATATTGTTCATTGAGAGGCTTCCAAATGTTTAAACTGGTAAAAGTCTCCATCTAAACTGTATAAGCCAGACAGCACTATCTGGGCTAGGTCTCCAACAATTAATCCACAACCTTCTCACATGTGAAAATGTTGAATCTTAGCAGAGTTAACATAGCTAGTGATTAGCTTTACAAATATTTAAATAGTAAAATTAACTTCAAAATAACTGTACACTATCCTCTGCATCTCTGCTTCAGTTTCCAGTGTGACACAAAATCTATGTATGCTCATTTGAATTAAAACAATCAATGCATTTTTTTGGCTCAGACTTTATTTCATGGATCCATATTGCCGTGTCACTCTTTGGTTTGTATGCAAGGTTAAAAAGCATATCAAAGCACCATAGAGGATTGACCAGACACAAAAATGTTCCACCGTGATTGTCATAACATTTAATTTTAAACCAACTGCGTCAAACTGGATTGTTTAGTAGAGCTGTCAGCATAATTGTCAATTATATTAAAAGCAGTCAGCATATCAGTTTAGTTTTGACATTGAAATTCTCCTGTATAAACATATTCTGAAATATTTAGATTTGTTATTTAAAAATACAGATTTCTCAATTACTCTTAATTATATATAAACAAACATTTGGCATGCATGCTTTTTTTTGGTCACTTAACGCAAAACTGTTATAGAAACTGCGGACGACACAAGCATGGAAAGATAACAAGAAGAGATAACAAAATAAAAGAAAGAAAGAAAAAGATCAAAACAAACAAAAAACTAAACAAAAACATGATATAATTAAAAGAGTGAAAATGTTAAAATGGCATTGGGCTGGACAAAAACACAACATGGACAAAGGAAGCTATAGAATACTTATCAAGAAATGAAAAAATATATAACATTGGAAAATTAAATAAAACTTGCAAGCGTGACGTGGAAATATAGTTATTAATTAAATATAGTTATTAAGTAATATTGTACTATTTGAGGTTTCAAAATGTAAATATTAATTTAAACACATGAACGTCATGAATGAGATTGAAGTTCTGAGAGATACAGCATATCTTGGACCCTGTGTTGGCTTTAGTTGAGTTGGCTTTTTAACTGTATTTCATTCATGCAAAATTCAGGTCCCTGTCTGTAACATGAAAGTGTCCAGAGTTCCTCAGAAGGTTTTTGGAAAAAGTCGATATGCTTTAGTGAATTTGTATGACTTTGTTAAAACCCTGGTATGTAATCAGGACTTTTAACTGGGGTGTTTAGGGGTTCTTTTTAACATCAAACATAGAAAAAAGACGATCCAACAAAATAACAAAACCATTTGAACAGTGGGTTAATTTTCCTTAATGCAATTTACACTTTCTTTTGTAGGAGAATACATGATCATGACAATATTTTTCGATCTGAGTAGAAGGATGGGCTACTTCACAATTCAGACATACATTCCCTGCATACTGATTGTGGTTTTGTCATGGGTGTCATTCTGGATTAACAAAGACGCAGTACCTGCCAGGACTTCATTAGGTATGGTATATTTTTAGTTGTCTAATTGTAATATAGGAATGAAATGATCACTTATGTAAACTTGCCTATATTCATTTTGATATCACCACATGGCAGGTGATTCATTTGAAGATCATCAAGTGAAAGAAATATGAATATAACTGCTTAGGACATAAATCATACATCTAGGCACCAGCTTTAATGCATATGTAATGCTATCTATACATTGTTGCTCTGCAATCAGAAGAAGGCTCTTAGATTAGCAACGCATAATTTTCTCCCTCAAGTGTCATTGGTATTCGGTGCACGCTTCCTCTTATCAGGTGAAAATTGCTCGTCATTCTCATCTACAGGTATTACAACAGTATTGACCATGACAACACTGAGCACTATTTCCAGGAAGTCATTGCCAAAGGTGTCGTACGTGACAGCCATGGATCTCTTTGTATCTGTGTGTTTCATCTTTACCTTTGCTGCACTGATGGAGTATGGGACTTTGCATTATTTCACCAGCAACAGGAAATCAAAGAAAACAAAAGCCAACAATGCACCGGTAAGTAACTACTTTGAATCGTCTAAACCTTGAACCTTTCTTTCAGAATCAATGCTTAGATTTTTCATACAATACCAAACAAAGGTGACTACAAGTCTAGACCGAGAAGTCTATAAATCTTACATCGCAGTTGGCAGACTTCAAATAGTTTTACACGTCTCTGATGTGGCCATTTAATAAGCCAACAAGGACAGGGCCTGTGTGACGAAGACATCATCTCATTGTAATCAGTGTTTATTTAATATATACACTTCATGTAAATACGCACAAATCTTTTCCGATAGAAATCTGCCGTTGTAGACATCCGACCGGGGACATCGCTGCTGCAGATGAACAACATCGCTCCGTACCAAGAGGAGGATGATTATGCCTATGAATGCCTTGACGGGAAAGACTGTGCCAGCTTCTTTTGTTGTTTTGAAGACTGTCGTACAGGAGCTTGGCGGGAAGGAAGAATGCACGTCCACGTTTCAAAAATCGACTCATATTCCAGAATATTCTTTCCTACAGCATTTGGGTTGTTCAACCTTGTGTACTGGGTAGGGTATCTGTACTTATAACATTTAGTGGAGGTGATCGGGTGGGGATCGGATGATTTCCCTAATGACATCGCAAAATGACATAACTCCTTCAAACAAAATACCCATCCTATTGTAGGTTCTCTACTCATTATATTGCAAACTTAGAGCTCAGTAGAATCTCTTGACTAAAATATATAGACAGACTAAACTCCTTATATGGATTTAATGCAACATAGGCAACATTGCTGCCAGGGGAACTCCATTACCACAGGAGCTCTAAGAATGATGCTCTAGTGTGCGCTCTAAAGCCATAACACACAAAAGCTATTTATAATAGATACAGATGTGCTTTGCTCACAATGCAAAAAAATAAATAAAGGATCAGTAACCTGCTGACATATCTAGAACTTCAAACAGTAAAGTATCAAATTAATTTGCCTCAACTGACCATAGAATTGCTGAGGCTACATGCTGAATGAAGCTAATTCACAATGAGCCTAGGTACATCCCTAAGCATATCTGTTGTCTGAGGTTTTTAATCAAATAATAGATTTTGACTTCTGGACACCTACGTAACTAACAAGAATAATGCAAAGTACAGTGAGACTTCTGTGAGCTCAGTTCTCAGAACACTGCAGATTTCATTATTTTACAATACTAATAATAAATAAAATTAGTTAAGGGGTGCACAAGTCCCCAGCATTTGTGTCCACCTGGTCATGCAATTAGTAATACAATGTTACAGCTGTAGATGCTACAGTTCCTTAGTGGATTGTTTTAATTTTAAATTAATTTTACACGAGAGCTCATGATAAAGCTAAGTAATGTTACAAGCTAATTAAAAAAAGAATGTTGTAATTAGCATGACTACCACAAGCTCTTATATATGTAATGTTTAAAAACTAGAGTGAAGAAATATGATGTTAGCTAGTTTATCAGACACTTCCCACACCATAAAAATAATTACTCAATTCATTTTTAAGCATCCATTAAAAAGCTATACCTATATTAAACTGCAAATACCAACACCCAGGTAGTTGACTGAGTTGGTTAAAATAAGAACAAAAATACAAGCAGCTATGCATTTGATGAAGTATGTAATTCGCTTAAAAGAAACAAACTTTTTAAATGTTATTAATTTACTCATATATTCTACGAGTCTAATTATACCGTCAGCTGGTCTATTAAAAAGCTATTAAGATGCATATGGTCTGAAAAATAAAGACCAGATAGATGTCTGTGATACATTCAAAGAAATTAAAGTACTTATGCTTGTATGTGTTATGCATTAGGTACTGCTCTGTGGAACAGTCTGTAAAAAGGAGACATATTTTTGTAATTACTAAGTTTGCATTGTCCTACAAAGTTGGTGATTATCACCTTATCCATATTCATTTCGAATGATATAATTCTCATATAAAAAGATAATTTTGTTCATGTGCAATTTTTTTTTAATACAACTTTTGATTTTAGCTTTAAATAATATAATTGTGTTACTAAAGTACTTTCAATGGTTGAAAGAAGCATTGAAGTCTAAATTATTTAATCAAAATAAAAAATACTGACTACTTTTGACATGCTGCAACACATTGCATCTTAATGTGAGATTGTTTAGTAAGAATAACAAAATGAGAAGTTTGTAACAGCATTGATACAGTAACACTTGTTTCAGTGTAACTTTGACGTTATTTCAGGTTTTGATGTGCCAACTCTATTTGTGTTGTCAAATCAGTCACATACCATTGATGGACATTTAGGTGCTGTTGATTATGTTAAACCAAAGAGAAGGTGCACACAATCTTATGTTTACAATGTTCACTGACATTTATCATATAAAGGTTTCATCTATGAAAAGGAAAACACATTTTCTGCCTTAATGAACATCCTTACAGCTCTGTATAGATGCAGGGTGCCATTCTTTATTACTTCTAACATATTATTTTTATTACATAAATTATTTATTTACACTTGAGCTAGTATTGTGCCAAAAAGCTTAAATATGCATTCATTTTTTCTGCTAAATAAGTAAGCTGTGTTTCATAATTGCAGATTAGAATTAAAAAGAAATTGAGTAAGTTTACATTATTTTGATAAACCTGAAAACTTTAACTTATGTCACAAACCTCTAATTTTCAGCATAGAGTATCTATATATGTATCTATATGTATGTACAGTGAGGGAAAAAAGTATTTGATCCCCTGCTGATTTTGTACGTTTGCCCACTGCCAAAGAAATGATCAGTCTATAATTTTAATGGTAGGTGTATTTTAACAGTGAGAGACAGAATAACAACAAAAAAATCCGGAAAAACGCAATTCAAAAATGTCATAAATTGATTTGCATGTTAATGAGGGAAATAAGTATTTGATCCCCTATCAATCAGCAAGATTTCTGGCTCCCAGGTGTCTTTTATACAGGTAACGAGCTGAGATTAGGAGCACTTTCTTAAAGGGAGTGCTCCTAATCTCAGCTCGTTACCTGTATAAAAGACACCTGTCCACAGAAGCTACAATGGGCTATAATGGGCAGAATGGGCTACAAGACCATCGCCAAGCAGCTTGGCGAGAAGGTGACAACAGTTGGTGCGATTATTCGCAAATGGAAGAAACACAAAATAACTGTCCATCTCCCTCAGTCTGGGGCTCCATGCAAGATTTCACCTCGTGGAGTTTCAATGATCATGAGAACGGTGAAGAATCTTGTTAATGATCTCAAGGCAGCTGGGACCATAGTCACCAAGAAAACAATTGGTAACACATTACGCCGTGAAGGACTAAAATCCTGCAGCGCCCGCAAGGTCCCCTTGCTCAAGAAAGCACATGTACAGGCCCGTCTGAAGTTTGCCAATGAACATCTGAATGATTCAGAGGAGAACTGGGTGAAAGTGTTGTGGTCAGATGAGACCAAAATCGAGCTCTTTGGCATCAACTCAACTCGCCGTGTTTGGAGGAGGAGGAATGACCCCAAGAACACCATCCCCACCGTCAAACATGGAGGTGGAAACATTATGCTTTGGGGGTGTTTTTCTGCTAAGGGGACAGGACAACTGCACCGCATCAAAGGGACGATGGACGGGGCCATGTACCATGAAATCTTGGGTGAGAACCTCCTTCCCTCAGCCAGGGCATTGAAAATGGGTCGTGGATGGGTATTCCAGCATGACAATGACCCAAAACACACAGCCAAGGCAACAAAGGAGTGGCTCAAGAAGACGCACATTAAGGTCCTGGAGTGGCCTAGCCAGTCTCCAGACCTTAATCCCATAGAAAATCTGTGGAGGGAGCTGAAGGTTCGAGTTGCCAAACGTCAGCCTCGAAACCTTAATGACTTGGAGAGGATCTGCAAAGAGGAGTGGGACAAAATCCCTCCTGAGATGTGTGCAAACCTGGTGGCCAACTGCAAGAAACGTCTGACCTCTGTGATTGCCAACAAGGGTTTTGCCACCAAGTACTAAGTCGAAGGGATCAAATACTTATTTCCTTCATTAACATGCAAATCAATTTATGAATTTTTTGGATTTTTTTGTTGTTATTCTGTCTCTCACTGTTAAAATACACCTACCATTAAAATTATAGACTGATTATTTCTTTGTCAGTGGGCAAACTTACAAAATCTGCAGGGGATCAAATACTTTTTTCCCTCACTGTATTTATATATCGAAAATAAGATATATATGCAATTTTCAAAACATCAAATTAAAGTTACCTAATTAGATTTTTTGTAGGGAAATTAAAATATATAAATTCTTGTTCAAATTGTGCCATGTAACAGAATGGTTTTAATACAATTCTATCACGGGGGACATTTCATCTACTGTGCACCTTCTGTCATGATATTAGTTATGACAGTACAATAGACTTCATTAAGGACAAGGGAAAAAGAGTTTTGTAATTGTGATCTTCAAAATGTAGCCATACTAGCTGCCTTTAATGCCTTCTATCCAAAACAATGTGAAAATAAAACCTTTGATTGCCTTGTAATGTATGATATAAACCACTTGTTGAACTTTGGTTTGTTATCTGCAGTTTAAAATGACTTAAATCTAGTTGGAGAGTGCGGGTTTTATGCGAATACAAATTCAGAGTAGGCAATGTTTTAGATGAGCTATGTTTGTTATTTCAATGTCCTTTACTTCTAGAAAGTCATCCTTATTACATCACACAGAAAGTTTGCTAAAAGCAAGGGCAGTCCTTGTTCATGTTTATTTTCTTGCCTTTCAGAAAGTTTTATTTAAGATTAAATGGCCATAGGTAGATATATGAGATCATTGGTCAAATGGTATGGTCACAAACGTGTTATTTGGCATTCATGTACTGTACCTTTACAGAGAATGATGAAACTGATATATATATATATATATATATATATATATATATACACCAACTGATAACTTACTTACTGATAACACTTTGGTAAGGTAAATTGTATAACATCTGTAACATCTAGTGAAATGTATGTCACCTCTTTATGTGCTGTTTGCCATTTTCTGTGTCATTACTTGACAAATAACATTATTCTCAAATGTGATCAATCACTTGTTCTGTTTACTTCACCAAGTTTTGTATTTGTTCACAAACACATCATATACTGTAGTAGATGTGTGCAGAAACCCATGCTTATAGGTAATATACTGTGTAATACACTGCATCCACAATAGAGAACAAACATTCAGTTATAGTCCAGTGCATGTTTTTAAAATGTAAATGACAGTATCTTACATAAAATGTACTACGTTTTTAAAACAGAATTTGCAATAATGGACATTACTGTACATAATTATTCAACCTGAAATCTACAGCCAGCAGTAAATAACACATTTACCTTTCTATTCTAAAGGTGCCAAATTTTACTTCATATGCTTGTCATGTTTCTGTCTGTGATGATATCTGTACGCGTTTAATTGTGTTTCCCCTCCAAATATGTTTATATCTTTGTTGTTTTGTGCAATGTAACTAAATACACTGTGATCAAATAAAACTGTGCCTGCATAATTACTCAAGTCTCAGATGATTTTTTAAAGATATTTTATGTTTACAGTTAACCTCTTGCCTGCGACATCTCTGCATCAGTGTCAGATTTTTAGATACTGCCTTACACAATTACACAATGAGTTAAAACATATTCAGCCTAAATAGTGTGGTTTATGCATAAATGAGCCAGCAGTGTAAAATGGAAGTGTCTTAAAAATGTCCCTTTAAAGAAAACAAAGGTATAATAAATAATGGATTAGACTATCTTAATATTTTAGTCTGTTACACTTAGTGGGGAATAGCCTCATGTAGCTCATGTATTTTTTTTTTTTGGAGGAGAAAATAAGACTAAGCAAAAGTATGCTGTGGTTCTGAGCCTCTCTCTTTGATTTTGAGTTTTTTGTCAAGAAAAAGATAAGAGCCTTGGAAAGCAAAGCAACTCTGCTGCAGGACATAACGATTACCAATGCTGAAATAACATTACTTCAAACAGAATAGCCTTTGGTGTTTTTGCCATTAAAAGACAAGGTGCAGGAGCGCTAGAAGAAGCTAATGTACTAGTTACGTTTCGCTGCAGTTCCTCTAGGTAAGCCATCTCATCATTTTATTTAGGCTCCCTCAGTGTCCAGATAGCAATTATAAGGTCTGATGAATACTACTGAAGAAAGGTACAGAGGGTTAGAGAGCAATGATTCTTGAGAGGAATATATTGACCCATTGTTGTAAGACTAATAACTCCGCCCCAGCGAAGCAAGGATATACAACCTTTAGCTTGAAAGATGTTAAATACATGAACCTGTACACATCATGCTTTACCAGAAGACCTTCCTGCCTTAATGTTTATTACTAAAACTCTTCATTTATTTTTTCATTATCTTCTTTTTCGAAAATAAAAAGATGTTTATATTTCATAGCATTTCATTGGTTTAATTGTGAGTCCTTTCATTTGTCTATTTTCATATTTCTTATGACAGCTTAAAGACACTTATGTATGGCCCTGTGATATTCATTGAAGAACAGCTTCAACAGCTAATGGATGGAGCAAAGAAGAAATGGAAAACTCAGATGGTGTTCATGATGTATTGATGTTTAAATCCTATGGTATCCATATATTAATTCATGAGGAATTATGGTACATTATTGTGAAGTGGTACCCAATAAATACATACTTGCATACATACAGAGGAAATTGAAATCCTGAAATGTGCTAATGCAGTCGTGATCTGCTATCTCCTTTCAGAGTATCTTTATTATAAAGAAAGGCATTAAATAAATTGTAGTATAAACTCTTAAAATAATGTATCAATACAGTGAACATGTAGCCTACATGTTGTAACAGCATCAATAATGCAATGTTCTATCATAAAGAATAGCAATACAGTGATAATAATAGAGCACCATGGCACATTGCTTCAGGTATCAATTAATCTATTAAAAATCCAAAGCAAGCCTAGCAGGCTGTAATTCGTCAATGAGCAATGATGCTAATGGTTTTCTGAAGGATGATATATGATTAGATTAATGTTTTTACATTATTTAACAAAACAGCAACTCAGTTAAAACCCTTCAAGTAAAAACACCGCTTTAGGTTAACATTGAGATTGGATTATATTTCTCTAAGTAAGGATTTACAAAGAAAAGTACAAAAACAAGAAGAAAAAGAAGAAGAAGAAGAAGAAGAAGAAGAAGAAGAAGAAGAAGAAGAAATAATGAAATCAATTTAAAAAAATAAAACTTTCCAGATGTGGGATAAAATGTGTAATTTCTCTGACTTTTAAGGCTGTGTTCATCCCCATTAATTAAGAATGGAAGATCTTCTCGTAGCTCTACAATTAACATCCAATCAACGCAATCAACACACCTGTTCAAAATCGCTTCACCCTCTTCAGACCCTTCAGAGCTCGAGAAGGTCGTGATCAAGTGAGTTTGATTGAATGTGATTCCACGAGTTGTGATTAGAAGGTCTCCCGTTGATGAAAAGGGGTGAAAAGCCAACATACCTAAAAGTATTTGCAGATGCGTTTGAATCCAAGTCTGTCCAAGTGTACTATAAAAATGTGTATCATTTCAGTAATAGCCAATACGTTAAGTGTTTGTTATGTGGCCTTTTTGGAAAATTGTTACATAGTTTGAAAGGGAAGTTTGGGAGAGAGGGTACCTTCCAGATCCCCAAAGATACTACTTTTCCCTTCTCCAACACTCCTATAGCTAAGACTACCTGTTGCCTTCTGCCATAACCCCCCGATTATTCAGTCTATGACTTCTTGTCACCTTTCACGATATCTCAGTCTAGCAACACCCTCTCTCCAGAGCAGGACAATCTTCATTCTTGTGCAGTCATTATGGATATGTTGTGGGATTCATCAAGGGGTGATGTTTCCAAGAAATAATGTTCCCTCAGATTCTGCCAGATCAGCAGCCTCACAACATCCAAGTCCTTTTCATTGCGGTCCCCCTGCTCTTCCCATGACTCTCCTGGTTTCATCCAACATCATAGTGCCGGACCTCCATACTTCAAACTTCTTGATGGACGCTCATATGACACAGTCCCAGATTCTGATCTCCTGTTGCTCTCTTCATCATTCCAACAAGCAGGGGTTATGTCTCAGATGCGGTTTCCCTCATATTTCTCTGTATCTCATCAGTGCAGTCATTCACAACTTCGTGGTGCAAATCCTTACACCTAGTTCCGATTCCTGCCTTGTGCACTCATATGACTTCTCTGCTCCCATTGCCAGGGAATGATGCAGGGCTTGCAAAAACAGACAAGGCCTTCCAGGTCATACTTGTTGATCCTAACCTCTGACCTCTTTGGGATAAGTCGATGTGATCAAAGTATGGGCTGATGGAATTGTCTTTTACTGCAGGAGCCATGAAACATTCAATATAGTGTCCGATGCTCTACTTAGATTCTCTGTAACTCATCCTTGAGAGACCCAGGGCTTTCTGATGATTATTGTTGAAACCCCACTCTTGTATCTAGCTCTACAACAACATATTCCTGCACTAAACAAATTATGTTTTCCTTATGCTTTTGTATGCTCCAAAGGCATTCCTGAAACATTCAATACACTTAAAGGTTTTACTTCACTATAGCAGCATATAGTTAAATGTCATTATGTACCTATGAAGTGTAAGTCTATCTGTATTACATATAGTGTACTGCCATCCCTATGTGCTGCATTACACTATCTTGCCTCGGAGTCCAGCTTGGTGTCCTCTAATAGTACTGGTACAACTGTATGGTCCATGGGCATTTTCCTCCCATGAGTATATCATGATAATACTAGGTCTTCAAAATCATACGTTTCATACTTCAATGTGTAATGTTTTCAAATATGTTCCACAATACTGGAATATGAAGCAGCCATACAGTATAGATGCATCACAACAGGAACTATAAAATATTCCTTTTAGAAAATATGTGAACATTAAATATTGCAAAAGAGGCCTAGTGGATCAATTTACAGCTTGGCAAAATGAACGTTTGGGACATCGAAAAAATTGAATGTATTAGTGGTCTCTGATGGATGCTAATAGAGGTAGGATTCACCAGAGGAAAATTCATTGCAGGGTTGGACCACTAATAAATTCACCACGGAGTGATTATATCTGGGAATTAACCATGAAGAGATCTCTGAAAGACTCATGAGTGTATCCCACTCCTTTATTCTCCTGAGTGTACATGTATCCTGCCTCCCACCCCCATTTTCCTCTCTCTTTGGATGAATCCTGGTACGTGTGTTGTCCTCACAGATAACTCATTAAATTGTAATTAAAAAGTAAAACATTCCCCCAGATACAATAAGTTGAAGCTGCTTAAGATGCAGAGGTTAAGAAAAAATATAACTTAATCCCATACATTAATAAGATTTAATTGAAATGTCCTTTAAACTGGGGGGGGGGGGGACCTCACCCAAGCACCTTATATTGCATTAGAAAAATGTTTATCTGTGTGATAAAAGGTGAGGTAAAAAGATAAAACATGATTGTCAAAAAAGTATATTACTTAAGGGATCTAACTCTCCATGCAAGCAACCTGCATGACTAAGGGGAATAAATATGTTGTACTTGCAATATTTAAGTATTATTACTTTTAATAATTAATCTTTAAGAATGGGTCAGGAAGTGTGACCCATACATGATATACTATGATCCCTTTAAAATAATATTATAGTAGAAATAAAGAACCAAAGTACTCCAAAGTGGAAGTTTAGATGTTTTTTTTCAGGGATTTCGCATCAATTTTTTTAAAAGAATACCTCCTGAAGTATACCTTTATCCCTACCTGACAGCTCTAGTAAAGATTAACCAAATATTATTCTTCCTTCCATATTGCAAGCTTGGGAATACAGTTATTTAACATGGAAACAGATGACTTTCTTGGGCAAAGATAGATCTGCCTAAAGAGAACGTGTGTTTGATGTTCCATGGATTTATCATTTCCATGGACTACAGGATAGGCAGACTATTATAAATCACATAGGAGAAACCAAAAAATCACAGAGCAACATCTCTAAACATTTCTATACTGCTTATCTTGTATATAAATGTCATCCCGAGCAGAGAACTGTATGTATTTAAGAATTCTTCTGTTACCAACAATGTTCAAGGATACTTAAATGCTAGTGGTGCAAGTTTCACAAGATGTACATTTTTGTGTTTATAATTTTTTCTTTATCTAGCATGAAAACACAGCACAGCTCAGCTACTGTAGGTCCTAGACCAAACTATTTTTAGACGAGGAGAAGGAGGTTAACATATTAAGCATATTAACATATTAACTTATAATATACATTTGGCATGATTAACAATAATGACCACAACGCAGCAGAATACCTTTTATTTTAATCAGCACTTACAGGTATATCCCCAAAAGTAACTTATTCCACAGAGAACATAAATAAACTATTGAAAAATATTTATTAAAGTGGAGTAAAAAGAATAGATGACACTTGCCACCTGCTACAAAAATATATTAAATCATTCCCGCAGAATTATATTTTCTTGGAAATAAAACATAGACACAACATGATATAAAGAATGTCAAATGACTGATGGAAACTTAAGACTTTAAATGGAAATATCGAGATGGTTTACCATTACCAGATATATAATATTGTGGAATATTTTGGTTGGTTCTCGGTATTAGAAAGTTCTAGAAATTAGTGTTTAGATGAATAGCATCGTTTTGCAATAATAGAAAATAGTGGATATTCAACTAACTTATCCTCTCAGTTGTGAGATGTAATGGACTGTTCTTCAGATCTTTTCTTTATGGGTTGTGATTGTGTTCTATTACTTTTGATAATAGAAGCTTCAAGAGCTCATACATATTCAGTATGTAGGTTTGGCTTTTGCTATATTGACTATATTGCTATATATATACAAAGCTAGAATTCTCCTGATATAGACATATGGCTGGGGTCTTAAACAATGTCATAGAAACTATAAAAACTGCTAATGCATCATGGATATGATTAATGTATCATGAATTGATATGATATATTTTTCTGGATTACTTCCTTTGTTTGCTATAACACAACAGCTCAAGGGAATTATGTTGAAAAGGCATGGATACCTTACTGAACACTACAGACCTCAGTAAGAAAGACGAGGATTGACTTGAGGAAAGCTCTGTAGACAAGCAGTTATTCTATTCAGACGAAGACCCAGAATGAGAATTAGCAGAAGGAGAATCATAAGAACAGGTTAGTGTCAAGTGAATTCACAACACTGAACTCAAAAAAGTAAATGTCGAGTGAAGTTATGACACAAGCAGGACCCTGGAAGTAAAGTGGTACTTTAGTGACAGACAAGAGGAGATGGAGGTTTTTCACATGCCGTGTTTCCTGACACAAGGAAGCCTGGTTGAATAGGGAAGCCAGAGGCCAAGCAGCATTTCAGAGGAAAGCAAAAATACAAACCTGAAAATTCATTTGCAAACAAGGAGTTCTTCTCTTTGCCCTTTTTTTCCTTTACCTTTTCAGAAACCAAAGCTGTACAGTTGCAAAAACATGATATACTACATTGGAAAGTGAAAATAGATTCTCCGGAAAAAAAGAAAAAGCATTTATTAAGCAAAGCAACGGTTCAGGCAGGAAACTGACCTAATCGTAAACAGCAGGTAAAAGCCTATTGGCTTCCTCAGAAAATGAATAGGAGGAAATAGTTTAGATGAAAACTGTTTTCTCCAGACACCATCCCGTGTCTGCTTGATGTGTGGGTCTTTTCACTGCACATCAGACTTCTGCCCCAAAAACGTTTTTTGTTCTGCTTCTCCTTCTGAATCACAGCCCTTCCTCTGTACCAAATCAAAACAGGACCATCATGGTGACAGATATTTACAAACACACCCACACAATTACATAACAATTTCAATCAAAATGTATGCACGTACCCAGAATGTAAATTTTTGCAGGTTTGCAGCTACTAGAAACCCATTGCTGTTTGCCCACATCGTAACTAAAATAAACTCTGCAATTTCAGGTTTCACTAAATCTTAAATAACACCTGTCAAACATCCACATTACAAATAACCCCATTATCTCCGCAACCTCCCTAATCACACTTTGTAGACCACTTACACAATCTCAGTTTTCATGCAGGATTAATCACACTAAGAGCAAGAAATTGTATATGTTTTCTAAGAAGTATTGGACCTATGAAAGAGACAAACATTGCTACATGTTGAGAAGCCACTCCATATATGTATATTATTGTTGAAAACTTGTATTGCTGTATTCTGCCAACATCATCATCCTGAGAGCAACAATGTGATGATACGCACAGGGGTGCTACTGGCATAGTAGCCATTACCATAGGTAAATACGCTACAGTTATACGTACATGTACACTAAGTTTAAATATAGAGCACGGCACCCATTTACTCCAAGGAATCAAAAAATGTAATTAGCTAAATTTAAGGTCAGTCATTTACATCAATTTTTGGGTTTTAGATGTGGGTTCTTCCTAGTTTTTTAGCACATGATTAATTTATGAAGTCTAGCCAAGATGTGTGGTCTTCACCATCTACTTCCAAACACCATATTGCTAATGCAGAAGCCTTGTACTGAAAAAAGCCCATGGGGGGAGAGAGAGAGCGAGAGAGAGAGAGAGAAAACAGAAATGGTTTCTTTGTGCTCTTTAAGGCAGATTTGTATCTATTTTTAGAACTTATCCACCCAGCACATTCCATCTTTAATGATGCATTAGATTTCCATTGAGGCTATTCTTCATTTATGAAAATGAACGGAAACCCAGTGGGAAAAATCAGAAAAGGTGTCTAAAATGGATTTCAACGATTAAATTTGCTGTTAATTACACGTGTTTATTTCATTCAGAATAATAATACAGAGGCAACAAAGTTCACTGGAACCTCAAGCATCTAAATAAATGTATGAATATTGTAATGAAGCATCATACTACAAGAATATAAATAGTCCGCCTACAAAATAAATAAATCAATTAACATTTCAGTTACTATGGAGAGAGGTATTGGAATATTTCCCAATACACTGAGTGCACAGTGGCAATAAAAAAAAAGAAATTATGTGGGATTGTAATAGTTAGAATAATGTCTGGAGTACAGTTTATGAAGGGTGAATAAAGGGAATGCTCAACCTAGATTTAAAAAGGTGTTGACTAAGCCATATTATAGATCTGGTTTAGATCTTACAACATTAAGTTTTATATTTGTATGGCATCGCTTCTCTTATCAGATCCAAAGAACTCTTCTCTTTTCCAAGATAATACCAATATAGCATTACCAGTTTATCTGACCTGTTACAGGAGATTTGTTTTCTAACCATGAGACACCATCTACAGAGCCACCCTATATTGTGTGGACACACAGCTAAATTGTGAAAGCACAAATTGTCCTGCTACACAATAAAAGTCCAGGCATACATCAAGTATCATAACCCGACTCAGAAACAGAACATATAATCTGATCAAATCAATTATTGTATGTACAAAAAAAGTACATTTTAATGAGTTGATATTAAAATATAAATTCAAATGTTCTTCCTGATTAAAATGTGAATAATAAAAACAATACAAATGCTGAGGAATCATTTAGACTAGATGAGCACCCCTTGCCTGACATTTTTAATGCCATTTTTAGACAATTAAATTAGGAATCACATGTATAAGGGGGATTTATGATTGATAATGCTGCAATCAATATGTTAAAAATGCCCATGCATGGCATAAATAACATACCTTTTCAGTTTTAATTGATTAGAACCAAGATCAGATTAGTGAATTACATGCAAAATTGTAAAAGGCATTGCTAGTTGACACCAGAGCACTATTTAAATGAAAAAGCATGCCAGATTTAAATCCAGTTATTTGGACCATGCACTACCAAGAGAACAAAATAAAGAAAAATAAATGAACAAACAACAACAATAACACAAACTAATGGCTCTCTAGAAGATAGAATTGTCCTTGTCTGACTGCACAACAGCAACATGTACTTATCTATGTTTTCCATATTTATATACTTAGTTAGTCAACAGCGTTCAGATTTAAATAACACAATCCAGAATAATTGTAAGTAGACATTTATAACAATGTCCAATAGTAAATCATTTTATAATGAATGCATAATGTATAAACTATGAGCTAATGGTAATAAACATGTAATGTGTATATTATTACTGTCAGTATATATGCTTTATTAATCTTAACACATTTTAGGAAATATTGTATTTCTGTTGACAAAATAAGTCATATATCAAGTATATTATTACATCTTTTTAATGGCATATGTTCTGCCATGTAGTATAAAGAATGTCATGATGTATTATTGCTAAGAGTAACCCACTTTGCTGCTGAAGAGAGAAGGATATTATCGACCTGTTTTTTTCTTTTAAAAAGTTGCAATCAGAGATCAAAGGCAACCTGATGATGACAAACTCCCACTGAGACTGGAAATGAAAGACAATATAACAAGGTCCTGGTGACCAAAATATCAGTGTGAGGGCCAGCAAGCCTGTTGTGAACAGCATGGTGTGTTTTGATGCTTGCTAATTGTGGTGTGAAGTGTATTTTCCAGAGGCGCTGGGACTGAAGGAAATTACATGGACAGAAAGCAACTCTAACACATTTTACATATGGAAATCTGGTAAACTGTGCACACCAGACTTATCAACCACAACACATCAGAGCTACACAATATAACAAGTCTTGTTTCAGTTTGTTTAGCTTGATCTAATCGCAGTTTCAAACTCGAGTATTTTAAAAGTACAACATGTTCTTCTATAATGCAACTGTTCTGATAAGTCGAGCATGGGTTTCACCCTGGAACAAAGGAGACTACGTGGGGACTTGATTCAAGTCTTTAAAATCATGAAGGGCATCGACCACATCAAACCAGAGGAGCTTTTCCAGATCAGCAGGGACACACGCACCCGGGGACACAAATGGAAATTGGGCTTCAAGGCATTTAAGACAGAAAACAGGAGACACTTCTTCACACAGAGAGGCGTCACAATCTGAACAAACTCCCCAGCGATGTGGCTGAAGAGACAATTTGGGATCATTCAAAAACATGGATAGGATCCTTGATCACTTGACACCAAACGAGCACGATGGGACAAAAGGCCTCCTCTCATTTGGACACTTTCTTATGTTCTTATATTCTTATCTGAAGATAAACAATGGCCTTAGGTGAAAGATCAGCATCAAGTTAATTATAATAGAATTGAGAGTAAAGTCAATAAATTACAAAGTTCTATATTAAATATCATAGCCTCAGTTTGTTAAAATTGATATGTTCTTGTTTTTCTTAATGATGGATATTATACTTGGCTACATTAATATGTTTTATTATAATTGAAGAATACATTACTCTCATTAGCCAAGAAAGCTAATATTTTAGTATATCTTAGGATATAGAATGGCAATGCTAAATGGACTATGTATAAAAGCCTATAATATATAAACATGTTTCTTTAATTTTACAGGGTTATTCTAGAACAAAACAAAATAAACATACAAAAACACTTTTCGGCAATACTCATTGCAGAAGTTCATTATCTCAAAATAGAAATACCTAGAGGGAAAAAAAAATAAAGACTGAATTTGCATTCAGTTCTCTTGTCTATGTTTGCTATTCTGCACAAGAGGGAAGAAACATGAAATGAATATTCTGTGTTGCAACAAGATAACCGACCTGCTTTCTTACCTTATGCAAATTTGAATGTTCAGCTCATCAATATTTAATTAAATGGTATTGCTAACCCAGTTTTAAGATTCAGTGTTGAGCACGGAACTTCCTCTGGCTCCTGAAAACTCATCAAGCTCTGATTTCCTGGCCGGCAAATTTCACATAATCCAGTCCCTTTTTGAGCCTTATCTAAAATTCATTCAAAGTATTCATTCTCTTTTCATGAGTAATATACATTTATAATCAAATACATGCCACGCTGCTTCGATCAGACTATTTTTGGTGTCAACTTCATGTTAGTTTAATTGTCAAAGTCAACAAGGATTCACATTTATTGTTGCTTATTAACTCTCAGCTGAATATGATGAGAGCAATATTCAGAACAAAGCACAGTTGTTTACACATTGTGTTGTGCAATAGTTAAGCATCGTTGTAAAATCTTGATGAATAGGAAGACAAGAACCCTGCATTGTATTAGCAGTGGTATTAATTTAAACCATGGTCCAACTGAATTCAATCCATTTGCTTCGGGGATGATTTTAGAAAGTACCACTACTTTACATGAGTGAAAATAACAAGGTATTACCATGAACATGTACAGAGGACATTTACTTTTCCTTAGCAGTATATACTATTGATACTAGAAGCAGTCATTCAGTCAAAATATCTAACCATATAAATTTGTTATTAAGAACATAAGAAAGTGTCCAATCGAGAGGAAGCCATTCGCTCCATCGTGCTCGTTTGGTGTCCATTAATAACTGAGTGATCCAAGGATCCTATCCAGTCTGTTTTTCCCAAATTGTCTCTTCAGCCACATCACTGGGGAGTTTGTTCAGATTGTGACGCCTCTCTGTGTGAAGAAGTGTCTCCTGTTTTCTGTCTTGAATGCCTTGAAGCCCAGTTTCCATTTGTGTCCCCGGGTCCATGTGTCCTGTTGACCTTAAACTGGTAGTGTGCCCATAATACAGATAATAACTACACTTTCCATTTTTTAAGAATAAATGATCTATACATGGTTGGGAATGTTTATTTAGATATGTATAATGTGAAATTAACAGCTTCAGGCATTATATGTTGAACACAATTTCACAAATACACCTACTACAGGTAAGTCTTATGGGCTTGGTGTCTGGCCATCTGTGTGCCTACAACACTTTCTTGTGTATTACAAGGTTTAATTTAATTACTGCAGGGACTTTTGAAACTCTCTGAACTAGACATTTTCCTGAATTTGGGACTTCATTATTTCCAATTCAAAGTCTTTTAATTAAATATAGGGAAATGGTGTAAGTCTAAATCCCTGGAATCAATTGTCTTTAATCTTTCCTTTTATTTTTTGTCTAGATTCCTGCTAATTTGAATGAGGATTTAGAGCACAAGGACATAAGATGGTGACAAATGAAAAGAGGCCTCTTGGCCCATCTATCTCATTCATTTGCATGCTTATAACTAATTGATCCAAGGATTTCATCAAGCTGTTCCTCGAAGCATCATGGGGTGTCTGCTTCAACAATATGGCTGGGTAACTCGTTCCAGACCTTCACGACCCTCAGTGGTAGACAGACATTACCGATCCTGGGAGACAAATCCACATGGAAAACAATGAACTTTACTTTTCTTTCTTTTTTGTGGTGCGGGTGACGTTGATACAGCCTCTTACTGCACTGTATTTCAGAAGCATTCTTTCATTTGATTGGATGTTTCTGACAATTTTCATTCACTTTATCCACACTTTTTACAAGTAATTCATCCCTCACTGGCAATCCTTTGTCTAGTAGTAGTTATGTTTGGAGCTTCATGCAGAAGAGTCCTTCAGAATATATTATTACTCCTGCCCCCTTTAAATACAGTAGATGAAATGTCACCCTTTGTGGTCCTACATTGTTTCCAAAACAGCTTAAACACCATCTGGGAGGATGTGTCAAAGACCCTAACTGGTGCATGTATTCATTATTTATTGTGAGTATGCACAAACTAGAGCGCTGCCTTAGTACCATTCTCTAGGGCAGTGCAGAAAATCCTCCAGAAAAGTTGTAAAGACATCCTACCCCACGTCATCTAAATATCCTGCCCTGCGTCATCTGCCCAGCAACAGTATTAGCTTGGCAGGACTGCAAGGCATAGTAAAATAATCTACAGAGTGTTCCTAACACAACAGGATGGCTCTGCCTTTCTGGAAAAAGCCGTCTCTTGCATTCTGTCAGTACATCCCACCATCTCAAACACCAGTGCCTCAGATCATTATGCACAACGTTTTATACAAATAAAGGTCTGTGCATTAACGTATTCAAACAACATCATTTTAATTCTAATCCTTTCTAGCTTTCTAAATTACAAAGAGGTTTTTATTTTTCTTAGACACAATAGTGGAAAGGCTACACAAAGCATGATGTTGTTACAAGTATATGTATATTTTGACAAAAGATTGTGAGGTTAGAGATGTGGGTAGATGTAATCTAATAAGAACATTAATTAGAGCATTTATTGACAAAAAAAGGATAGATAACATTTTTACGAGGCAGTTGGAGAAAAAAATGGAAAACCATTGGGGTTGTACCTAGCTAAGATTATAGCACAAACCCAAATGTTTTTAAGGCAAAAGAGACGGCATCTTAGAGCTTGTGCAAGACTCATGACTGTCAGTAATAGCTGATGAAATGACAGACAATGGAGATTGCTTTGTGCAGAATTACCCAGTTTACAAAATCAATTGCAACAATCACTGCCCAGTAGTCAAATTGCTGTAGTTCAGGTTTCAAGAAAAAACAAAACAGAAAAACATAATTGCACAATCAGTTGTCAAAACTCTGTCAGGTCAATATTGATGGGAACAAATACAAACAACTATGGCAAGCCAAATTATCACTTAGACATATCTTTAATTCATTTCAAGATATCTTCAACAATTTCAAGATATATTGGTGTGGAGCAGGAGGACCTTGGAAGCTGAGAGATATAAGGCTGAAGCAGGTGTATTATGGCTTTTGGAGGCGGCACCTAGTTTCCATGCAGAGCGCATGAACCTGTCCTCATTCTATTACGTTGTCTTAAATACACTACATATTGTAGAAGGATGAGCAGGCGGGTCATAGATGATTGCTATGTGCTGCTCGGTTTCTTTCCTTTTTGGCCGACAGGACCACGGACAGCAGCATGAGGCTGGCAGCACTTCGAGGATCACAAAAGTATAAATAAAGGCTCCTTCATATTTAAAATGTAGCCTAGCCATTTGCCTCTCCATGGGATCAAATGAAAGGTGACAAATGCAGCGCTGTATATGGAACTGAAAGAATAAGGCTGAAGCAAGTGAATAGCGGCTTCTGGAGGCGCAGAGCCCTTGGGCTAAAGCATGCCGTGTGCGGCACCTGGAAGCTGCGTGAATGCCAGCTTCTGGGGGGCCGGGAAAGCATAGGATAAAGCAGCGTTTTTATGCCTCTTGCAGGGACCTGCAGTAATTGTTCCAGAGACTACAATGGGAGGCTATATTGTGAAGGCTCAATGCATGTGCTTGTTTACGGGCGCTACTGGGGCTGCCCCCATTCACCTGGACTCACCTTGCACAAGGTGAAAATTCTGGAAATATTCTTTGATGTCACCCATAATTCAAGTATGAGGTGTCCAAAAACTGTAGTCTCCTGCTTTGATTACTGAACAACAATAATGACCTATGATGTGTTACTGGGGAAGGGAAAAGCCAAGGACTGGTTTTATTATTGTTTAATATTGTTTTGACTGGCTGATCTCAGAAAATACCTGGTTCTGCAAACCCATGTCTCATGAACCGCCATCTTAAATATATCTTTTTTGCTGTTGTAACAGTTGTAAGGATGTTTAAAATTAATACAAAATTCACATGCAATGCAAATGCAAGATTTAATCAGATGCTGTGAAGCCCCCCACCCCCTTCTCCCAGCCTGCTACAACATTTTCTCAAAGCTGCCAGACTGTTGAACCTGCAGGATAAATGGATGAATATTGCACATCAGCTGCTGAGGAGCTCCAAAGCTCAGATCCATTGACATTTTTGATGTCAATGAAGGATTATTGCACTTGCTTACAGCAAATAGCTACACAATATTTAACTGCTCTCTGAAATGGCTGTGATATTGAACAATTTCCAGCATGATGAGATATTATTTTTTGGTTGAGCTTCAACAATAAGCCCATGATTCTCACCATGCTAGAAAAATGTTACATTTTTCTGGACAGCTACTACAGAACTATACTTCTTTTTGAGAGTTAGCATAAATAGCATACATTATTTCTGTGGAGAAGATGCTTTAATATTTCCCACTTCCAGTGAGAGAATGTTTTTTAGGCTGCTTGTTGTCCTGGTTGTTTTTTTATCCGGGTCTTTAATCATAAATGCTGAATACTTACTATTCCATTATGGTTTTACTTCTGAGTGTCATATGATAGTCTCAGATTGATTGTCTCTCAAGGGAATGCAATAGTTTGACTGCTACATTTCTTGCTGCTCAGTGACTTTTTCCTTCTGCCCCCATACTGGGGTCTGCGCCCTATCTATGTGCTTGCCTGCCGGCTGTCTGCTGCTCTAGCCTGTTGCCTGCCTGCCTCTTGCCTGAGGTTATCTGCTGTCTGTCCGCCGCTTGTTGCCTGCTGCTGCGGTTCATACTGTGGCCTGCATCCTGCCTTCCTGTCTGCCTGCCAGCCTGCTTTTGTGTAGCTGTAGGGTCCTGAAGAAAATGTCACATAACACTGGAACATTCCTTGGTTTGTTTAGATCTAGAAGGATCTTAGCAACTATAAATCTGATATTGCCCGAGTTATTCAGGGTGTCCCTCAGGGTTCAGTATTTGGACCACTAATATATAATGTCTATAAACTTGGGCAGATTATTTCTTCACATGGTCTTAGATTTTACTGCTATGCAGACTACTTTACAAGGTTCAGATACAGCTTTTTATTGTGTTTCTTTAGGCTTAATTGTGAAATACCTGAGGTTAAATTAATTAGCTCTTAACTTCTGTTGTGTAAGGTTGATCATTTTCAGGTGGCTTTTCATGTCAATATTAGCACTTCACCTGAACTAGGAAATTACTGGTGTTAGGTTTTACTGTAGACTGTCTTCGAAGGCTCAGACTACTAATGTCATATACCGGATGCTAAAACAATTATTATAGCATGTATCTGATCAATAATAGTACTGTAATTGTTTTTAGCGTTTCTTGCTGGAGTTTTGAATAGGCTCCTATATGTGAAGCTTGGGTCCTGACAAAAGTTGAATAGATAACTCCAGTACTGTACTGATTCTATTGTCTCCCTGTGAAATATTGGGTTGTTTAGAAATGTTTGCTTCTTACTCAAATACCTCAGATGATTTAGCCACTGTTTACCTGAAATACGTACTGCTTCAGTACATGCCTGCATGCAGATCCCTTGACACTGGGCATCTTATACGAGATAAGGCTTTAGTGTGTGGATGACAGTTTTTTTTTAGTACAGCTTGTGACTGTGGAATGCTGTCAGAAACTCTGGAACTGTGGCCACTTTTCTAATATGCTCTTGACTGATTAATTGTCCTGTCTTTATACAGTGTTTTGAGTTTGACATAAAAGCTTAAAAATAAATGTATTATACATTCATAAAATTATAAATGTATTATTATGATTATGATTGCTGTTGTTGTTTTTGTTAATAATCCTGTAATTGTGACTGCTAATGTATGCATACAGTATACATGCACTGGAACATTAATTGTTAACATTAATAATCTTACAGATATAATATTCACTGCTTGTTTGACTTTGTATATACACTACATAGTATGCATTTATTTATTGCATTTCATAGCAGTTAAAAAGTCAAAAAAATATGTCACATGTTTGCCTCAGACACCTATACAATGATAATTTTGGTTCATGTTACCAAGGAAACATATCAGCCCCAAGTAACTCTGCTTTGATGTCAATGTAAGCCACGACAGTGGAAATACTTAACATCAGTCAACCTCTTGCAAGAAAACGGATTGCTCTAATCAAAATGAATTTGATCATATTCTGGGCATGTATAAATGCAGCATTTCTAATAAAACACAGAATTTATTGCAGTAGCAGTAGCTGATAAATGTGATTGCCATGGCAACATTGGTGCCTTATTTATGGTCTTGTTTAGAAACAAGATCATTTTAAGACACATTTTCCACAATCTATAAAGAGTGAATTCAAAAACACAGCAGGATATATTCTGCACAAATGATGGCTTTCTGTTTGGGTGCAGTTTAGAATGACGTCAACACAGAAACTATAAATAATTTTCTATTTCTTTTGACAAAAACAGATAAGACAAAACATGTTATTTTAATTCAAATTATTTAATGGCTTGATCTCAATATCTCCTTCCCTACATTCTTGTTATAATATAAACTGAGCAAAAAAACTAAATACATCTCAAAACTGATTTTGCAAATTGAAATTTGGAATAGTAATTCATAATGATCTTTAACATTTATTTATGTATGTATGTATTTAACATTGATTCGAATGTTCACCCATATGAAGTGCTTCTAATTTCATCAAGCTGAATTCAGAATATTCATTAAATTGAATGTACGTGCAAAGTAACACAAATGTTTTAAAAGTAACAAGCATGTTGGTTTTGAAGGTATACAGAAAATACTCCAGTATTTTTTTGCATTTGAATCTTTTGAGGATATTACACTGAGTACCAAGTTTCTACGGTGTGTGTGTTATTGTTGTTATTTTTGAGTTAATGGTGTTACTTTGGGAAACAATAGTGTTGGGAAGTAGGACATTTCGATATGCATGTGCAAGAAATACAAGTAGTGGTAAGAAGTGATAGGTCATTTCATAGGTGTTTTTGGCAAGGTTTTTGAGCTGGGGAATAAAGTGAGATTACTCCAGGTAACATTTCTTGACTGAATACATCTCATGCTTCAGTTTACATGATGGCTTAAAGCTATTCTAAATGTGAGGAAGTGATTTACCCAACCCTTAACGACAAGCTGCCCAAGGGCTGTGCTTTTCCTTTATCTTGAGGAATGTGCAACATTGACATTTGGTGCAATGCCACAAAGCCATGACTGTAGAGGAGATGTTTATGTGAAGGTAAATCCAACCTTTGACGATGAAACATTTATTCTTTGACGGAACATTCAATCATATAATGTCATCAATAAACAAGAGACGTTTCAGTTGATCAGAAAAGTAATAGTCATACTGTGGTAAAAGCAATGCTTGGTCCATGTCTCAATTTATTATGCTGTGTTAATGAAAAAGTGACAAGCAGCAAGTCACTTGTGTAGAATTGTCATTACAATTTGTAAAAAGCATTGATTGCTAATGAAAATCTGAATTTAAATAAAGTTCAAAGCAGGGCTGTGTTCTTGGTTAGGTCATAGGGAAGGAGTGGAGGCTATATAAAAGGTAGGGAGGTGGGGGGACGGGGTCAGACCTCCAAGAGTTTTTAGGAGGTTTCTTATTTTTTTTTCCTTATCGTTTTAGTCTGTGCTCCAAAGCCAATAAATACAACAAGCTCAGTTATCTCATTTTCCTACTTCTCTGCCTTTGCTGAGTATTTCCTTTTTATATAAGTGCTCTGCAGCAAAAGCTAAAATGCTACAATATGCAGAGTATTGTTTAATGTGTCCAATTAATTATAATCTGAAATTATGCATTCATCATTCTGCTCAACAAAGCCACCTACACAGTGTTTCTGTCTTACTAGTTGTGTGGTTACCAAGCAGGCAATTTTTTAATTTATTTTTTATTCAGAACCCAAAGTCATTATATTGTTTCTCATTAATCTTTCAAAATAAATGTTTATGTGATTGTAGTTATTCCAGAAGTTTTAGTTGATCCATTCAACCAGGGTAAGAGTTGGGATTAGATTTCCTAGAACACCTAGACCTCCATTATTGTTACTGGGTTGGTGATGAGTGGATTGTTGGGTATTGGATGGGATTATGTGGTTTAATAATCATCGCCAACACCAACACTTTTGTTACACCCCTTACAATCCCTTTCCTACCATGGTTTGTTTTGGTTTGTAACACAGTAGAGATGCAGCACTCAATGAAATGTACGTTTACGTAACCTCACCCCGTGCACAACACAAAATTTTATCTTAGTCTGATCCCAAAACTTCGAAAAGTGTCAGCGTTCTGTTTCTCCTGGGTAAAGTGAAAGCCCAATGAGTGGCAGATAGCCTGTAGCTTGCTCAGCAAACTGCTACTCCACTTCCCCTTGATTTTAAAAGATTTGTCAATTGCTGCCTGAAGCATCTTGCATTGGTATACTTTATATCTGTGACATCAGTTTTTGCCCAGAGGTAGAGCCGTCCATTTCATTTTCAAGACTTCAATTTCTATGTTAGAAGTATTGGCTACATCTGCCTTTTATACAAGATTCATTGGCACTGACATATACTTTCATTTGTATCTTTTCGACTGGATAATTGCAACGTTTTATCGACTGGCCTGCCTAAAATGACTTCTATTGAATTACAGATTAATTAAATCTGCAGCTCCATTTCTAATGTGCTCTCAGGTCATTGACACTTTATCTTTCTTTGTGTAGTTAACAATGGCTTTCTTTGTACCAGCATCTTCGTTTAAAAAAAATATGCAAGCTGATATAAAAAGATCCTCAGTCAGACGTCATAATAATGTTGTTTTGCTTTAGCAGAATTATATCCATGAGAAGCCGAACATTATTTTCTCCATTCTGCACGAACCTTTTCCTGGGATGACAGATTGTATTAGAGTAATACAATATGTTTTTAGAAAATTAAAAGTGAAGAATTGTTTTAAAACTATACAAAAAAAATCTTAATATGTATTCTTGATTGATATTCTTGACTGTGGCAACCTGTGAATATTGGTACCAAAGGTTTTTTTGTCAATTAGACATTTTAATTCACTGTCACAACCAATAAAATAATTGGCCATCTATACTGATGAACGTATGCAGGTGTAACAGTTTCAAACTTTATAGGTTCAAGACAGGGAATACACTGCCCTTTATTCAATTACCACACTTGCATAACTTACCGAGACACAGACTGAGGAGACAGCCAGGGGAGGACAGACAAGGGTCCACTCAAAGAAAATCAGACAACACAGGACAACTACACCCTCCCTCAAACATTTAACAAAAAGTGACCACTCCCCTCCCTATTGTCCACCAGTCCACCATTTACTCCGGGGATGGGGGGAGCATCCCACCATGAATCAGTCCCGATATGCTAATTCCGCCAGCAGTCAGTGCAGCGCTGACTGACTGACTGGGATGCAGCACTACACAACAGAATATTATTTAAGTCCCATTGAATAACCTGTCCTGCCGAGATTGTATCTGCTGAGCCACCTATTATAGTATCATCTGCAAATTTGATAAGTTTGCTAACTATCCCAGAGTCCAGATCATTAATATAGATTAGAAACAGCCAAGGGCCCTAGTACTGATCCCTGTGGAACTCCACTAACAACCTCACTCCAGTTAGAAGTGACACCTCAAATCGACACCCTCTGTTTCCTAGACATCAACCAGTTCATAATCCATCTTCTTATATTACCCTGAATGCCTACAGCTAACAATTTGAGGATCAGTCTTTGGTGTGGAACCTTATGAAAAGCTTTTTGAAAGTCTAAGTATATCATATCATATGCTTTCACGTGATCTACAGCTGCAGTTGCGTGTTTGAAAAACTCCAATAAATTAGTAAGATCTGCCTTGTCTAAACCCGTGCTGACTATCTCCAAGAATATGGCTTTCATTACGTTGCTCCTTTATTTTCTGTCTAATAATTTTTCCCAACATTTTACAGGTGATGCAGGTGAGACTGATTGGTCTGTAATTTCCTGGCTCAGTTTTGTCCCCTTTCTTGTGGATTGGTTTGACATTTGCTGTCTTCCAGTCAGTTGTTACATCCCCTGTTCTAAGTGTCTTTTGGAATATTTGAGTTAGTGGTCTATAAATACATTTCTGTCATTTCTTTAAATACTGTTGGAAATATACCATCAGGCCCAGGTGATTTGTTTGTTTTTAATTCTGCTAGTTCCTTTAATACCTCCTCCTCATTTATCCTGATCTCCTGAGGGTTTGACTGGACTGGTTGTTAACCTGTGGCATGTTATTTGTTTTTTCTTTTGTAAAAACCTCTGTGAAATACTAATTTAGAACATTTACCACATCTTGTTTGTTTTCCAAGATACTTCCATTTTTGCCCTTTATCTGTTTCACTTCCTCCTTTATTTACCTCTTGATGTTGTAGTATTGAAAAAGCTATTTGCATTAGTTTTAGCTCCAAGAGCTATGTTTCTTTTGTAGCATTATGTTGGGTGTATTTTGATAAGAGCATTTTAGCTCTGAGCTGAAGCACTGATCTAAAGAAGACCTCTCCCCCCAACATTATCAGATTTCCTAAAAGTGTGGAACTGGTTTTCATCAAAGTGACAGTTTTGGGGAGGATGGCACCGCGAAGAGGCCAAATAGTTTGGAATCCTGCTGTGAGATGTCTGGGGAAGGGGGCCTGTAGGTAATAAAAACTCTTTGAAATGGACGAGAGCCGAAATCCAGACACAGAGCTACGAACCCGGGCCAACAGGCATTTCCAAAAGATGGCATGGATTGACATCAGTCATAAATCAAGCCCCCCTCCAATAGGACACCGGCAACAGAAGAGTTAAACTGGGAGAAGGAGATTGAGCCGTACGAAGAATTCTTTTAAAGGACTTTATTAAATAAGTAACTTTACAGACTGCGCTGCTCGCCTGTACCCACCTGATCAGTGGAGTTTTACAGCTGGACAATTGACTAAGTCGACTGAGTACGAAAGTGTCAGTCATTTAAATAGCTATTTGAGTCTTAAGAAACTTGACCCTTGGAACCAAACAGGGCCCTGCTTTCCTCAAAGACTTTGTCTTCAAATAAGTATGGTGAGAGACCCTGCTTGCCAAGAAGATTTTGTGCACAACCTTGGAGCCTTCAAACCAGTGGAAAATCTGTTTGGAAAAGACTCTACATTCGCGAAACCCCCAACTTCCAGGTGCATTGACTGAGTGGAAGTTCTTGGACAAAGCCGAACCGGACTGCCTTTGTTCCAACCACACAGACCTCGTGCCGTGTGCTGTTACCTGAGCCCGAAGCCAGAGAGGCCTCTCTGCGACGAAGTTCAGATAAGTTTAACTGTTTGGAGTTCATCATTCATGACATTTGAGAAATCAATTAGAAATGTTAATCTGTGATTCATAACTCTAGAATGTGTAATATCATTTAGTTTTCTTAAATATAAATGTGTGTTGCATTAAACTGTTTTGTTGATAATTTTAGAAATAAAATCTGTCAACGCCGAGAAATATCTTTTCATTCCTGTTTAACTGTTTAGTCTGAAATTGACACAAGTTAATAGACACCAGATTATAGGTGGCCCTGCCTATCCTTAATCATTGAATAATAATCAGTTATGGGAAATTGTGGTAACAAGTAATGATAGGATCTTTCTCGGCACCTAAACATAAATGAGACTGATATATATATAACAAGAAGTTACCTGACATAAATACTAACCTGCGTAGTTATTTAATGTCCGACTAACAATACTAATGAGAGACTCACCTTCGTCTTACTAACCGGTATTGTAGTCAATGTGTTTATAACCTTTTTTGTTTAACGATTTGTGTGTTATCATATGTGATCCCATGGTCTTTGATTTGGTCACGGAAGTGATTTGTCTTTGATTTGTTGATCTAGAGTTGAATTTTAATTAGTTTTTCCCTTTTGTATAATTAGTGTAGTGCTACATTTAGTCTTTGTTTTTGAATACATTTGACAATTTATATCTTTGGAATTGGTGTCTGCGTACAATTATTACAGAAATTGAGATCTACAAGATTCCAGGATTCGTGATAAGGTGATACTATAAATTCACTTCTTTAATTGAAATTTATAAGTGTACCTTATGCTACACTTTCTATTTCCCTCATTGCTTTCCTGATCCCTTTCTTAAGATCTCTTTGCCTCTCAACATATTCTTTGTATTTTGTTTCATCTCCATCCCTTTTGTATGCGCTATACAACATTTTCTTTTTCTTGATATTTTCTTTGCACACTTCTATTAAACCATTTTGGCCAGTGTTTTTTGGTCCTCAATTTGCTAAGCTTTGGTACAAATTTCTCCTGAACCTCAAGTAGTATATTCTTAAAATATATCCATTTTCAACTAACTCTGTATCCAGTGTGCTCCAGTCTACCTCTTCTAAGTGCCGTCTCATACCTTCAAGGTTTGCTTTTCTAAAATTGTAGACCAATGTTTTAGACTTGGTCCTTGTTTTTTGAAAGAATGCCTCAAAGCTAACCATATTGTTATCACAATTTGCCATTGGTTCTCTAACTACTGTCCCCCTGACTCTATCTTGGTCATTTGAAAAGATCAAGTCAATACATGCGCTCTCTCTCTCCCTGACAAATTGAGTTAGAAAGCAGTCATTTACCATCTTAACCATTTCTGTTTCTGCTTCTGTAGTCCCAACTGGGCATTCCCAGTCTATGTTTGGGAAATTGAAATCCCCCATTATAACAGCCACATCCTTGCTACATGCAGTCCTGATTACACTGTACAGTGCAACACCTTTCTGAATATCTGATTTGGGTGGTCTGTAACACACTCCTACCACTAATCCTCTGGATCTCTTGTTCAAAAATGTAAACCACAAAGACTCTGTTTCGTTACTAGGATCTACTTTGAGTTCTTCTGCCTCTTCTGCATATCTGACGTATAATGCTACTCCACCACATCTTCGATTTTGCCTGTCCCTCCTAAACTGTGTGTATCCTTTCAGCTTGTATTCATCCCCATCGTTTTCTGTAAGCCATGTTTCCGTCACTCCGACAACATCATAGTCATACGCCAGCACTGTGGCTTCTAGGTCTAACATCTGGTTCCTTATACTCCTGGCATTGAGGTACAAACATTTCAGGACTTTCCTACTAGCAGTTTTCCTTTGTTTTCTTTCCTTAGTGGAACATCTCCCATTGTCAGAGCTCCCTGCCCCTGCACATACGCTCTCCCAATGCATTAGCCCCCCTTCTGTTTAGATGTAGACCGTCCAGTTTGTGCAGGTCCCATCTATCCCAGAAGAAAGACCAATGCATAAACCTAAACCCCTCTTCTCTACACCAAGATTGGTACCGGAAGTATTTCAGAGAAAACTACCATGGAGGTTCTGCTCTTTAGTTTTGTTCCTAACTCTTTAATTTGGTCTTGCAGAACCTCTGCCCTACCTTTTCCTGTCATTGGTTCCAATGTGGACCATGACCAGTGCATTCCCCCCTGCTTTGGCCAGTAGCCCGTCTACTAGTTTAGGGAGATATGCAACCTGAGCACCAGGCAGGCAAGATACCATGCGGGTCTCCTTATCACTAGAGCACACTGTGATCTACACCTCTAAGAATTGTTCATTCTGCAAACCTAACACTGTAGTGGCCACATGCTTCACATTTCTTTTTAGTCTCTTGGTTCCTGTTCCCTAGTCAACTGCTTAACCTTTTTGTGACCAAGAAACTGCACAGCTCTTTCTCAACAGCTGCTTTAAGTAGCTTTTGTCTACCTGCCACCAATTCACACCTAACTGGCTCCTCCTGGAGCAGAATTCCTGCTAGTCCTTGACTAAATCACCTTTCTACAACCTATTTACTTTCACCAACTCAGCAGATTAACTGAATTGACTTCAATTAAGGCAAACTACAGACAAGATTAACTTCAATAAAGGCAAAGTTAAAACAAAATGAGGAATGCTAAGACTGGTCTGAAACTAGGAAAACAACAAGATGGCTGCCTCTCACCTGTACTGTCCTGGGTCTGTCTTTAAAGCTTACATTACTTATCATGCAATTAACAAAACAAACCCTAATTAAATGAATGTGCCAAATAAATAAAAATGCATTTCTCAAACAAAGAAAACATCTTTGTCCCCACCCCTTAAGAATGGTATGGTTGGGAAATAGCCTAAGGCCCTCAACAAATATGATTTCTGTAATGGCCTCACCGCCCTCAAACATGATGGCCGCCTACCTCCCCAAACAAACCAACCCAAAGATGAGTATTTTGTTTTTCCATTTAACATCATGTGCTGCCATGCATTTAATAAATCACATAATGTTTAACAGAGTTAACATAGCACTCAGAATCAGTGTTTAAACAAAGGGATGGGCCTTGTTCCATCACAACAATTTAGTACTGAGGATAACCTTTAAAAAATGTTAAAGGGAAGGGTTATTAGAATCACATATCCAATCATTATAGATGTCTTGAACTAAAACTAGATTGGAGATGAGCTTTTTGAAGAACACAGCTGCTACCTGTGATTATCATTACCTTGGTGTACTAATTATGTTGACTGATGTACAAAACTGGAATAAAATAAGCAAAAAAGGGATCTGACCTTCCTTAAAAATGCATAGTGTCATTGTCATAAGCTTGTTTAAACATACTATCTGAGAAATTATTAAACAGCTGTTAGATGTTAGAACAGACATACATTCAACATTCATATACAGTTGAATACTATGCATTATAACTTTAAAGGTCAAGGTCTGAAAATTACAGCATTTTATTTTTTGCAAATGTATGTCATGATCTTCTGAGTATAAGGAGAAAGAGAGAGAGGAATGCTAAATAAAGGTTTGAGATTTTGAGTTTTCAATTACTTCCTGTTTTGTTTAGATGAATACTGGTTTTGGTTTTAATATTTATGTCTACATGTCTTAAATCCATGCCACTATATAGCCCCCTGCTGGGTTCATTTGTAAGAACCATAATTCAGTAATTTATCAGGAAGCAATGGGTCTTGTTTAATATGGATATATGAATCCACTCAAAAGCTTCTTAGTCATTCAATAATAAATAGATAAGTGAAACAATATTAAAATGTATTTTATAATTATTCACAATACAGATATTTACATGTAAATATTACTAACTTAAAAATAAATAAACAAACATTCAGAGTTCTCAGATATACACAAAAGTATACAATTAGTGAAATTAAGCTGAACAACAAGGTCATAGATAAATAAGGCATGGCTTATAATTAAAATGCAAATGGCCTTGCTGCACTATTTGTTGAATAAACTGCAGCTATACCACACAGACATGTTATGTTTAATTCTCTGGATTTTGTTTTACAATTACAGGACTTGCATCTTTGTGGCTCCAATATTTTTAAGCTTATGACGGATGCATTATTATAGCACTCATAATTCAATTCATTGTTGTATACAAGAATACAAACATGGTGATATTTCTCACCATGAATAATCCTGTTTTATTCCAGATATTGTGGTATCGCAAAAGTTACTGGGACAATCAACACATTCCTAAAGAGACCGGACTCTTCTAGATAGCTAGCAACCAATTAAAATCTAGTGAAATATAGTCATTACCTGTTTAGAAAAATATTACATCTATGAAGTAATGTATGAAATCATTTGTAGCAAGTACTTTGTCTAGCTATCTGTCAGTGCAGAAATGTAAGTACATATTCTTGCAAAGATTACAATGCAGGCCTTCCTCTTGTAACATTAATTGGTCAACCTGGGACTGACCTTTTACCAGCAGCATAGTAAGATCATGTCTTCCTTGTCTTAAGTTGTGATTTCCCTTGAGCTAGCATGTTTGCAGAATAAAACCTAACCTATGTTCAAGAAGCTTAGTAAGCTTGTCTAATTCTTTTTTATCTCTAGGTCCCTGGGTCAAAGCCAGTTTCTATCATGGTAACAAAAGAGCCCTCGGATATGATTATATATTCTTTGTAGACAATGGAAACTCCGAATAGAATTGAAAAGCAAATGTCTGCCCTTGTCCATTAAAATCATTTTGTCTTCTGCGGAATTATTTGATTTACATGAAAATAAATGATGATGATCATGAAGCATAAACAGCAGTGTAGCTTTGGGCAGTTAACACCAATTGTATATTTACTAAATGTTTTGTTCTTGTCGACATTAAGCACAAATTGTACTACATTCAATGTCGATTCAAAAGGCACACTATATCATAGATGGATTCCTGTCATTTCTAATGAAAATTCCCCTTAATGCTGCAGTATGACTAATAAAGCAATATATATTTATCTTTTCACTAGATAATGTGGGTATATTAATTACCATAACTAACGTATATTGTTCTGGTTAGCTGCTGTTTTTATACTTTTATTTTACTAGCTTAATTTGAATAAAAAGCATGACTAGGCTGCCATCTCATCAGCACAGAGAGAAACAAATACGGTATCCTCATGAAAACTGAGCCTACAACACTGTCTGAAGGAATGAATAGTATATGTGTTGGAGCCTGAGCAGGTCATAAACTATAGTATTAAAAATGTATTTCATATTATATATAATATATTTTGAAGTGCTTCTTCACAGAGAATTTACCACTGTGGAACACATTTAATTACATAAGTTATTACATAAGCTAACATATAATAAATATGCTGTATCTGCTGCCTATCTGTACTGTACTTCCCCAATGGGAAATCTGTTTTGAAGAAAGATTGCTCGCTATCCAAACTAATTTAATACCCCATGTTACCCAGTTCCACATTTTTCAGTGAGACACCAAGTTACTCCCATTTTCCCAGCAACATACAATGCGCTGGCCTGTTGGTTTGGCAGGAGTTTCGCTCATTGCTAGGCTAAACAATGAATCACGGAAGGAGCTGGTGGGCAAGAGAACTGATTGAATGAATTTGTTTGGAGTCGGTGGAGATCACTCATAATTTGTGTACATCCATAGCTAGGAACAGTCAGTCATGCTCTTGAAATTAGTCTCCAGGAACTACTGAATGTGGAAATCCTTTAGCCTACCTGGATATGAAATTGTGTAGCCTGGTTTGTAGCTTTAGGCCCATAAATAACAGCTTGCTGGTTATCATACTATATCATATGCAGGGAAAAGAAACACTTTTAAAAATGGAAAGCTGATTGTTTTTCTGCGCATAAGGAACACCTCCTGCACAACACACTATGCAGAATTGTCTGCCACTAACTCATTGTCAGCAGAGAGATGGATGACTTCCATTAATAGTGTGTGTCTACTGCCAATAGTTCCACCGGATATCTGATATACATGTTGCATGGCTTATCTCACTACTAAAAAATGTTCCCGATGATGAAAGATCCTAGTTTTCCGACAATTTCTGTCTGAGGGAATTTCAGACTGTGTCGTGATGTCTAGATGGCACAGGATCATTCAACCGTTGACCTGTGACAAGACCGTGAAGTGGTGATTTGTACAATTTGCATGGAAATCATCTGTCACCGCAAGACTTCCTATTTATTTTTTAACGTACTGTGACTCATTGTGAATAAAAACAGTGAGCTTGGCAAATGAACTGTATGCCTTTCTAGTTGAAGCATTACATCAATTCTTGATTGCAATGCATATTTCAAGATATATATAATATTCATCAGTTTCATCTTGGTGCATCAGACACATAACCATCAACCAGAATAATCCCATTGTCTATATTCATGGGAAAAAAATGTTAAACACCTACCCACCCAGATACTTTATTCAGTTTCAGGCATAGAATTGTGGTATCAAAGCTCTCAAAGGCTATAAATGTTTTTTTTTTTTTTTATGTGATTAAAATTTTATGATTAATTTTAAAATATTTTACTTGACAGCACATGTGGTTGAACAGACTAAACCCCCAGAAGCAAATACATTAATCTAGTGGACCACTGTTTGCAGATTACCTGGGATAGTGTGTGGAGCATAAAGTGAAACAGATGATGTGTTATTATTATAGCTGAACTGAAAGCTATAATCATTAACACACAAAGGGGTGTATTTAAATCGGTTACTAGCAATTTCCATCAAATACAATCACAAACAGACAAATACTGACAAATACCAGAGATGATTTTACCTGTGAGAGATGTATCCCCATATATATATATATATATATATATATATATAATTTTGTTTTATAGGCATATTTACCCATTTAAGCCTCATGGCATATAAGTGTTCAATTTATGTCTGGGATTAATGTGTTATAAATGAAACTGAAATTATCTTAAAAGCTGTCATAATCGGATTCGTAGCACAGGCTCAACAATACGTATGCTAGAATGATGCTGTTATTTTCAGTTTCCTGAGCAGCTGCCAGTGAGTTATCGATACCATTCATTTTACTCAACTCGTTTCACCCACCAGCAACCCCAAGAGCTCTAATGTTTATGGTGGCTTTGATAATTGTATTGGCCAATGTCTGCTGAAACATTAATGTGAAAGTGATGGATCTCTGGAAAAATTAATAAAAGGTTCAATATGAAGATGTCTGGAAATGGCCATTAGATCATGCTTCCAGCACTAGATTATGCAAACTCATATTTACAGGGAATTGCTAGGTTTTGCAATATGACACACTGACATACACACACACAAACACACACATGCACACGCACACATTAGACTGTTATAAGAGCTAATTGAAATGCATGTTTGTCATAAATGTGAGGGCTGTGTCTATGCAACTTTAACTTTTTTTTTGGAATGCCATCCAACAAAGGAATCAAACAGATCTGAAGTGCATTATTTATTCAACAAAACATATGAAATGATAGGTTGCAAATGCAACCCCGGTTATCTGAAAAAGGATGCACTTCCCAAGATTGCGGGGTTTCAGCACACTTCCCTAGGAACCCGATCGACAGATCTCTATATCAAAGCTATCATTGGCCCCTGTGCACGTCACTCAAAACAGGTCCCTTCCTACTTCCTGTTTGTATAAGATGTGACATCTGCATAGGAACTTCCTCTTTTGCCGGGAGCTAGGACTCCCGTGAGACCTTGCAACCCTTGGGCAGTGCTTCCTTTTTCAGATAACTGGGGTTGCATTCGCAACCTATCGTTATGTTTCAAGTCAGAAGAACTGCCCAAGGGGGAGGGGTTATTGTATAACAAAACCGTTGCAAGCGAGGAGGCAGAGAGCTGATAAGGAGCCTTCCCCAAGGCGACCACTAGGAGGCCTCAGCAGCAACTCCACACAGGAGCCACAGAGGCCCCTTGGGGTCACACCTGGTCCGCCCAGTAGTGAGGACCACAGTCACGCTCTACCAGGGACTGTCTGCAAAGCGGGGCAACAGAGGTCAACTCTTACATCCTTCGCTTACAATAGCAAGGCCGGCTGCTCTACTAGTGCAGCTAGGAGCGAGGCCATAATCTACTTGCACAATATATGGTGCGGGCAATCAAGCAACCTGTGCACCCTCCGCGCATTAATGTGGCAGTGGACCCCTGATCCTGTAATTCACTGTAATTCAACACTATATACAGCTGGCTAGTCAGACACTGGAGTATCCATAGCTGAGCACAACAGTAAATACAATGCGGGCAGCAGGAACATTCTTGCCGCCTCCACGCAGCACAGGAGCAACCTCGCTCAACTGAACAGTACAGAGCGGCCAGCTCCACTGTGCTGTCATAATATATATATCACGGGGTGCAATAGTATACAAAGTGGAGCAACAAGAGAAGCTCTTGTGACTCGCACTTAAACAGGAGCAGTCACCTCCTGCTCAACTAGCACAGCTAGGAGTGAGCGACAGCAAGCTTTACTGAGATATAACACACAAGCAGGGCAAGAAGAGACCAGCTCTTGTACCCTTGCTTAACACAGGAGCAGTCACCTCCTGCTCAAGCAGCACAGTTAGGAGAGGAGTGACAGCAAGCTCTACTGTGACAGCAAAGCTAAATAAGGAAGTGGGGCAACAGGAGCCGAGCTTACCACAGGAGCAGCCCCCCCCGGCCTGACCAGCACAGCAAGGAGTGGGTGACAGAAGCTCTACTGTGTTGGCCAAGAAGCCAGCTCCATGCCCTACGCTTAATACAGGGCTCAGTGAATTGTATACAATGGGGTAGCAGAGTAACATACACGCACATCCGTGACAACGTGAGCAGCGGGCTGCACAGGGCCAGCCCGGGTGGCCTCCACTGAAAAAGCACTGACTATACACAAGGGTGGCCTAACAAGGCAAGCCCTGTGTAGTTGTGTAAATGAGAACCGTGCTGCAGAGGCCGGCCGCTTGAGCTCCAGCCTTGATAAGGCGGAGGCTGGCGCTTGGAGCGAGGAAGAGGAGGGGGCCTGGATGCCCCACTCTAATGGTCTCCTTCCTGGTTCTGCTGCCTGCATGGGAGTGCTCACAGAAAGAACGGCAGGTGCAGCTGGAGCAACAAGTGCATCATGCATGGCTGCTGGTCTGGAGTAGGAGACGGTGGCTCAGGGAGAGGTGGAACTCTGATCCACTGATCCCCTACTGTCGTTCACTAATGTTGAGGGTCTTACCATGCGGCAGCGATGGCGGCGGCCTTCTGTACTTGACTGGGACCCAAGGCGTGCCGTAGCAGGGTTGGGGTCCAAATTGTAACTGCGCCTGTGGCCTCTCCGCTCCAGGTGGGAAGGGCAAGGTTCAGTGGCCGCAAGCAGCGCAATGGCAGGGGCGAACGGAGGAGGAGCAGAGTCTCTCCATGCTCTGATGTGAGTGCCACACACCCTGTTGGCAGGAGCGTGCACTGGTGGCACCGATCAGTACAGGCACCGGGTGATGTGGGTCTGGGTTCCAAGGGGGCCAAGGGTAGTAGGCCACCAGCTGAAGTGGGGCCTAGAACCAAGGCCTGCACACACGGATGAGGAGGTGTAGCAGAGCAAGCTGAGAGAGCGAGATCTCCTACAGCCGCAGGGGCGGGCTGTAGTGTGGGTGTAAGCCGGTGGAAGAGCACCTCACGGGGGCGAAATCTCTGATGACAGACCGAGGCTTAGGCCGGGCAGCCGGCCTCGGATTTACTGACACTGCTGACACTGTTGCTTTGTGGAAGAACCCTGGAGCAACTCTCATAGCGGCTAGTCTAACAATAATATATATATATATATATATATATATATATATATAAGTGACTTTCCATATCAACACAATTCGCCAAAGCGAAAGCGAAATTAAACTGGACAGTGTAACCAGAGTACACAGTCAGTACTGTCGCCACTATCAATATTGTTTTCCCCAACAATAAGACAATATTTAAGGAGTGGGCTGTAGTGTGGCCACAAGCTGGCGGAGGATCACCTCACGAGGGCGAGATCTCTGACAACAAACCGAGACTTAGGCCGGGTGGCCGGGGCTCGTGTTTACTGCCGCTGCTGATGCCAACACAGTGACTAGTCTGTAAATAATATATCACAATAATTATATTAAAATGACTAGATAAGCCCTGCATGATGTATTTTAAAACCGAAACTGAAACTGAAGAACAGCCGGCACAGAATGTGGTGAATCAGTGGGTGAACAGCACTAATTGTGCAGCCGGCTGACCAAAAGCACAAGTTTGTGTTGTAAACAAACACACAGAGAGCTCTCATGACTTGATGTTCCAAAGGCAAAATGGCAAAAAAGGAAGTAGGAAGGGACCTGTTTTGAGTGACATGCACACGCAGCTTTGATATAGAGATTTTTCAATTGGGTTCCAACAGAAGTGCGCTGAAACCCCCTCCCCCTTGGGCAGTACTTCCGACTTGAAAGATAACTTTATTGTCACTGTGCTGACGTTATGCCAAGGCCAATGTGACACACTTCAAACAACGGGGATGTGATCTTACGCTTTCGAGGCATGCTGGGCAAGAGAGCAGCTGAAATATCTCTTAGAGCCCTAGGAGGAAGCAGATCCAGCTACAGCCACAGCTGTGGGCTACAGCAATAATCATACCACTTGAGGAGCACCTCTAGGCGGATGGATCTGGGTGGCAGATTGGGGGCCCAGCCGGGCCTAGTGGGTTTAATGCTGCTGCTCTCTTGCTATGAAGCAAGCTGTGAAAAGAGCTCTGTCATGGAAACAGCAAGCAATAATATACACTCACCTAAAGGATTATTAGAAACACCATACTAATACTGTGTTTGACCCCCTTTCGCCTTCAGAACTGCCTTAATTCTACGTGGCATTGATTCAACAAGGTGCTGAAAGCATTCTTTAGAAATGTTGGCCCATATTGATAGGATAGCATCTTGCAGTGGATGGAGATTTGTGGGATGCACATCCAGGGCACGAAGCTCCCGTTCCACCACATCCCAAAGACGCTCTATTGGGTTGAGATCTGGTGACTGTGGGGGCCAGTTTAGTACAGTGAACTCATTGTCATGTTCAAGAAACCAATTTGAAATGATTCGACCTTTGTGACATGGTGCATTATCCTGCTGGAAGTAGCCATCAGAGGATGGGTACATGGTGGTCATAAAGGGATGGACATGGTCAGAAACAATGCTCAGGTAGGCCGTGGCATTTAAACGATGCCCAATTGGCATAGGGGCCTAAAGTGTGCCAAGAAAACATCCCCCACACCATTACACCACCACCACCAGCCTGCACAGTGGTAACAAGGCATGATGGATCCATGTTCTCATTTTGTTTACGCCAAATTCTGACTCTACCATCTGAATGTCTCAACAGAAATCGAGACTCATCAGACCAGGCAACATTTTTCCAGTCTTCAACTGTCCAATTTTGGTGAGCTTGTGCAAATTGTAGCCTCTTTTTCCTATTTGTAGTGGAGATGAGTGGTACCCGGTGGGGTCTTCTGCTGTTGTAGCCCATCCGCCTCAAGGTTGTACGTGTTGTGGCTTCACAAATGCTTTGCTGCATACCTCGGTTTTAACGAGTGGTTATTTCAGTCAAAGTTGCTCTTCTATCAACTTGAATCAGTCGGCCCATTCTCCTCTGACCTCTAGCATCAACAAGGCATTTTCGCCCACAGGACTGCCGCATACTGGATGTTTTTCCCTTTTCACACCATTCTTTGTAAACCCTAGAAATGGTTGTGCGTGAAAATCCCAGTAACTGAGCAGATTGTGAAATACTCGGCCCGTCTGGCACCAACAACCATGCCACGCTGAAAATTGCTTAAATCACCTTTCTTTCCCATTCAGACATTCAGTTTGGAGTTCAGGAGATTGTCTTGACCAGGACCACACCCCTAAATGCATTGAAGCAACTGCCATGTGATTGGTTGGTTAGATAATTGCATTAATGAGAAATTGAACAGGTGTTCCTAATAATCCTTTAGGTGAGTGTATATTGATATAATACTAATGATATTAGTGAAACTCAGCTATACACCACACAAAGCCATGTGAGTGTAAACAATACTATTAATACAAATATAATGTTAAAGCCCATTTCTAGGATTCATTCAATTAATAAATGTATTGAAACAGAAATATAGCACTCATCCTGTTTGGTTCAACTTGATGATTTTGCTGTATAATGACTCATATGCTTTTGTTCGATTGTTTCAAGAATGTCTCATAACCAGAATGTTATAAAGTAACAGATCTGTTGATGTATATTTATGTAGCACTTCTATAATTTCCCCAAACTTTCTCCTATTCTTACCCCACCTCTTAGCACATAGCAGGACTTAACTATGTTTGCACTTGTTAGCTCATCTGCACTAGCATGTATGATTATTGTATTTTGTATTGACTGATATATGCATTCACTGCTTTAATTTGTTATACCTTTAAAACAATTTCCTGTGAAAACTGTAAGGGCGTGGCTAATAAATACATAAAATAATTAATTAAATACATTTTCTCTTGAGAATTAAACAGATAATTGAAACCTTTCATTCACTTTACCCTGTGGAAATTAAATGTATGATAACCTTAAAACATTTTAACCTTTGGTTTAGAGTGGTATGGAAACATCTCCATTAGGACCAGAATGTAAAACTCATTAATTAAATGTTTTTTTCATCAACACATGAAATGCGGTTACATTTTCACTTACTCTGCACAGCGGACTTTCGTATTATGAGTATTTTGTCAGATATCTCTTTCAAAAGCAACTTGCATTGGCTCCCATATATGTATTTGTTTAATTCACTTAACATGACCATCCAGATACAAGTCCACATTCCTAACCACAACGCCCTGCTGCCTGTGATGATAATTGCTAGCTGTTGGGAAGTTGCAGATGTAATATACAAGCACAGACAGGCATGTTTCCTGTGTTGTCAAGAGTGCAGATGGCAGTCACATCTGTTCAGAGGAAATCGTGCTGCAACAAATATCATCTCGAATGTTGACTTTTACAGCAATTTCTCTCACTGAGAAGGAGAGGTTTTGATGCACCATCATTATATTAAACCTCTCCTTATTTGAAGCTATGCTAACGTACCAAATTGTTAGGGATAAAACATATCCAATGTATGCAGTATCTTCTTGATATGAGTTTCCTTAACTCATTTATTTTAATACATTTTTCATTTTTGTTTCTGTTTAGTTAAAATGTATATATTTTATAATTCTACTCTCCAGTGAAATCAATTTGAAAATACTTTCTGTCCCACAGCTTGTCTGAGCCTGCAAAATATTGTACTGAGACATTTTTAGAGAAGGATAGATTTCTCTGAAAGTTTGTTTTACACAGCTTACTCAGTTTGTCACATATACTCTGAAATTCAATGACTTTAGTTTTGTACTTCATTACTTTACTTTTCTTTCCACTTTGAAGTGATCAACAAAAATGGGAACATTTTTAGATCCCTGTGACTGCTTCCATTACTGGAAACTCTGCCGCGTGCAATACAAGTGTTTTGATTAAAATAAAATAAAAAACAGTATGGGGAGCAATTACACAGTTAATTATAGCTTTCATCTTAGTTTGATCACTTGGCATCTTGCAATTTGTAGTCAGGAAAGAAATCTTCATAGTTAAGATGAAAGTACGGTACATTTTAGTTGGCAAGGTACACATGCATAGAATATCAAACTATACTCAGTGGCACTAGCAGTGTCCTTGATTTTAGATTTTGTTAGAAATTAAATCAGATTTTGGGATTTAACCCCGAAATTCCTGTCCATTGGGGGTCGTTTACTAGTAATGCATATATACATACTGATGCTCCTAATACTAAGCTAAAATGATAGACTGATGAATGTATGACTTAGGTACAGCTTCACATATATTTTATTAAATTGTGTTTTCCCTCATCATCTTGTAGTGCTTAAGTGGAGGAGATTGCAGCTGTATAATTGACACTCCCATTTCTATTTTATTAAGAAAGCTGATACCTTGTTTTGCAGCACAAATATGATTTGAGAGAGTACATTAAGAGATAAAGAGTTATAAAAGTTCAGTAGGGATTCACAGGGGAAATTTCAAAAATGCAAAACAGAACTAAATTAAACAACACACTGTCAAATAGGATAACAGTACTTCCACCCTCTCTGCTGTATAATTAATGTTATGTCTCCGCCCAATCAGTTGCATTTCTAATCTTTGCAGACTATTTCTTTTGCAGATATATAATGGAGTATGCTTCTATGCTCATATGAGAAATAAGTATCTATCCCTCTTGAGTGATAATTATTGGGATATGGCCATTAGTGGTCCTGCTGCAAAAGTTTCTCAACAGCTCATATATTTATCTCATTATTTTTATGGAAATCTCTTTGACACAAAACACTAGAACCCAGCTTGACCCCAAATGTAGTGATGTGAACTAAAATTGCAATGACAAAGTTGCACACAGCCAATTAAAGGACATACTAACATAACCTTGGGCTACATCCCAAGAAGCACAAGCATTGTGTGTGCTTCATTGATTTTGAATTTGCTTCATTTTCTAGTGTCATACAGGGTGCAAATTTCAGTGGATTATGCCATCTTATTAAACATCATATTAACAACATTTTTTTGTTACTGAAGAAGGGGAAATAGTATGTATACAGCAGTGCAGCATAATATGCCAAATCATACAACACTGGTACAACACAGGGGCAACTGTTCTAAGATTTGATATGAAGGTTACATTTATAACAGTTAATAGATGGCAATAGATGATGAATGATAGCCTATAAGCACTTTATTACTGCAGTTATAAACCTTTACAAGTTAATTCTCTTCCAGGAAAGCAACAGTAAGAGCAATCAAAAAGCAAACTCTTAAAACTATTTATTCTGAATCAGTCAGAGACCAGATATAGTAATCATGCAAAACAGCTGTTTTAAAAAGTCCAAAAGTTAAATTCCTGATAGTATGTATATGTGACCAGGGACAGTGACATTTTTAAAACTGATGTATATGGACATCCCTTGCTTTCAAAGCTTGGATTGACTGCATTGGCATTGATTATTATAATGTGTTTTGAAAATAGAAATAGAGGGAATTCCACACTTTATGTTGATACCTGTAGGATAGGCGTTCCCCAACAGTGAGTGAAAAATGTGTTTTGATTGATTTCCCACATTGTTTCACCCATGTAGTGGAATACCATTCACAAAGTGATCATGTTTATACTTTAACAATGTGCATTCATTAGATTAATACTTTCAGTTCTATTTTGACATCAAAGTCCCTAAAACCTACAACCCTTCTGTGCCAGGGTACATATATACTATTTACATATCACAACAGACATATCATATTAAGGTTACATGAATAGTGGTTAATAACTACATGGTTACCTGTTATAGCAGCAACCAAAGGCATATGTTGAAAGAGAAGAAGAGAATGAAAGGGGGAGGTGGAGCATATAAATAATTAATTCAATAATTGAACTTCCTTGAAATGTGTGTTTGTGTAAATCTGCTTAGATCAGATTTCTGTGTTAAGAAGAAGATGATTTTGCTGTTTATTATTCATTAAAATGCCATTGTTTTTACTCTATCCCAATGCTGGCACCCCTTTGGCTATTTCTACATACACTGAAAGTATGTAATGCATTATAGTAATATTAGATATAATGTTGTATATAAGTACATGCAGTTCAATTCCTGTTGTCACCAGATTTAGTACATTTAATTGTAATATCTGAGTATCTTAATTTGCACATTCCAAGAAAATGTTTTATAAATGTACTTCCATCTACTTTTAAACTTCTGTTTAAAAATTCAGGACATGTTTTTCACACTCTGGCTAACGTGTCTTCATTATCAGCCTTTTTTAGATGCACTTTTTAATCGAGGTTAAAAGTGTTATAGTATTGTAACGACTCAGGGGTTCTGGCCATGATGGGGACTCAGACCCCGTTCTCCCGCACCACAATGCAGCAATCTTACCGCATCCCTAAAAGGCCCAGGCCTCTTAGCGAGGCTCGAGATCGCTACAGTATATTCAACCATCAGTAGTGATACAGTACAAGACTAAAATATTGAGTCCTGAATTTTCAATGTATTTAACATGTTGGTCACCTCAATCTTCAGGCCCACATTTTTATAATTGTACGATATAAGGAACAAATATTAAAAAAGGATCATGATAACAATATTTCCTAAATGAGGGCAATTAAGTTGAAATGTATTTGACTTTGAAAGATCCATTGATCTACAGTGCATCCAATTCATTTTCAGTTTGTCAACAGAGTGAGAATCGATTACAGGTTCACTGAAGCTTGAGGCTGTGAAGAAATAGTGGGGAAGCTTGTTTATACATTGAATATTAAAACCAAACATTTTCATAAATAAAAGCTACTCATAGTTACAAATAATATGACCAATAGTGGGGACATCATACCAATGGCACACTCAAAAGGTTTCTGTTTATTTTTTATGAATGTATGCGTCACGGTTACCTCGTGGGAGGACCGTAAAGCTGTTAGAGACAGGACAGCTACTGCAATGAGCAGACATAAACCAAGGAGAATCCAAAGGCGAGGTCGAGGTCACTGGCAAAAGGTCGAAATCCAGGAGGTCAAGAGAAACGGATACAGAACAGAAAGAGAGAGATAGAGATAGAGACAAGGACAGGGCATAAAGCGAAAGAGGAAGGACAAGGAGCGAGAGAGAGAGACAGGGTTAAAGGGCAAGGAACCAGGAGAACACGGCTTGGTGAAGCAGGGAGAGCTGACAACACTTTGCCAAGAGTGAGGGTAGTGAGGGGTTTATAAAGGAGAGCAGAAACTAGGAAGACAAGAGCAGGACCAATGAGAACAAAGGACAGGAGCAGAAGTGCATAAGGGTGAGGAGGAATGTTAATTGATAGAATGAAAAAAGGAAAGCAGTGAAGGGAGCAGGAAAAGGCAAGGGAACATTGGCGTCCTCTAGTGGGGGAAGAGGGTCAGGGCTAGGGAACTGTGACAGGACCCCCCCTCCACGCTCGGCGTAGCCGAATGGGACTGGACACAGTGGGGAAAGCCACGGGACAGAAGATCAGGAACAAAGGTAGTGGGGAAACCGAAAACAAGAAGGAGGGAAAGGGCAAGATTTCTAGAGGGTGGCCATAAGGCAAGGTCGGGAGGCCTGGGAGGTGGCCACAAGTCAGGGTCAAAAGGTCTGAAGGACGGCCATGGGATGGGATCGGGTTCCGGAGGTGGCCACAAGTAAGGAACGGGAGCAGGTGGTCTGGGAGGCGACCTCAGGACAGAAACAGGTTCAGGAGGTCTAGGAGACGGCCACAGGACAAAGACAGGGTCTGGAGGTCTGAAAGAAAGACAATTGCAGGTGGGATCCAAAGAGCCGGAAGGTAGTTTCCGGACAGATGCAGAGTCTGGAGAACTGGAAGGTGATCTCCAGAAAGAGGTAGGGTCTGGGTTGGGCAGAGGCTTGGTGGATGGAGCCGAGGAGCCCTCAGAAGCCGGGGCCTGGAAAGGCGAAGCCACAGAAGCTATAGGAGACTCCGAAAGCAGTGCCTTGGGAGGCCACAGAAGGCAGAGCCGTGGAAGCCAGGGGAGTCTTGACGGGCGAAGCCGTGGAAGCCATAGAAGGCGAAGCCGTAAATGCCTCTGGGGGCGGAGCCTGGGAAGGCAGAACCGAAGGGACCTCGGGAGGCAGAATTGCAGGAGCCATGGAAGGTAAGGAGGTCTTGATGGGCGGAGCCATAGAAGCTAGAGAAGACAGAGCCGTGGGAGACTCGGGAGGTAGAGCCTTAGAAGCTTCAGCCACAGGAGACGGCATCATAGGAGGCGACACAGCCTCAGGGGGCGGAGCCATGGAAGCATCTGGAGGTGGAGCCTCAGGAGACTGAGCCGCGGAAGGTGGAGCTAAAAGAACATCGGGAGGCGGGGCCTTAGAAGCTTCGGCCACAGGAGCCAGGGCAGTTTCAGGAGGCAGAACCGTAGAAGCATCTGTAGGTGTATCCTCAGGAGGCAGAGCCGCGGAAGGCGGCACCGAGGGAACCACAGGAGGCGGAGAAGCAATAGCCTTGGGAGGCGGTGCCGTGAAAGCATCAGGATGTAGAGCCGTGGAAGCATCAGGAGTCATGGAAGCCTTGGGAGCCGTAGAAGACGGAGTCTTGGGAGCTGTAGTGGGTTCGGGAGGTGGAGCAGCAGGAGGTAGTGCCATGGAAGCATCAGGAGGCATGCAAGCCTTGGGAGCCGTAGTGGGTTCGGGAGGTGGAGCAGCAGGAGGTAGTGCCATGGAAGCATCAGGAGGCAGAGCCGTGGAAGCATCAGGATGCATGGAAGCCTTGGGAGCCGTAGAAGATGGAGTCTTGGGAGCTGTAGTGGGTTCGGGAGCTAGAGCTGCAGGAGGCAGTGCCGTGGAAGCATCAGGCGGTGGAGCCGTAGACACATGCACCTGGACCGTCAAGGGCGGAGCCGGCGACTGCTCAGGCTTGGCGGCAGCAGCGGCGAAAGCGGCAGCCGGGTTTGGGACCGGGATCTGGACCTCTGGTTCGGCGGCGGCGGCCGGGTTCGGGACCAGTATCTGGACCTCTGGTTCAGCGGCGGCGGCCGGGTTCGGGACCGGGATCTGGACCTCTGGTTTGTCGGCGGCGGACAGGTCTAGAGCAGTTACCTTTTTCTTTTTTCTTTTCACTTTCTTTGGAACCTCTGGTTCAGCAGTGGGCGCGGTCGGGGTCGGGACCTCTGGATCGACGGCGGGCACAGCCAGGACTGGAGCAGGTACCTTTTTCCTCTTTCTTTTCTTCTGGCCTTCCAGTGTGGCGGCAGGCGTGGCTGGAGTCAGAACCTCTGATTCGATGACGGGCGCAACCCAGGTCAGGTCATTCATCATAAGAACACAAGTAATACATATAACCAAGGACCAGTTACGTCTACCACAAGGGATCTGGTTGGGTTTGGACTTGTTAAGTCCAAAACAAAAAATGTCCCTTAGAGCGATCTCATCAAAAGGCGTCTGGTTGGCTAGAACGCAGAATTCCTTAATATATTCCACTAAGGAACGGTCTCCCTGGCATAACCCAAGGAGGAGCTCTACTAGGTCCATGTTGGGCAAAGTGTTCTGTCACGGTTACCTCGTGGGAGGACCGTAAAGCTGTTAGAGACAGGACCCAAGTGCAGAGCTACTGCAATGAGCAGACAGAAACCAAGGAGAATCCAAAGGCGGGGTCGAAGTCACAGGCAAAAGGTAGAAATCCAGGAGGTCAATAGAAACAGATACAGAACCGAAAGAGAGAGAGAGAGAGAGAGAGAGATAGAGACAAGGACAGGGCATAAAGCGAAAGAGGAAGGACAAGGAGCGAGAGAGAGACAGGGTTAAAGGGCAAGGAACCAGGAGAACAAGGAGAACAAGGAACCAGGAGAAGCAGGGAGAGCTGACAACACTTTGCCAAGAGTGAGGGCAGTAAGGGGTTTATAAAGGAGAGCAGGAACTAGGAAGATAAGAGCAGGACCAGTGAGAACAAAGGACAGGAGCAGAAGTGCACAAGGGTGAGGAGGAATGTTAATTGATAGAATGAAGAAAGGAAAGCAGTGAAGGGAGCAGGAAAAGGCAAGGGAACATTGGTGGCCTCTAGTGGGGGAAGAGGGTCAGGGCTAGGGAACTGTGACAGTATGTATGCATGTTTATCATGAGTAATCTTCCTGTTTTCCTTTAAGTAATTCAATTTTAAGAAGGTTACAGACAAAACATAGTCAACCACAAAACTCTATGGCAGGCTTATTGCCATGTCCATCATGTGACATATCACAATATAGCTGTTTTAACTTTACTGACACATCTGTCTTGGCATCAGACCTTCCTATTTTAATCTACACTCTGTTCCTTGAATATTAATTTAAACATAACACGTTTATTTCATGATGTAATGTATAGTACATATACAGATAACTGAAAACAGGTCTGAACCAAAAATATGGAAAAGTATTATTATTATTATTATTATTATTATTATTAATAATAATAATAATAATAATAATAATAATAATAATAATAATAATAATAAAAGCTACATGGAATTCTATATTTCTCATTCACAACATAGTCAGGAATGCTTTGTTGGCCACAAATTTACTTGCAAATCCAACATGTTGTTTTGTATTGTTTCACTGCAGTGATCTTTAAGGAGGATTCCCTTTTACGCTGCATAGCTGGATAAAAGCCCATGTCATGCATGCTGTGTACATCTCCAGCTTGGCAATCTTTCGCTGCCCTGCACATCTGCAATCATAAAACAGCATCAGTTCTGTGAACCATGAAAAAAGAGGTTATGGTAAAATCACTGAGTGCTTAAAAAAAGACTTGTTGTGAAGCAAACACACACACACACATATACTGTGATATATATAACAATATGTACCTTAAAAATAAATACGGTTCTAGCTGTGGGATGGCGCTCCTCACATTTTGAAGACATGCAGTATATATTTTTTTTAATTAAATTAAAAAAATGATAAATATCTGTATATTTCCTGTAAAAATGGTTAATCATTTTAAAACTTGTATTATTATCATAGTATTATTATTATCTTATTATCATTTATCTATGAACTGTATATCTATCGGCTTAACAATCTATTTGTCTGTGTGACAATGTATGTAAACACCAATGTGTTAGACACGTTAAACAAAGAAATACATGCAATCATGCAAGAGATTGCAAAGTGACAAATAACAAATATTAACCTGTACCTAAAAAAGTAATTTTGGTATTTTGTAATGAATGTATATTTTTGTCTACATAAGATTATTATTATTTGTTAATAAAACAGCAAATATCTTGTATGGAAATAGCTTATGAACTGTGCTTTCCCTTCAGATTGTGCAAATCTCTATATAAAGTCAAATCCCTATTACGTAAAGCATGTTGGTAAATAAGCATGATAAACACCTTACAAGACCTTAGATGATGGCTCTCAGGGATTTGTGAAAAACTGGCTAACAATACATTAATGATGAATTCATATTTTACTGCATGTCTGGAATCTACACAAGTTTTGCAGTAAAAATATTGTTCTATAACTGGTCATTATTTGAAAAAAAAAAAAAAAAGAAAGCATCTTCTACATCCACATAATTGTGCAAAAATAGCAATTTGAGTCATGACGTATGTTATCTCTCAGAGAAGCAAATGGAAATATGTTTTTTGTGCCACTCACACATTATTTAATCACACACCGATCTCTCCTGAAACCCGACAAGCAGACCTTTGTAACAGAATCCCAGCTGATTACATGATAATATTTCCATGGTGCTACTACTTTGACTGATAGGGGTTAGGGTATGATTCCAATTAATAACATTTATTTACTTCATTTTATTTTGGAAAGCAAATATATTGTTGTTGTTTTTTTTAATAACAGAAGCAATTAGCTTACTGTGTTTTGATATGTGTGGAGCATTTGTTTACAAGTAAGTCAGAAGACTGACTTTATCCTGGAGCAGCTCTGGTTATGTCATTTTAATAGTCACATTTCCATATTTCATGTACACACTTCATAAATTGCCTGAAGGAAAAAGCAACGCATGAACCACAGCATGAATTCCCCAGAATGCATAACTCTTCTTTTTGATAAGCAAAAGCCCACCTTAATTAACAGATGCTGAAAGCCTTTAAACATTTACTTTTGCTTTGTTTATTTATTTATTTACTTATTTATGCATTTATTTTGGTATTATATATATATTTTTAATGTAATGACATTGTCATTGCAAAGCAGAGGATCACAGTTCTGGTCCTGGTGGGCCGTAGTGTGTCTCACTGAATCATCCGCACCTTAAGAACTCTGGGCTGTTTTTTTTAAAGGTTCAGTTCAGCCAATGATTAGTTGATTTAGACAGTTTAAATCTCAGGTAGAATTAAAAGCTGGGCAGCCCTTAGGGACCGGAGGTGTGCACCCCTAGTCTAAAGCGTAATTCAGGCAACCCTGAGACATATAGGCCTGTAGAAGTACAGCCGAGAGTTCACTAGTGCTGAAATAACTGCGCTTTATTAGTATTTAGTATTAATGTAACAACAATCCTTGTAGTTATTTACTGACTCTTATTTATACCAGTGGCACATGAATCACATGTTAAACATTAATGTTATATTATATTATATTGTATACCAAGTCCCATGATATTCAGAGATTAAAGTTACTCAGCAGAAGACGTAGCTGCTGTCTGCTGCAATATAATTTATTTTGAAACAATCAGAAACTGCGTCCTCGTTATCCGTCATCAGCGTTTATCGATACGTCTGCTTTGTCTATGTTATCTACGACCATATCCATATCTCCGAACCCTCCTTCTTCTGTGCTGTGTTTAATTTAATTATGACAGGCGTCAAGCGACACTCGTTCCGTTGCAACGTCAATAATTTGAAAGGGCATGTTATTGTGAGACATAGTGTGAGATCCCAATCATTGTGATAGTTTCTCTATTCTGTGTCAGTGTCCTGCAAAGTAAAATCATCACACCTCCCTGTGGCTTTGTGGTGCACCTTTTGGATGATATGTGTCGACAATTTTATTGAACTGATCTTGATAAGGCTAATAAAATGTCTTGTAACCTGCTATTAAGCCCTTTGCAGTACAAGGGGAACTTGGACCAGGGGTCAAATTCTTTCCCAGGTTCTTCCGTATCGACAAACGCCACTTTGTATGTCTGTGGCAGCAACTGGCTGGGAAATGGTTGTAGCATTTTGTGAGAGTTGTATTTGACAAGTTAGAATCACTGGAGTTGTGCTAGGAAGGGCTGTATTGAGAGTCTCATTCCACTCTAGTATTTAATTACATAATTGGAGGAATTATTAGGATAAGAAGTCAAAGCACCGATAAAGCAGACCAACCAGTTGCTAATTGAAAGGTATGAAACCCGAAGGAATCAGGCCTTTGAGGACTGGAATTGCCCGGCCCTGTCCTGGTGAGTCTGAATAGGGTCTGACTACAGAAGGATGCCTGGCAGAGCTTAGCATAGCATTGAGAAGTTTGTGCAGAAGCTCTGGGAATTGTCCTCCTATTACTACAGTTATATAAGCCTAATATGAAATTGTGCTTGTCAGAAACAAAGCAAAAACCCCAAATAATGATACATAAATCAAACAAAAATAATCATAATAAAAATAGCTCTTGCCAATTTTAGTAGAACAGAATACAGTAATGCATGTCAAATTGTATAGTCTAGTATGTGCACTAATGATAAAACCAAATGCATGATGTCACTTGATATTTGGCAGCTCATGGTTATGATGTGACGGATTCCCGGTCGTCGCTTGCTGAGTGTCGTTAATTCACAATCCGTGTTCTGCTCTTTCTTTACTTATATTTAAGGTTTTGTGCCAGCTGTCTCTCTAGCTCGCATGAGGTGTCAGTGACATACTTATGTTGGCAGCCTCTCAAAAGTAATTTGTGATACATGAAACCAAACCTTGTCTGGCATTTTATCCCAAGGAGTTATTTGACAGCCCAGTTGATTGGTCGTGCTGGCTTTTTGCTTTCTTTTCTTATAAGGTACAGAAAAAAACCAAAACAACTTTTTTGTTCTGTTCATAACAATGACAATGGCTTTCTAGAGATGGGTTCATAATTCCATCAAATGTCGTGTTGTTTTTTATGGCAGCAAAAGCACAGCCATGAAGAATCCTCTTCAATAGAGAGAAGGTTTTGATTCAGGAGATATTGTTCATTCATTAACAGCATAGTACAGTATGAATATTGCTCTGTACGTTTATCACCAAAACATACAGTGCAGTTCTAAATAAAATGTATATGAAGTAAGGAGTTAGCATCGTATTTCCGGGCACATCCTTTGGTGCAGACATATCACTTTGGTGTAATGCTATCAGACACTGGCAAAACTGATTATTGAAAAAACATCTTCACACATATTGTTTGCTTAAGCTTATCTCTGAGCTGGGTTGATTGGTCAGCTATTACTTTTATCATTAAGAGTTTTAACCCTGGGAGAACGCTATATTATACTTGTTATTTAGGATTTTGGCAACCTGTTATTGAGTTTGCCAGAGTCCAATCAATGTGTATGTGTTTATTTTACTGAAGTAACAAGTATAGCAGAGAATAAATCAGAAATCAGAATTCCAGCAATAGAATTAGTATTACGTTGATTTTTTTAGTGTTATCAATAAGAATTAGAATAAATATACTGTACCAAGTTGTGTTTTTAATGGATTTGTTTCACTTATGTGAAACCAAAATATATTTAGCTTTATTCTTCATTCATGATTTCTTATTTAACTTTTAGTAAGTGTGTTGTATTGTAAGCACTGTTTAGCTGATATATTCAAACGTGCTGTTACTCTTTAAGCTAAACAGGGCAGTCATTTCAACAATGATGGGTTTATTATATTGTTTTTTTATTTCTAGTGTGAAAAAGGCATTGATAACATATGAATATAACATGTAGTTCAGTCAGGTAAAAGCGAGGGCACAGAACAAAAGGCAAGATCACCAATCTTCATATGACTATAACTTATCAGTTTTAAACCAAAAATTATTGTTTTGGGTATACTGACATATAGGAGGAGGTTATTAAAACTATTTGTCAGTACTTGTTGTGTAACATAAGTGCATGCAAATAAATATACACTGATGCATCTTTCCACTTATGTAAATAGTTAGATATTAGATATATGATATTAGAGCATATTTTCAAGGAAGTTCTTTTTTTGTAGTTTAAAAAAATGACATGGTATATGCTAAGGGAACTATTTAATTTATTTTTGTATTATTTTGATTTTGTTTGGTAGCAGCTGTCTTTACCTTGACACGCCCTTCAGGGATGCTCCCGTGGAATTGTGGGTAAAATAAACTAGGACAGTTCCAAATTCCATCTCAGTCCATTGGATTTATTTTTGGTTCAAAGCATACTTTACATGTTTAAAGTAATAAAGTTCAGTGACTTTACAGATATGCACTGATTGGGGAGGACAGTTAGCAACATGAAATTATTTTCTGCAGGACACATCTTCGATCCAAATGTTGCACGGCATAATTTATATCTTTGATTGTACTGCTGCCTGTTTATATTTATGATTTTTCTATTTTAGTGTTTTGCTTTTTTTGTGTTTGTTTTTCTTATGCATGCTGAAGTTATGTTGGTAACACTTTACGATAATGGACATTAATTCCTCATGAATTCCAATAGTACAACACAGGAAAAATGCATGAATACATGATGTAATTCTTGTGAACTCAGATGAAATTCATTTATAATTAAAGTATGTGAATTCATAATGATTTAAAGGCTCTTATTCATATGTAATTCATTTTTAATAAATTAAGTTGATCATATATATCAACACTAATGCACTCATGTTTACAAATGTTCAAGTGGAGAACGTATAATGATGGGGACGAACTGTCACGGGGACGAATTGTTGTCAGGGCGAATTGACAGGGACGTACTGACGTGCTGCCATACATTTTCAATCGTTGTCATATCACTTAATTTCTTTACTGTTAAACATAATTGATTCCTAGATCATGCACAACACCTAGAAGAAGGAAACAAATGAATAACACATTTCCTCAAACGATAACAGTTCGTGTTGACCTGATGTATATTTAACTCTGTGTTCAGTTTACTGCTGAATTCTCCATGTTACCATGTTGTGTACTATATGTATTTAGAGGACTGTATTAATATGTGCACAATCATAACTCCAGTGTTGTAATAAATGTTGATAGGGTGTTTAACTATTTTAAGTACATACACTTAAAGTTCTGGTTGATCTAATCAAGTACAATTCATGTAGCAGATTGTAAGAGAATCTGGAATGCTTGGTTTTTCAGTCAATCTAAATAAATAGTTGAACTGAAAACTCATAGGTCAATTGGTTTCTCTTTTAAGATTATTTTTAGAGGGAAGATGCGGTCAAGACACATGTGCAATAATCATTTATTTTGACAAAAATAGGAAACTAATATCATTCAATTATATTACTGAAAATAAGTAATATTAAGCTTCTGCTGGATTACAGTAAGAAACAGATAATACCCATTTTCTTCTTTCTCCTCACAGTACAGCTTATAGGCCAGTCTGGTCAAGCAGGAAGCGGTGTGTCTCTCTCTGTCTCTCCTCTCCAGCTCTGTCTTGCAGGATGAAGAAGTTAAGAGAACTCAAATTCTCTTTGTTTTCCCTTTTATAAGGTTTCCTTCCAACCAATAGCATTTTGCCACCACCATGACTTGGGTGCCTTATGCTAAAGTAATTTAGAAGTGGGGGTCATTTCGAATTTGGCTAGGAGTCAATCAGAGGACAGGTCCCTTTTGGTCTCTGGTCATAAAGATAGGGTTACCAGGGCTACCAGGGAACTTAGATAAAAGGGAGGAGGTCTGTTTCCTCTACCAAACCAGATGGTATAGAATTTCCCATAGAAAAATATATTCTAACAAATAATATCTTACAAGATTAAAACAAAAAACATGCTTACTTAATGATTTTCATTGAGTAACTAAATGAGAATAGCTTTTGGAAGATGTTTTCAGTCTGATTTCTTGCATGTAAAAAGAAAGTAAATTAGTGTTGGGGAAATGGGGAAGCACTGAACAGTACTTATTATATACATAATTCAACATTCTTCTGCTTTTCATTATTTAATCAGAAATTTAAATTGGCAAAGAAGTTAGAAGTAAAATTCAAAATGTTGTTGACAATACGATGCAGAGATTATTGTGAAATAATTGCTTGTTTTATTTTACTTGCCCTCAACGCGTTCCTCTGCATCTGCAAAGTTTTGAAAAGATTATCTAGTGTGCATAAATCATTCTCCACCAAATGGGCTTACTGACACATGGAAACATTTGTATAAGTCTTTGGAAAAGCCATTGCATGAAAGGCGGCAGAGATTTAACACAGCCGGTCCTATCCTATTATAATTTTTGTAGACAAGCATTCACCGTCATCACTGAAAATACAAAAAAACAATATGATGGGTTTTAAAAACAACACAATCTCTTGTAACAGAGAAAGCTAGCATGATGTCAGACAGACAAGGGTTTAACGGTTAATCAGATTCCTCAAGGAGAGATATTCTTGTTTTTGTTTTTGTATCCTTTGGGACCTAGCAAGTAAATAACAGGGAACAGCAATGTGTCAGTCACTTTCTTTGCATGATATTATGCATTTCCTTGTACCTGGCACAGATGTTTGTGTCTTCAGAGTAACTGACAGGCCAGCTGGCACGCAGAGACTGTGCTATTGATTTGGTTTTGTTTTGTACCTGATATTTAAAACATACAGATGCAGTCTAAGATTATCACTGGTAAACTAGGTGCTTTGTTTACATTTTTTTCCATTTCAGCAATGTTATAAGACATACTTTCTGTCTCTTGGACCTAAATAATTCAAACATTGTTTTATGTGTCCTTAACACTTCAATGCTCCTTTGACCAATCTGTATGGCTTAATACACATTGGAAGAATTTTCTGACATGTGCATTACCCCCAAAAAGTTTATTTTTCTTTAGCTCCATCTCTGACACGCATACCATCTCCTCAAAGACATGCATTTACTGATTTATTTGATACAGACAGGCTTTAAGTGGAACTGAACTCAGCAGAATACTAAATGATGGTTAGAAAATGATCACCCTTTGACCTTCACAAAAAATCTGCCTTCTGCTTTTATATTCCTTTTAGTAACTGTATTGCATATATACTGTTTTTTATAAATTGTGACACGTGTTTTTGGTCTGTTGGCATATATTTTCCTCATGGAAAGCATGTCCTTGTTTAGAGAAACTATAGATACAATATTCACTATATTATCTATCTGTCATTGGGGACATGCTATCTGTATAGAGTACTATAAGTGATAATATCATCACCTTTTGACACAAAAAATGATACACAAAAGGTTTGTTTAATCCTAAGGATTAGTTATACTGCTCCATTTGTAAACAAATACTTTTAATAATTTCTAGGTGACGCACATATTGCTCTAAACAGTAGCTTCACCTGATATAATAACTGCCTAGCTCATAATTTAAACAATTACAGTTATACTGACTGTGTTGAATACATAGTCATATGGTCTTCCTGAAGAACAGAAATATGTTAAAAAACAGAATAGAGTTAGAACGTAAGAGTATACAAATGAGAGGGTAACACTTTACAATGGGTCTCCCTAATTACAGTGTATTAACATAGTAGGTACTCAGTAACTACATGTACTTAATGTGTAAAAAGTGGATCATGCACAGTATAGCTCCAAAGGCATCCTTACCAGACAAATGTGTACTCACATATACTGTTAGTCATTTTTACACATTAAGTACATGTTAACAAATGCATAATTACACTGTTCATATGAGTAACTAATATGTAGTTACTGAGTACCTACTATGTTAATACACTGTAACTAGGGAGACCTATTGTAAAGTGTTACCAATGAGAGGATGCCTTTTGTCTCATCTAGTTCATCACTTGCTTCCTATGTATTAGTCCAATGGTTTCATCTGTCTTTTTGTGTAAAGATACAAGAGTGTCTGCTTTTACGAGTTGACTGGGTAACTTGTTCCAGATTCCCACGGCCCTCAGTGTAAAGAGTCTTAAAAGCATTCCCTGTTAATTTCCAATTGCATCATCTTGTCTAAGTGTCACATCTGATTCTGAAGAAGCCAGCTGGATTGACTCCTTTCAGGATCTTGAATACTTCTGTCATGCCCTCTTCTAATTGTCTCTTTTCGAGCGTGAAGAGATTGAATTCCTTCATCCTGTTTGTGTAGCACAATCATTTAAGACCACTAATAAATTTGGTTTTAATGTCGGTCTTGTAATGTTTCTAAGTTGTACACAATATCCTAATTGGGGTCTGAATACAGCGTATATCTAATCTAATTTATAATATATATATATATATATATATATATATATATATATATATATATATATATATATTGGTGTGTTCATAATTGTACAATTTAATTTTACCTTTGTACATTTTAGACTGCTGACATAAAGTTTGATTTACGTTTGTATTGGTTAGTAAAATAAAATATTCTGGAAATGGAATGGAAATTCTGTTTAATGCTTTAATACATTTCACTCAGTCTCTCGACAGTTAAAAAAATAAGTCCTCTTACATCAATTTGGAGCCCCAAGAGGAAGCAAGAAAGAGGGGATTGTTTTGATGGTTTATGTTAAAACTCAAGCTGTGCAAGCTTAGTGTGGTCCACCTGGCAAACGATACGCTAGAGATCCACTTACTGCTCTCATCTGGCGTTTCGACAAAGTTAAAATATGAATTCAACTGAAAACACCTTCTGGGTCTTATTGGAAACTCTCTCATTACTATAAAGAGAATTGTGCTTGTATGCCCAGCCCCAGCTATGATTTCTGTCCTGTTTTTTTATGTGGTAACGTATTGCTTCATTGAATAACCCTCAAATTGTACCTCAAGCAGGTCCGTTGCTTGGCCAAGAAATTCCCTGAATGTTTCAGTTATCATGAAAACAGAATGAGACACTACCTTAATGGACAAATATCAATGCTGTGCTGGTATCATGTATCATGTATTTCAAATCCTGTTTAGGTAGGCAATATTTTTCACATTAGAAATTCTGCTGCTGAAATGTTTCAACTGCATTTTTTTTTTAATCAATGTGTGTTGAATAACAATCAAATGAATACATTCATGCCAACTGTGTTTCTTATTCTTTCAGATTTGAGGCTTGAAATGCAATAAAGCAAACTAAGACTTCAGGATTTTAATACTAACCAGGAAATTGAGTGGTTCACTTCAGTTCCTCGGTTGGAAAGTAAGGGGCAGCAGGAGCTCTTTAATCACTGTACCAATACTCCTGAGGTGATTATTCCATGTGTCATAAATAATATATTATCAAATTAAACACATATACCTCAAAGCGAGACACAACCTTCTTGCGCCAAACTGGAGTTACAGTTCATAATGTGTAACTAATATAGTAAGGATAAATCATCTGCATACAAAGAAATGTACATACACGTATGACTTACAGTGTGGGAAAAATGTATTTGATCCCCTGCTGATTTTGTACGTTTGCCCACTGACAAAGAAATGATCAGTCTATAATTTTGGCTAGGCCACTCCAGGACCTTAATGTGCTTCTTCTTGAGCCACTCCTTTGTTGCCTTGGCTGTGTGTTTTGGGTCATTGTCATGCTGGAATACCCATCCACGACCCATTTTCAATGCCCTGGCTGAGGGAAGGAGGTTCTCACCCAAGATTGACGGTACATGGTCCCATCCATCGTCCCTTTGATGTGGTGCAGTTGTCCTGTCCCCTTAGCAGAAAAACACCCCCAAAGCATAATTTTCCACCTCCATGTTTGATGGTGGGGATGGTGTTCTTAGGGTCATTTTTCCTCCTCCAAACACGGCGAGTTGAGTTGATGTCAAAGAGCTCGATTTTGGTCTCATCTGACCACAACACTTTCACCCAGTTCTCCTCTGAATCATTCAGATGTTCATTGGCAAACTTCAGACGGGCCTGTACATGTGCTTTCTTGAGCAGGGGGACCTTGCGGGCGCTGCAGGATTTCAGTCCTTCACGGCGTAGTGTGTTACCAATTGTTTTCTTGGTGACTATGGTCCCAGCTGCCTTGAGATCATTAACAAGATCCTCCTGTGTAGTTCTGGGCTGATTCCTCACCGTTCTCATGATCATTGAAACTCCACGAGGTGAGATCTTGCATGGAGCCCCAGACCGAGGGAGACTGACAGTTATTTTGTGTTTCTTCCATTTGCGAATAATTGCACCAACTGTTGTCACCTTCTCACCAAGCTGCTTGGCGATGGTCTTGTAGCCCATTCCAGCCTTGTGTAGGTCCACAATCTTGTCCCTGACATCCTTGGACAGCTCTTTGGTCTTGGCCATGGTGGAGAGTTTGGAATCTGATTGATTGATTGCTTCTGTGGACAGGTGTCTTTTATACAGGTAACGAGCTGAGATTAGGAGCACTCCCTTTAAGAGAGTACTCCTAATCTCAGCTCGTTACCTGTATAAAAGACACCTGGGAGCCAGAAATCTTGCTGATTGATAGGGGATCAAATACTTATTTCCATCATTAACATGCAAATCAATGTATAACTTCTTTTAAATGTGTTTTTCTGAATTTTTTTGTTTGTTATTCTGGCTCTCACTGTTAAAATACACCTACCATTAAAATTATAGACTGATCATTTCTTTGTCAGTGGGCAAACGTACAAAATCAGCAGGGGATCAAATACTTTTTTCCCTCACTGTACAGTACACATTTATATACTCAATATTTTTCACAAAATGGATTGGTGAGAGAGTTAATTTTTATGTATGTTACCGATTCAGGACGGTCTTGAGGGTTGTATCTAGTGATTTAATCATGCTTGAATTATGTCCATGTGGATAATCCTTGAAACCCTCCGGTATGAAGTAGCATCTTGTTTGTGTACCTGCTCTGACAATGAGATGTTCTGACATGTTCCTCATATTGAAATGATTATGGATGAGGCTTGACCTTTTGAAAAAAGTAACCTAGAGTGAGACAGAGACTCCAGACAGACAAGAACAAATACAATGGTGTTTGGTGGTAAACAACAACAACAACAACAACAACAACAACAACAACAACAACAACAACAACAACACAAATGTTTGCCCCAGCATTGTCCTCACAGTTTAGTAAATGTAAGACTGTTGTGATCAGAAACATGGACCCTATTTGGTAGAAATACATATACACCTTCCTGTGCTTTGTGTTCCTGCCTCAACCGGCAGTGTCAAGGAATTGTGTGTGTGGTGTTTGCTGTTGTCAGACGGCTTTGGTTTGGTTAACATTTGGCTTGGGGGAGGAGACAGATAATTGGAAAGCTATACATATTTAATGTGAGAAATATTTAGGTGAGTTATTATTGCATCTCCTATCCTTTGTGGTGTCAGAATATACATATGTCTGTATACAACATACTGTTTAAACTCTCTGTTTTGGGGAACGTATATCAGCTGAATTGTAAGATGTGGTCCTTCTCATTATGACACGCCAATGCACACACAATCCTGTCTCCTAGGTAACAGTCAGAAAGAAGGGGTTTTCTAGTTCGAACAGTTAAGCTCGTAAGCGTTCACTAAAGCTCAGCCCCTTCAGCATCTCCAAAACTCCTCTGACAAAAGTACTGTATGATGTGGCTGGCAGAGCTGGGATGTAAAATTGTCAAGGGAACTGGCACTGTGTGCACATCATTTGAAACACTGTTAAAAGGGGCAGCAGAGAAGAGGGCAGTGGACACATCTGAGGATTTGTTTTTCACCGTAGAAAGGAGCCTCAATGAATCAGAACTCAATCAGAAATAGTTTGAACATGTTTTGATATTGATTAAATGGCCTTGTGATTTTTCTTATCTTTGTCACTGGCATGTTACAATATTGGTTTCAGAAGGAAGTAAAAACATAAAATAGTAATCAACTGTAACATTATTTGAATTGGGCATTATTATAAGATTCAGTGTATAAGTTTGGGATTCTGTGATTACATAATTTTACTTGGTGGGCTATGTCAGTTTGGGAGCCTACAAAGTGAGCAACAATTATTTTGTGTGTGACAACAGTAGGTGAGTCTTGGGTAATGGGAGTATACTAATAAATAAATAATGAAATTAATAATACTGTACACCATTTTCATGTTTGAGGCAAACTGTCTTTAATACATTTGCTTGCATTTTCCTTTCCATTTAGTTAGCTGGTTGCCATAAAAAATAAATAAAAAGGCAACTTGCTTTACAATTTATATTTTCCATTAGCTTAAGTAAAACAAAAAGGTATGCAATTTGAGTGATAATAAAGTTGATTATTTGTATCGTATAAACATACAGATTAATATTGAGGACAAGTAAACCTGTACAATGTAGAATATTTTATATATAAAATCCCTATAGTGCATTGCCTCAGAAACACATTGAAACACAGCCAAGAGCAAAATGCCCACTCAGGCTATTGACAGAAGTACTTTTCAGACAAGGAATGTAAAAATCTATGTACAAAGTCCATGCTGGATATCTTATTAATCACGCAAAAATGAAATACATATACAGTAGTGCTGACAATTATGTTAAACCAGGCAATGACATCACTGTCTCCTGAAAGTATCCATTCACATTTACTGATCCGAGTCGTACTAGACGCTGAGTCCCTGCCCACTGAGTCTAGCTCACAGCTGTATGGTTTGATTAATGTATTTCTTGCCAGCAGTCATAATGCTATCACCTTGTATGTCACTGTTGGGAAGATGCACCCTCTCAGTTGCAATTTTGACCCACCATGCCTTCAACACACATGCTGTACAAATAATGTAATATTCTTCTGCTTCAAGAAGAATGTTTCTGACAGTATTATATATGTTTCTTACCTGCTTAAATTCATGTGACTTCACAAGATATTGTTACTTCACTGCTTTGCCTTCTCAATCTTCCAAGTACACCCCAGCTAATTGACTACATGATATTACTTTAAAAATACATTTCTAAACTTTACACATAGTTTATTATTATTATTATTCAGTTTTGACTTTGAAACAAAGTTGACAGTGGACTCCCACACTGACTTAGATTAACTGTCCTGTACAGGCACACTGTAATACATCTTACTGTTTTTAAAGTAGACCAGTGATGGGAATTGAGTTTATGAGCAAAGAACTGATATGCAAGCCAACTCAACCCTTAAAAATCATGGTGACAGTAAGTTAGCCCTGCACATCCACACACAACGAGCGACGGGCTTATTCTGAAAAAGTAATCTCCTGGTAGAGGCAATTCCTAAACCAGGAACCTTGATATGAAACAAGATACACTGTGCAGATATAAGAAACAATATACAACATGTCACTTGATTAATTACTTTTTATAAGTAACATTTCCAAAAGAAAAATAAATGTACAATCAAGTAAATAAGTTAAAATAACTTTAATACATTTTGAGTTGTGGTGGAGAATTAAACACTTTTCAAGGTCAACATTTGATTTCCCAGGAAAATAATCGATTGCATAACAAAAATAGAACCTTGGTCCCTTTAGTAATTCTGAGTTTACAGAAAACCAAAACCAGAATGAAGCTGAGAAATTGTATACAGTAATAGCAAGGGTCACCTCTGATTACACCAAGTCTCCTAAGCCCATCAGCTTGTCCAGAGTCCTTGAGTTCCCAGTGACCTTTGGTCATTGAAAATAGGAAGAGAAAAGGAATGATACATCTGTGAAAATAAGAATATTGTGCACAAAACTCAATACAAATCTGAAAATGAATAGAATCCCATAATCCTTTCTGTAAGTCCAGAAACCACATTAATAACTCTAGATTGTCAGTATCATTGTAACCCATATTTATATGGATAACACAGCTCTGCTCAGTTTTGATTGTTTACACACTGACAATAAATACATTTAAACTGTTTTATGAGCATAGTATGTTCAAAAATACTTAAATCATATGTCTAACCAATGGGAATGCATTTGCTTACGGGAAATGCAGCAAACCACACTTTCTACTGGAATGCTTCAGCTGCTGCACAGCGTTTAATACAGAAGGCTGTAGTCACATGGAGGTGCCATGTGTCTGCCTTTAAACATCCTTTGAAGTTGGTCTGTGCCTGCTTTACAAAGCCAGCACGTTTGCACAATGTTATTCAATATATTCCAAACTTTGCTGAAGAGGGGACTTTTTGTTGTTGAAAATAATATGCTTCAACAGTTTTCAGGTTAAACAATAAAAAAACAACCACAGCTTTAATGGTGTAAGGGATCTTTAATATGCTTAGGGATTAACTAAAGTGTATGTTCTACTGGACGTCAAATGTACATAATTTGTTCTTTGTTTTAAAAAATGCATTTCCATTCTACATTTATAAAATGATCAGAAGTTTTGATTGCCTGTAATCTTCCTTGCATACATTACAGATCATTGAGTAATCCATGTACTTTGGCTGTGTTCCATATTTCAAAATGTACCAACAAATAGAGTAGAAATCTCTTAATGTTTAATCCCACCTTGCAGTATTGTCACCACGGAAGTAAATGCATCAATTCTGATTCTGGACACTGTGCCAAGCTGCCTAAAGCAAATCTAATCCAATGATATCATATTGCAGCATATCAAATGCAGGGGACTCTCTATGATTAAATTGTGCATTATGTGAAGATCTATACATCAGCAGTGGAGGATTCCCAGTGTTACCGGTGTTAGCTAGGCTATCTAACTGTACCAGTAAGATAATACCAGACAGATAGTTTGTTGATTAATGTACATGCCAACCATTTCAGTTGTTTCAATCTATTCCTCAATGTTTGTTGAATAGGAACTACACCATATATATTTCATATTTTCATCATATTTTTACTAGGTACTTGAGCTTGTGTTCTAAAAGTAAGTACACCTCAGCAATTTATAACTATTTTTACATGAAAGGTGAGATTTTAATATTTCTCTTAGTGTGCAGCATTATAGTTATCATGTATGGTCCTCTCATGATAGATCATTTATTTTGGATATGTCTGTTTAGGTGGAAATCTGCATTTGTACATGACATTCAACAGGTTAATGTTTGTTTGAAGCCCTGCTGTTTACATGACTCAGTCCTTGCCACAGCACAGCCTTTTATTAATTAAATTCAGGATGGTGCAGCCTGACAATTGTTTCCACTATATTTATAATCTGTAGCTAAAACAACTATGAATTACTGCTGATTTTTAGTGCTACCCTACCCTACAATCATGACACCTCAGTCTGTGTTGTGTATAACTCTTACAACAGTATACAGAGTGTGTGTGTGTGTGTGTGTGTGTGTGTTCTGTAGCACTCTGACAATAGTACTGCATTAGTGTACAACATTAGAGGTGATGCAGCTTGGTGGCAGTATTAGGGGCTGATGTGTGAGTGTGTGTGTGTCAGCGGGGCAGTGGAGTATCCTGAGTTGTTTTTTAAGTCCCAGTCCCTCCCTGCTGTACATTGATGCTCAACCGAAAATCTTTGTATACTTTGTATAGAGCCATAAACTGTATATCAATAAAAAAACCTATTTAAATAACTTATAATTTCTCTCTCATTATTGGAATTTAATTATGTGCTGTTCTCCATAACACAAATACTTAAAACAAACAACAAAAAAATTGCTGGGTAAATCTTTTCTATACAGGTCATGTAAATATTTATAGTTTTGTATGCATTATACACACACACACACATATGCACAGATATACAACTATAAATGCTGATACACATCAGAGTGTGCATATTCCCTGCAGCACTCGTCAGTCTTTTTTTATCCACATTGTTGAAGTGCATTACTTTTAGAACAAGTGCATCTGTGGTGTTTGTATAATTCTCTTGAGTGGAAGAAGGTCCCTCAAGCTGGCTAAATAAGGCTATCCAAAACCAGTTGGTCCATTGAGTGAAAAGCTGAGAACATGTATGTTCCAGTAAGCAGTGTTAATAAATATATTATAATTATGTTTACTAAGAAAGTGTGACAATATAATCTGCCAGGTTGGGAAGCATTTTGATGCCATTATTATAGTGGAAAATGACAAATAACTGAATTATATTTCTACACGTTTAGTACATTGGTTAACTCCAGGTTTCTCAACATTGTGCATCATTAAACCTCTTCCTCTTTTTTTGCACTCTAGATTAAATATGTCCACGAAAAACAATTCCTGCTGTCATTTGATTTTCCAAAGTGAGCTTCCTCAATGTAAGCTGTACTGGCATGCATTTCTTAAGACTATTACATTCTCAGACTCCAGCTTACAAAGTTAAGGTATGCAAATGCAGATTTGCGAATTTGGATTTAATTACTGGGATGTCAATGTATTAAGCTCCGGGGAATATAAGTCAATAGGACCCCAGAGGTCACATAAAATCCAATATGTCAGAATGGTTTCCCCTTCTTTTACACTATAGTTGGTAACTCGTATGTTGTGGTAAATATGTTATGCAGCTAATATGGCACCTGAAATGCTGTATTCAGAATAACTTACTTGACTCCGCAGTCAATACAAGAAAATCTTTAGAAACAAATAAGTATGTTTTAATAATATAGAGGTCTCAGGACCTCAGTCACAAGTAGGAACAATATAATTAAAACTTGACAAATAAGCAATTTCTCTTAAAATGTACAGAAGGGGAAGAGAAAAAAAATAGTAAAGTAAACCCCCTAAAGAGCTTGGGCCATACCAATTGGAAAAAAACCTTGGGAATGTATATATTATAATCTACATCTCAATAACTCAAAACAATGGCACACAAATAAGTGGAAATCATGCACTGCCATTTCATTAAAGACACCTTGCAAGGACATAAGAAAAAAACACTCCAGTCAAACTAACATTCAAGAAGAAGAATCAACATAATAGATGAAGGATCCCTCAAAGAAAGCAAAGAAAAAGCAGAATCCCAGGCACACAAATGTCGTACACAAATGGGGCTCGGGTCTAAAGTAACGTACGTGTAGCTTGGGACCTTAGGTGGAGATCAATTATGGCCAATGAAAACAACAAACAATGTAATAGTAAGTTACTTTCAAAATACATTCCATTTACAAAACAGAGAAGGAAAATGTACAGAAACTACTCTTCAGTCTAATAACGATGGTGGTTTGGGGAACAACAATGGCGACCGTGATGACACAGTGTCTATTTCACCACAAATGGCAAGGCTAACTCCTGTTACAGTCTCCTGCTTGTGTGTTTTCATTCACCTCCCTACCTCAGTTTCCATCATAGTTTTCTATTGATAATATTGATTTGTTACACTATGTATTAATAACATAAATAAAACATGAAATCACAATCATTATTATTACTACATGTCTATATTGCATATCATTATGCAGCAGGCAGTCGACTCCAGGCAGATATGTGAATAGTTACACCTTCCTTTGAGAACTATGGCTTTAGAATATTGACTAATTGATATAAAATAAGTTATTGTATTCATTCACTCATTAAAATAGATAACAGATTCCCATTGTGGACAATTAGCCCAGTCTATAAGAAGCTGACACAGCAAGTCACAGTTTAATACGATTCTAGGGTATGGAGTGATACATTTAATTGTATTCTTCCATCATATAAGATAATTAAAAAAAAACTAAGTGGAATATAAATGGTAATATAATTTAATAGTAAATTTATAGAATGGTGTAAAATGTAACTGCATTCAATCATGCGGTTGTCGTTCAATACTTCATTTTGTATTCCCTTGCGTGTAACGGCGCTGTGCTTTAATTATGTAATTAAGTTATATGTTTTAAACCTGTCAGTTGCCTTCTTGGTTTTAGCCACCTCAAATTATTTCTGTTTTCCTCCCTCTTTTAATATCTGCTCAAAGAAATGGGAAGATTCATATTAAATCATCGGGGAGTGCATGTCTGTCACTGCATTTCAGTTACACTCACTAGCCACATAATCATTATTCGGTCTGTGTATCTACACAAATGCCTAATGAGATAATTACAAGCTTCTGCAAAGAGCCATTGATCGATTTGAGACATAGTTTCAGTGTGTTTAAAACAAATACTCTAACCAAATTCATATATTTATTTTATATGTTGAAAACAAATTGAAGAAATTAACCTCACCATTAATTTTCAGTATATGCAAATAAACATCGGTATTATACACTTAAACACGTAAAATACATACCATAGATTTTAAACATACATACATAAACATACATATGATAACTATATGCATCACACCTTTCTACCCTTTTTTCTACCTACATTTATATATTTTAAATATATATATATATAAATATGGTTTTATTTTTTTTACTTATTGCAAACACTTGTCGAAGAATGACAGATGGTGGTTCATTTGCAACTTTTAGCAGTGTCATAATTATCTGTTTCTAAGTAACTAACTGAGTGCATTATAGGTCTATGAGTAGGACTTTGGTGCCAAATTAGTCACATTTAATCTTAAACTTTAATAAATGTGGTGTGAAAACCAAAACACAGGATATGATGTAATCACTTCAAATTAATCTTAAACTGAAATCTTGTATGTGAATTTATAGGCCTACATGTTAAGTGGATGATACAATAGTGCATGATGCCATAAACTAAGATTCTTCTGGCTAGGGATTTCAGTTCAGGCAGCTAACAAAGTAATAAAGGAGACTTCAAAAGGACCATTAAGGGCTCCAGAGTGCTTTGCTAAGAGAATATATATGATTGAGCAGCTGATGGGGGAGAAATCAATAGAAATAGCAAGCTCTAGATGGATGGGGAACATATTTGCATAGTAACGAAAAGGATTGAATGCAGAATATTTTAAGGTTTATTCATTTTATTTTTTAAGTGCTGGCACATTGATAGTGAATATAATTATTTAATGCAGTTACTTGACATCTATAACAGAGTGTACACGCAATTGAACACGCACAACATATAGCAGATCTGAAATGAAAAACTGCATGACACAATGTTCCCTTTTGATACTGAACAGGTGACAGCGCCTCTGCATTGCTCATATTTTATTGTGCTCTTAATGTACTGTCATATGCTTGAAAGAACAAGTGAATAATGCGATGTGTGATAGGTCAGTACTGCAAGGATGCAAGTCCCTATTTTGAACAAAGGCTGCATGTACAACCTAGAAGAATGTGCTGAAGTATGGCTTATGTCATTGTGCTTTAAACTTGCAGCTGTCAAGTGATCTAATACCCCTTTTCCATGTATTGACTCTAACTTAATTAATGTGTGTCCAACCGAAGAACAACTTGGACCTCACAACTGAACATTTTAGTAAAACTGCAAAGAGAAAACTGCCACCAGGGGAGTGAATGGGGATGGCTGCATCCACAAACACAGCGACACTGTTTAGAAAATGTCTGACGGAAGTGAAATGTGCCAGAAATGACGTACACAATACTGGGTTTGGGGTCAGTCAAATCCATGCAACATTTCTCCTGCAATTGTGTGAATCACTACAGTTTAACACAGAGGCCATCACTTAACTTGGTGTGTGATTGTGAAGGTGATTGCTTAGCCCTGAACCCATTTAGGATTGGTTCAGGGGGGATGGAGACTTATCCAACCAAGCTGTTTCGGTTTGTATTTTTAATTTATTTTCTACACATTTCTAGAATTTCTTATTTTCAGGTAGGATATACATACATGAAAAACAAATATTAGACAGTTTTATTGTATTTATTTGTATAATTTTACTGGTGCATCTTTTTTTTTAATCCAGCAAACATATTGTTCCACAGGTACTGCAATAAACTCTTTAGTATTTATGTATAATTTATTATTGATATTTGTATTACTTTTAAACATTCCAACATAACACATGAATGATTGTACTGTATAGTATTATCACACGAGGCATTTGCCCTGTACTTTTTATATTTGTTCATATTTCCCATTCAGGCAGCTGTCAGTATGTGTCAAGAGCTCCCCTTCATTGTCAAAAGTCGATACATTAACTGTGTTTGTGAAACAATCCTTTTTGAGGTCATTATACCTTTGAGATGAGCCACCAGTACTGATGCAATAGGATGACATTACTGCCATTCTACCTAGCCAGTGATGTACCATTACCGTGTGCAGTGAGCCTCCCAAATCGGATCATGTGTCATGTGGTGTAGCACGTGCAGATATAGGAGAGCCAGTATCCCTTTTAAATGTCAGTTGGGGAAATGCTGGATGTTAGTTCTTATTACTATTAAAATTACAATTAATATACTTGGCATTTGACTGCATCTTTTTTATTATTTTCCAAGGTCTGAGACTCCAACCTACCACCTCACAAGCAACATTACAAATTATGACTTGTCAAATGTCTCTATGCAACACAAGTGGGGAGTCAATAACACAGTTTTGGTGCCATAAAACAGACAACCAATCACTACACTGAGACTCAGGACTGGGCAGAGACCTGGGAAATGAATTGTAATATTGACAAATGCTGGTAGCAAAGAATGTACATTATACTTATCAAATGGTTGACAGTGAACCTGAAGACGATACATCAAATAGGAGGGGATGAAGGAGTATTCCCATGCAGGTTTCTATACTTTCTCTGTAAGTGCAATAGTAAATGGGGAGTGCAAGTCCAAATACCTTAAATAATTTAACATTTACTGGTAATTCACTAAGGATTTTAGCACAACACACAACATATCCTTTAGTTTCTGGTTAGTGGAGAAAATGAGCACTGCTCATTTCAGCCACGAAGCTATTAACAGACATCGCAATACATTTTTCATAGCAGAGGTATTTAATGGTGCAGAACGAGATTTTTCTGTTTTTGTAATCACATTGCCATTGTATCTATCACTGACTAGTACAAGAGAAGGTCTATACTGCCAGTCAATAAATGCAATCTGCACCATGTTTGACCACTGAATCACACTTTCAGTTTAAATGATTGGCCTTGCTTAGATTTTGTTCTTTTCACAGTTTAATGTTTTTTTCAGTTTTTTCTCATCCACTGGGATCCACTTTAGATTAAGGTGCTGCTTAATAATGTGTTATTAATGATGTATACAGTATTATTAAATGATTAATATATACTTTATAAAGCATGAGTAATGCATTATAAAGTATATATAATGCATTTATAATGCGTTTATAGCAATCCATGGAATGGTCACAGCATTTAACAGGTAGCTAAAAAGTGTCCCTCTTCACTACTGCTTCACTACTAAATAATTTTTCAGTTTTGGATCATAATTTTTTTATAGGAGGGACATTTTTTAGCCACCTGTTCGACTGTGGCCATTCCATGTACTGCTATAACCTAGTTATAAACAATTTATAATGTATTAGTAATGCATGTGCATGTGTGTGGATATCAGGGTCACACCAATATTAACTGCTGAAGGTCTCTAATGAACAGATTGTATTACATTTGATCAGTTAATTAATGTGTGAATGTTGGGTGTTTTATGAAGTTGGACTGTGGTTGAAATATCCAGGCAGTTGAGAAAGTGCTCAGCTGATTCAGAAGTGGGAGCAATGCTGGATCTTGGTCTGTAGCCAATGCTGACATAATTGAATAGTAATCACACACAAATTCATACTAAAGAGTAGACGACATTTTTATTCAAGATGAAGAATGCAGCCTACTGGCACAAGGCAGCGTGACACACTTCAGCTTTTAACATTGACAAATAAATGTCTGTGGTTATGTCACCAGGGACGGGGAATGTAATTCTATGCTTTAGCGATACAGCCCATTGAAATCAATAGGAGGGAGATACTTACTATTTAGTAAAGGACCTTCAGTGAGAGTTTTTTCTGTCTCAATTAAGCACACTTGTATACAGAGCGGTGTTGTTTAAACATAATAATTGTTCATTTAATAAAAAAAAATGAAATGGCCTACCAGCTGGGGTGTGCTGAAGAGCCATGTGTGCCGCCTCTATGACTGTGAGTGTGTGACGGGTTTGATGCATTGACAAGCAGATTTCCCTAAAATGTTCATTTAAAATGACAACTATAGACTTAGACCTCTCTTCATAATATTTGTTATGTTTTTGTTATTTTATGTTTTAGTTTTATTTGGTGTAGTACCACTTAATGAATAGTCATATTTGTTTCAGAGCCACCAAGTATATGCTAAATGGAGAGGTAGGAATAGAAGTTGCCGTAAAACAGTACAATTGCTAACAATACATAAGTACATGTAAAGAGTCTAAACTCCTAAGATTTATTTTCAGTGACATTTATAGAACATGTAATTTGTGGGATACATTTCAGTCATTTGAGGGTAATGTTTGTGATGGTAATCAGGGGGTAAAGGTAATTCGCAAACTCACCTTCATAAATAATTGGTATGTATATGCATTACATGCAAAGAAACTAATATGCTTCATAATTTTCTTGGGTTGTTAAAAAAGCCTCTTAAAATAAGCACATTAATATTCCTAACCCGAAGCAGAACATTTCTTTAGAGCTGTTTTATGAAAAATGTTACACTAGTGTCTGCCAAAGGTGCTCTAATTTTATCATTCATAACATTTAATTGAATCTGATCTTGTCACAGTTCAGCAACCTGAAATGACCTGAATCGAATATAGATGAAAATACATTTCAGAGATTAAAAAGTTCTGACCCCAGATGTTGTAGCGCAGAATTATATTAGTTACTTTTGTCTGTGGTAATGTATGTTCACTTGTTGATTATATGGTTTAAAGGCCAGTGAGATTTACAATTTACCTGCAGTGAGTTAGCTAGCTAGAATAAAATAAATAGTTGTTTATTGAATGCAATTTTATTTAAAATAGTTTCCCCATAATACAGTCGGTACTAGTATAATTACCATGTATTGCAATGTTCTTGAGTTTTAGTCTCCATGTGTGTGTAGAATTATTCTAATAGTGATAAAAAAACGTGCATGCTGTGTAAGAATTTAAATCAACAAAATCAACAGGTAGCATTACTTTATTTTCATGTAGCTTTTGTCTTAGAAGTCCATTAGGCTGTAAGTCTGATGGCATGTGTCCTGCTCACCAATATACAAATGCATGCATCTGACTGAGTCTTTTCAAACCTGTTGACCTTCATCACAATATGAAGCCTTTAAAATCTTTAAGATATAAAGAGTTGGACACAGTGGAAGTGTAGACCCATTCAACCAATAATGGATTCAATTATGTATCTAAGAGCTCTGGCGGAATGAAAACTAGACGACCCACTGACTTTGCAGGACAGGAAATGAGTATCGATGTCTTAAAGTATCAAGCTGCCATCACGTTCCATTAACACCCACACACTCTTAGTTAAATTTAATTTTGTACTTAATATCACAGGGTGAAGGCTTTGTAACGATTGTAGTTTTCTAAAGCACTGCTAAGAATAACTTGGTATGCATTCAGGTTATTTTTGTTTTGTTTATTTTTTTCCCAACACATTTTGAATCCTAAAGATTACCTCTGGGTTCCCCTCTCCTTAGGTCAGAACTGCATTAGAAATTGTATGCCAAAGCTAAATAAGTAGACCTTTGATGCTTTCTATGATGTAAAATACACCATCTGTTCTCCTCACATAAACCAGGTTTGCATCAACAACCTCCCATTTGAAGACTCGCAGGGCTGGTTACCTTTATTTTGATGTGCATCTCAAAATTACCTCTTCATAAATCTTTAAAATAAGATTAGGCTTGAAAAGCAGTGTGGTGGCATTATGTTTAGTGAGTACGAAATGAATCCGCAATTATGGTAAACTGTGGTAGATGTCTATGGCTTATTTCTTTTATTGTATTTTTCTACTCTTTGATTGCTCCCGGTGATCAGACGACATTATAGCAGCTAATTTAAGAACTCTGTTATCCGTATTTATGAAGGTGCACACTGTAAAATCATAGATTATAGAGGTGCATGGATTTAGAGAAAATGCTTTTATCCTGTTCTTTAAAGAAGCAATGTTTGCCCCTGGTCTACTTTCTGACTGTGGTTTTTCCAGCCAGGAATCTGCATACAGGTTCTGTGCTTTGTGTGAACCAACAATGAAGCCCTTCTGGAATTCAGAGACATCTGTGGTTTTCTGCATCCTGCAACCAACTGATACCTGTGTGCCATACCAGCTGTATTGAACAGGTTCTGCAGAACCAGTGATACGATTATGTGACTGCCTGTTTTACATACATGCGCTGGGGAAATACCACAGCCTGTCTGACAACAGCGATTCTGTGTTTGGCCAGTGTTTCATTTATGTATGTTAATACTTGCTGAATTACAAATATCACGCTGCTCCTCTGTGTCATGCATTCTCCCCACACTTTTTGGCCACCAGAGGCCATTATCTCCTGAATTCTGAACAGCACTCCAGACATTCTATGTCTCACCACTATGTGCAAATGTTCCAGCATTCCCCGTCTCTCATTGGTCCAGTCCTTCCAACCACTGACTAATGCCTTTCTCTGATTCACCTATATTTATATATCCCTTTGCTGCAGTCACTCATTGCGAAGTCTTGTTTTCTCTCGAGTGACTTTTCTGAACCTTGTTTTCCAGTTCAGTGTTTTCTTATTATATTTTGCAGATTCCAAATTCTGCAAAATTATACTCCACATCCCGATCATCCATTTTAATCTGGATTAAGTCAGGTGTTCTTCATTTGAACACTGAAGCAGCTTGCATGCAAATTACTAAAATCTCATGCATCACTCCAAATTCAAAACTAAAGTATTGTATTAATTAATTATGTATTGTAACAGAGAAGTTATGTCTTAACTGCAACACTCATGACTAGAACCCAGTTAGCAGTATTCTCAGAGCATAACAGGAAATAAAACCTACTTGTAGCTATATTTGTTTTGCATTCTGATGAGATATTTAGGCAGTAAGGGGTTCTCTTAGACAAGTAGCCAAGGGTGATTTTAAGTGTTACATTGTTTTGTCTGCTGCAGTTTTCATCAGGATGTCAAGAACATTAATTGTACAGATGAGTATGGGTGACTAATTGTTTTCTTAAATGATATACTTCATAACATAATTGAACATCAAAGATCTATATATTTAGTTTTTTATGTCTTCATCTAGTAATGAAAACACTTCTGATACAATACAACTATAAAATCTATTGTATGATATTGTTGGCAAAATCTTGTTACAACTTTGTTTATATTGATTTAGAATAATGTATCTCAATTGAATATTAATATACACTCACCTAAAGGATTATTAGGAACACCTGTTCAATGTCTCATTAATGCAACCAACCAATCACATGCTTCAATGCATTTAGGGGTGTGGTCCTGGTCAAGACAATCTCCTGAACTCCAAACTGAATGTCTGAATGGGAAAGAAAGGTTATTTAAGCAATTCTGAGCGTGGCATGGTTGTTGGTGCCAGACGGGCCAGTCTGAGTATTTCACAATCTGCTCAGTTACTGGGATTTTCACGCACAACCATTTCTAGGGTTTACAAAGAATGGTGTGAAAAGGGAAAAACATCCAGTATGCGGCAGTCCTGTGGGCGAAAATGCCTTGTTGATGCTAGAGGTCAGAGGAGAATGGGCCGACTGATTCAAGCTGATAGAAGAGCAACTTTGACTGAAATAACCACTCGTTACAACCGAGGTATGCAGCAAAGCATTTGTGAAGCCACAACACGTACAACCTTGAGGCGGATGGGCTACAACAGCAGAAGACCCCACCGGGTACCACTCATCTCCACTACAAATAGGAAAAAGAGGCTACAATTTGCACAAGCTCACCAAAATTGGACAGTTGAAGACTGGAAAAATGTTGCCTGGTCTGATGAGTCTCGATTTCTGTTGAGACATTCAGATGGTAGAGTCAGAATTTGGCGTAAATAGAATGAGAACATGGATCCATCATGCCTTGTTACCACTGTGCAGGCTGGTGGTGGTGGTGTAATGGTGTGGGGGATGTTTTCTTGGCACACTTTAGGCCTCTTAGTGCCAATTGGGCATCGTTTAAATGCCACGGCCTACCTGAGCATTGTTTCTGACCATGTCCATCCCTTTATGACCACCATGTACCCATCCTCTGATGGCTACTTCCAGCAGGATAATGCACCATGTCACAAAGGTCGAATCATTTCAAATTGGTTTCTTGAACATGACAATGCGTTCACTGTACTAAACTGGCCCCCACAGTCACCAGATCTCAACCCAATAGAGCATCTTTGGGATGTGGTGGAACGGGAGCTTCGTGCCCTGGATGTGCATCCCACAAATCTCCATCAACTGCAAGATGCTATCCTATCAATATGGGCCAACATTTCTAAAGAATGCTTTCAGCACCTTGTTGAATCAATGCCACGTAGAATTAAGGCAGTTCTGAAGGCGAAAGGGGGTCAAACACAGTATTAGTATGGTGTTCCTAATAATCCTTTAGGTGAGTGTATATATATATATATATATATATATATATATATATATATTAAAATAGGTATAACAATTCCACGTTATGGTTGAAGAACATATTCCCTGAAGAATTCACACAAAAATGTAATCATATTACTTTAATACAAAGCACCAAACCATTCCTGAAGCTGAAGCTGTTAACAGTCTGTAATACTTTTACCAATGCATGTCAAGTAATATGTGTCAGTTTTTGCACTGCAGTTCTTCAGCTATTTACTGACATTATCTATGACAAGTACAAGTTAATCATCTGTAGGCATTTGCAGTAGTCCTGGTGATGCAAAACATGAATGAAATATGTATGCCAAATTCTCATTTTCATTTGGGGGGGTGTATTTTCTGTAAAATATTAAGTGAGTTGAGAATGGAAACTTGCAAAGCTCAGGGAATTGTCTCAAAATGAGCATTCTTATTCTGAACAAATCCTTGTCTTCATCCAACAACACCTTGCTGAACAGGAGTTATTTTTTCCTCTGCAATATTGCTTTTCAGTGTCTTTCAAGTAGTGGGTTCACAATTGAAGGTCAATGAGCTTTTAACGTTGTAAAATAATATCCTCCGGAAATACTGTTCTCATATAGGTGCTATATACCTCCTGTAGCCCTGACTGCTTCGTTTTGTTCAAACAGTATGACTCATACAGAAAAAGCAATACCATTTTCAAAAACGTTTTCAGTGAACTGTACTTCAAGCAAAGTGTTTTTCTGTAAACAGACACCTTAGGCAGTGTCAGTGAATACCCATACAGTGTGTGCTTGGAGTATGAAATATGCTACTGAAGTTTTAAGAGAAAAATGTTTGCTTAATGGAGCAACACAGAAAATCCCAACTTTAACCATCATGTCCATCACAGATAATTACCACTATACTTAATTTTACTCATTATTTTTGGTTTATCTTAAGAATTTGTTGGAAGAATATGTATAATTTGCCCAGTTTGGTTCAGACCATTGAAGACCAGTTCAATATGTCGATGGTGTGGCCAATTAACCATTTCTTTGTGGGTTTTGATGTGTGCTTGCTGGAAGATCCACTTGCTGCCAAGTTTCAGCCTCCTGGTAGAAGCAACCAGGTTTTGGCACAAATGTCCTGGTACTTGGTAGAGTTCATGATGCAGTTGACCTTAAAATACATTTTAATATTATGTATGTCTTACTAATTTATTAGAATTTTTTGAACATGCAACTGCAGCTGTAGATCACGTGAAAGCATATCATATGATATACTTAGATTTTCAAAAAGCTTTTGAAAAGATTCCACACCAAAGACTGATCCTCAAATTGGAAGCTGTAGGCATTCAGGGTAATGTAAGTAAATGGATTATGAACTGGTTCATGTATAGGAAACAGAGGGTGTCGATTAGAGGAGTCGCTTCTAACTGGAGTGAGGTTGTTAGTGGAGTTCCACAGGGTTCAGTACTAGGGCCTTTGCTTTTTCTAATCTATATTAATGATCTGGACTCTGGGATAGTTAGCAAACTTGTCAAATTTGCAGATAATACTAAAATAGGTGGCTCAGCAGATACAATCTTGGCAGCACAGGCTATTCAGAGGGACTTAGATAATATTCAGTTGTGGGCCGACACCTGGAAAATGTAATTCAATGTGGACAAGTGCAAGGTATTACATGCAGGTAACAGAAATGTCCACTATAATTACACTATGGGAGGAACAGATCTAGATGAAGTAACGCATGAGAAAGACCTAGGAGTCTATGTGGACTCCTCACTTTCTCCATCCAAACAATGTGGGGAAGCAATAATAAAGGCAAACAGAATGCTAGGGTATATTGTCAAAAGTGTAGAATTGAGAACAAGGGCAATGTTCAGACTGTACAATGCACTAGTTAGATATCATCTGGATACTGTGGACAGTTCTGGGCTCCACACTTCAAGAAAGATATCGCTGCTCTAGAGGCAGTTCAGAGGAGAGCAACCAGACTTATTCCAGGTCTGAAGGGAAAGTCCTACTGAGAGACTGAGGAACTGAACCTTTTCACCCTGGAACAGAGGAGACTACGTGGGGACTTGATCCAAGTCTTCAAAATCTTCTTCACACAGAGAGGCATCACAATCTGGAACAAACTCCCCAGCAATGTGGTAGAAGCTGAAAGTTTGGGAACATTTAAAAACAGACTGGATAGGATCCTTGGATCACTTAGATATTAATGGACACCAAATGAGCACGATGGGTCGAATGGCCTCCTCTCATTTGTAAACTTTCTGATGTTCTTATGTTCTTTCTTAATAATTGATCTAATAAGGAGGTCATATTTTGAGAGAGTTTGTGATGTTGATTTTGATGTGAGTGCCTCCAGGAGGATGTATCAGAGAGGACTTATTTTTATTATATTATTATTATTTTATTATAATGTTGTTCATATTTATGCACTGTTACAAATAATATTCATCACAATTGTTTGTACATAATCCTGTCTTTAGCTTTGGAAATGCTGCTAGGTACCTGGAAATCTGGAAGCTGGAACAACCTTTTAAGCTTATTAAATATGAGATGTGCTTTTTCTTTTCATCTGTGATATAAAACCTCAGCACCTTGTGTCTATAAACAGTTCTTGTATTGTGTAGTATTTTTCAGTATACCATAGCTGTTACAATAGTATTCCATTGATTTCACACATAAAAACTGAAACAGAAACGAGGTGCTCAGCTCAGCTTTTATGTCTCTAGTGTCTATTCATTTGCAACTAAAACAAGGACAAAACTCTGCAGCTAATGAAAAATCAAGATAGGGTAGATTGCTGGCAAAATATGTTTACTGTGTCTATTAAAACTGATATATTCTCAAATTAAATTCAAACAAACCAGGTGATGTACACGGGCCATTTCTTCACTTATTTGATATCAAAGGCATCGTCCTGCATGCATGTGTTTGGAGAAAGCAAAGGAGACAGATGGCAGATTCAATTATGTTGGGTCTAGGAAGAAAAAATATTGACATTATTGAGGCCAGAGAACAGACGGATAAAATAAACAAAAATCTCGTCTCACAGGAAAGGTATGCCTAAGGCTAGACCACATTACAGTTATCAATTCGATGAAATCTCCATATTTTTACAGTCTGTTAATATTCATACACACAGTTTCACCCCCTGCATTGCATGAGCAGAAACAATAATGGTCGGAACTGGACGTAAGCCTATGGACTGGATGTAAGTACCTCGTGTGGACTCCCAAATCCTGCTTCCAGAAAAAGCACTCCAGCAGAGCACAAGGGTGTGCTTTAGGGGTCGCACAAGCTAGTCTCAAATCTAGCCTATGTCTTTGTTGGCTTTGGCTGGGAGTTCTCAGGGGGAGGTTTAGAACTGGTTGAAAGCCAATTGTAGATGCCAGCTGGGGAATACTTGGTTATCTGTATGTGAGCGACTCCTTTTGCTTCTCAAATTCTTGCATGTTCAGGCTTTTAACTGTTCCCTCTGCATCAGATCCTGCAATGGGAGCAATAGATGGACAGTTTGGCTTTTGTGGCTTGTGTATCATAGGACGTAGCAGTAAGAACAAACTTGGGAGTTCAGATATTGAGGATTTGAAATTGTGGTGAATAATGGCAAAATCATTAATATATATATATATATATATATATATATATATATATATATATATATATACCTCTTGAAGGAGACAATTCTTTTATTTTTGTGTCAATCGTTCAAGAGTGAAAAAGAACGATAAAGTATAGAAAATTCTTATGTATTTACAGCAAACATTTCTGCTCAAAATATTGTGGTCTATTATCTTTCACTCAGTCCAAGTCATGTCCCAGAGCAGGGTTATAATGCTTGCATTGTGTGTTTTCAGTCTCTTCTCAAGCTCTGAAAAAGTGAAGAAGAAGAGTGAAAGCAGCATAAATGTGCTGTGGGAGATTATTAGGACTAATGGGGTGAAAATAGACAGCAATGCATTCTTTAAGATGTGTAATGTAATATGCCTAGAGTATTTGAAGCTCTCATTTCTAATAGGATGGAGGGGGGGTGTACTTTGATGAGAAATGTTTGTTTTGATGAGAACTTGTCTTGCAAAAAGGCTAATGAATTGTAAGGCAAATATCTTGATAATAGTGATTAATCTGATAAATTCCACAACTACAGTATATCTTCTGGGTGTTATTATAAATTATAAATATATAATTATATAATTATAAATATATTTTCAGAAAGCATTCAAATCCTTCTTTCGAATCTGTTTCATTAATGTGTTAATTTATTTTAATAATCATACACTATTCGTATTTTTGAATTATATATTTTCTACAGAAAAACTAAAAATTGTAGTTGATTGAATTGAATTATGATGGGAGGAAGTTATAAACTGAAGGCATTATATAGTATTTAACTTTTCTGAAAAGATATCACTGATAATAGAGTTAAGGTCAATGAACAATATGTTTTAAACACAGCACAGTAAATTGTCAAAAACATTATAATTCAGCTCATTCATTACCTCTGGAATCAAGTGTACGTTATTTATTTATTTATTTATTTATTTTTCTATTTGGACATCAGAATGTGAGAGGAAAAAACTGGAGGAACTACATTTATACGATGTTTCATCCCACTGTCAAGTTCCCCTGTCTGGAAGAGTCCATTGCTCTCTGGTGAATACTTCTCTAACAACAGCAATGAATAGTAATCAAGTGACCACCAACCCATATAAGCTGCACATGTAAAATAAACATGTTCTGACACAATGGGATTTTTTTGTTAGAACAGACAAGAGAGAGAACAAAAGGTAAATGTCAGTTCATTTAAAGGATTATTACTCAGCTGCCTAGCAGTGTTTTCTGAAATCAATAAAACAGCAGTGCACTCAATCTTGGCTATGAATGGAAATGCATGTGAGTTCCAATTGCAGGACTAGATCCTCACAGGCCAACGACATACACTCCTCCACAGCCAAGCTTTTCCCGAGAGTGCGGCATTATTAATGAAGACAAAAGAACATAGTTACAATGCAGTGTTTATTTTGTGTGAGAAACCTGTCACAAAAGTTCAGTGACCCCAGTCAGCCCACTCCTGTACATTCTGGGAAGTAGATGTTTTTGTATTATTTTTATACAAGTCAGTCAAGGATAGCCCACACATTGTAAATGGGATTTATTTCCTGTCAATAGTCAGCTGGTGGAAAAGGTCTGCAATGGAACTATTGGGAAAGAAACTAATCGAACCGCTTTTGTTTAGTCTTGAATTCAATTAAGAATCTACTATATCAGCCTGGAAGGATGGAACAGTTATAAACATCCAAGAAAAGGTCAGTGAAGTGCCTGAAACAATATGCCAATTTTCTCTTCTGGCTGGTCTACCTGCATGGTCATCCTGTCTAACTGGAATCCTAAACTGCTGCTTTCTTGGTATACTTGGTATAATACTTGTTATGGTATACTTCTCCTATGAAACTCTGGTACTTCTGACTCTCTCCTGGCCATTTGTCTTTGCTTGCTTCTAATTCTTGATTCCTTGCCCACTGTTTTCTCCATCACTCAATGCTCATCTTCTAGTTGCAGCTGAATTTAATAACTCTATGACCACCGGAATGCGCATGAAGACAAATGAGCTTTCAAGGATTTCTATCTGTATTTATCTTCATATACACCAGAAGAGCACAATCAATATTGTGTAGGATTATAACATCCATCTGGGATATAAACCCCTAAGGAGAGAATAAAAATGTATTTCATATCTTTAAAATGTTCTTTACAACAATGGAGACTGCATTACATATGTTAGGTCAGTAACAAAGAGTAAATTATGACCTTCATAGGTTTTAACCTGAGTTTAGTAGGTGGGGATAATTCATAAGAATGTGGATCTAGCAAAGAGTGGGACAATGTTAGCTTAAATGCATGTCCTGAATTAAAACGGTGAATCCCAAAATGCAGTGAAATTGGTGGGAAAGTGAAATAATGTCCACCCACATAATTAAATATCCAGTGACTCTTAGAAGATTTAAATCTGCCATCTAATCCCAGCATCACAAAGAGTTTCAAACCACTGAACACATCCTTAACATCTCTTAAATTATAAGGATTGTTGCCAGAAATTAAACGTATGAAAATATTACTCCAAACAAGAAATTAAAAGTCTTATCTGTTCTTACATGACTCTGAAGACTTGGAGAGTCAACAAAGTAATCCAACACAAAATAACAGCTTTGCCAACAAATATTTCTGAAGAACTTGTAACATAAAATTGCATTACTTTTTAAGAACATTTGTAAGAAGTGCAGATGAAAAACGAGCACTGAAGACCGATCTGACCCATCAATAGTGCAAAACGTTTACTGAACACCTTATTTTAATGAATCTTAGTTTAATTAAGTTTCAAATTTGTATACAGTATTATTTTCCTCTGGAAACTTTTTAACTATCCAGTCTTATTAGTAAGTTATTGTATTCTCATTTATTCAGTGCCAACATAGGCAACATGAATCTCTACTGCACAAACCACTTCACGGACAATTATGCAAGATTGCAGGCTTTATTGCTTTTTTAAAAAATGACAGGGATAATAAAGGAGATGCTAGCAATTAAGTTAAAGCAATTAATGTTGTCAATAATTCTTAACATTTTCTAGTGACTGGGAGCTCTTAAACAATGAAACGTCACTGATGTTCAACCAAGTCTTTTTTGTTTGTTGACAGGTGAATGACATTGCTGTTGTACTCTTGAGCAAGATACATTACCTAGATTGCTCCAATAAAAACAAATTGTATGTAAAAATAAGGTGATAACAATTTCTGTTAAGATATATAATTTAAAAAATGATAATAATGTTGGGCTATGTAACTTGCCTGTACATTCTGATACGTCCTGAAGTTCTGTGATACTATACTATAGATTTACAACATTTCCAACTATACACTGAGTGGTCACTCAGTTAGGTACACAGACCTTATAGCGAGTTGCTCTCACTTTTGCACTCAGAACAGCCTGAATTCGGTGGAGCATGGACTCAACAAAGTGTCGAAAGCGCACCACAGGGTTGCTGGACCATGCTGACTCCATTGCTTCCCATAGTTGTTGCAAATTGGCTGGTGGTGGATCTCTACTCCGAATAGCTCACTCACACCTGGCACCAGCTAGCATACCTCATTCCATCTCATCCCACCGATGCTCAATTGGATTGAGAGCTGAATTCACTGTAATGTTCGTGGAACCATTCCTGGACAAACCTAGACTTGAAGAATGGGGAATTATCCTGCTGAAAGAAACTATTCGCAGATGGATACACTGCTGCAATGAAGGGATGCACCTGATCGACAATGATGTCCAGACATCCTGTGGCATTCAAACGTTGCTCCTCTCCTATCAAATCACCCAATGTGTGGCATGAAAACACAGCCCACACCATCACACCACCACCAGCCTGCGTTTTTGAAACCCAGCAGGATGAATCCATGGACTCCTGCAATTTTCTGGTACTCCTGGTCCTCCCATCAAGGTGAAACAGCAGGAACTGTTTCTAGGCAATGTTTTTCCATTGTCCAGTGTCTGTGTTCCTTAGCACACCGCAACTCCAGTTTCTTGTTTATCGCTGACAAGAGTGGAGTGGAGTGGAGTCGTCGGCTGCCGTACCCAATCCGTGAGGGGAGGTGTAATGAATCTAATAAAGTGGCCACTAAGTGTACATGAAGTAATGAAGTAGGTCAATGTGACGGGGTGAGTGAGCGCTGGCTGTAATTCACCCTCCCAGACACCAGGGGGTTGTGAACTGACCTTGAATGCCCTCAACAAACATGGTGTGATGAGTTCTGTCTTTTGGGCGGAAGCTCCGATTAGAATGGGTGCCATCTTGTTGTTGTGCGTAAACAGTATTTATGTGCTTTGGAATGTGCTGCAATCCGCCAGTACGTTGTAATACCGATCACTGATTGGTGTGCAGCTGATTGTAGGGCTTTCCTTTGCACATAATAGTGGACCTGCCGTTTAATTCAGGGTTGGTCTGTGGAGCAAGGAGGTAAATCAAGGGAATTGTGTTGCAGATATAACAAAGTCTCAACAGAGGAGACTTAAAAACCCAGAAGAGAGGTCCTGAAGTCTGACCAAGGTGGACAAGCAGAATTTTCTTTGATTGCTTTGTGTTCCTGGGTTATTTTTGCTGTTTCTTACATTTTTGTTTATTTTGATTACATCTCCTGTGTTTAATTCAATATTCCCAACCCAACTCCCTTTTCAACCATAAATTGTCTCTTGGCACTCCTTTGTTTTCCGCTGTACCCACCACAGTTCAACTGTAACAGTTTTTTTTGTTTTTTGTTTTTTAAGACACCCCACTTGCCCACAGTTCATAAGTGTCTTAATCTTATGTATAAACTAAACATTCCTATATTTGTTTTAAGTAGCCATCCCTGACCTGCATGCATCTAGTCAATTATAATCACATTTTGAGTCCTTTAAAAAAATTGGAGAAACTTAGAAGGGGTGCTTCATAGTAAATAGTTTGCTGCTGTTGGCTAACTGGACTGCTTTCCCCCCCACTATTCCAGCTCATTAGCAGAGCTCTGTATGGTAGGACGGTCTCTGTAGTATACTCTAGATTTTGAGTACCAAATTCTTATTATATTTTGATAATTTGAAACAGACATCTATCATTAATCACATCTGTTCTTATCTAATCAAAGGACCCACCAAGAGCCCATAGCGGCCACAATTACCCTTGACAGTTGGGAACCTAGAGTGATTCCATCTGACGTTTTCCAAGAGTGAGAGAAAAGTCTCAGTACTTATTTTAGGAGGACAATATATGTCTACGATTCCTAAAATAAGGTCATGTGCTTAATGAATAATCACAAATGGAGAAAGCAGTGCAGGTGAAGGGAATTCATTGTGACACAATGGATCATGGTACAGAACTGACAATTTAAACTGACTTTGATTTAAAAATAGAATCTTCATCAGTTATGGTACAGACGTGCTCAAATGTATTGGTACCACTCCACAAAAAACGAAGAATGCACAATTTCCTCTGAAATAACTTGAAACTGACAAATGTAATTGGCATCCACCATTGTTTATTCCATATTTAATAGAAATTGCTTTTGATTTTGTTTTTCAACATAATATTGTAAATAATAAAACAAATGAAAATGACATGGATACAAATAATGGGACCCTCAACCAAATATTTTGTTGCACAACCTTTAGAGGCAATCACTGCAATCAAACATTTTCTGTAGCTCTCAGTGAGACTTCTGCACCTGTGAACAGGTAGTTTGGCCCACTCTTCCTGAGCAAACTGCTCCAGCTGTCTCAGGTTTGATGGGTGCTTCTCCAGACTGCAAGTTTAATCTCTTTCCATAGATGTTCAATAGGATTCAGATCAGGACTCATAGAAGGCCACTTCAGTCCAATGTTTTGTTCTTATCCATTCATAGATTCTTTTAGCTGTGTGTTTTGGGTCATTATCCTGTTGGAGGACCCATGACCTGCAACTGAGACAGAGCTTTCTAACACTGGGCAGTATGTTTCGCTCCAGAATGCATTGATAGTCTTGAGATTTCATTGTGCCCTGCACAGATTCAAGGCACCCTGTGCCAGGCGCAGCAAAGCAGCCCCAAAACATAACCGAGCCTCCTCCATGTTTCACTGTACGTTTGTTGTTCCTTTCTTTGAAAGCTTAATTTTTTCATCTGTGAACATAGAGCTGATGTGACTTGCCTAAAAGCTCCAGTTTTGACTCATCTGACCAAAGGACACTCTCCCAGAAGGATTGTGGCTTGTCAATATGCATTTTAGCAAATTCCAGTCTGGCTTTTTTATGTTTTTCTTTCAAAAGTGGAGTCCTCCTGGGTCTTCTTCCATGGAGGCCACTTTCCCTCAAAAAGTGATGGATGGTGCAATCAGAAACTGACGTACCTTAACCTTGGAGTTCAGCTTGTATCTCTTTGGCAGTTATCCTTGGTTCTTTTTCTGCCATTTGCACTATCCTTCTGTTCAATCTGGGGCCAATTTTCCTCTTGTGGCCGCCCAGGGAGGTTGGCTACAGTTCCATGGACCTTGAACTTCTTAATAATATTTGCACAGGAACATCAAGCTGCTTGGAGATGGTCCTGTAGCCTTTACCTTCACCATGCTTGTCTATTATTTTCTTTCAGATCTCCTCAGACAACTCTCTCCTTTGCTTTCTGTGGTCCGTGTTCAGTGTGGTGATACCAAATGGCACAGTGACTACTTTCCTCCATTTAAATAGGCTGAATGACTGATTTCAAGATTGGAGATGTGTGATACTAATTAAAGAAACTAATTAGTTTGGAATATCACTATAATCCAGTTATTTATTATCTTTTCTAAGGGGTACTAACAAATGTGTCCAGGCCATTTCAGAATATCTTTGTAGAATGAGCAATAATTAATCTCTTTTCACAGCTTCTTTGCTTTATTCTATTGCATACCAAAGGCATGCAAGTATACATGATCCAAAAGCTTTTCATTTCATCACTTTTCAGGAGGAATGAAGCATTATTTCAATGAGCTGTAAGAATTCCAACAAATTTGAGCATGTCTGTACATTGTTGTTAATATCGCACACAACTTCCATGCATCTACAGCCTCATCCTGATGTATGCCTAGAATGTCCATTCTGTTTTGCAAAACAAATGTATTCATAGGTTGTTAGGTGTAGAGTTATTTGTCATTCAATTAAAATTGGACCAACATAAATCAAACCAAAGTGCAAAGGGTCCACTACAGATAGCTTCCACATACATTAGTAACATAGAAATAAATGAGCAACTGAACAGGAAGTGATAATCTCAGGTAACATATGATGTTATTTGAACATTTCTCAATCAATCAATCAATCAGTCAATCAATTTTTATTTGTATAGCGCCCTTCGCAGGCGTAGCCACAGATCGCTTTACAGACTGGAAAACATACAACAAAGTACAGCAAAATAAAATACATAAATACAATAAAGTAAAATAAATAAATATAGACCTGTAAACAGTTTACATGATCTAAAATAAAGTAAGTGAACATTTAAATAAATAAACCATTTAGGCATGGAGGAAAGAAAAACAAAAAACTCCTATGGATGGCATGTAGGAGAAGAATGAATCTCTGTGGATCCACGGCTTAGGTCCTAGGCCTAATGGTTGCCTCCCCTCCAGGCAGTATAGTTGTTACAGCAGCAAGGAGATCAGAAAGTTCTTTATCAGTGCTGCTGGCTGTGGTTTTCCCTCTGGAGGAGGCATCTCGCTGGCCATCGGGGGTCGGGGGGTTGGACCATCAACAGCTTTTGGGTGGCAATTGCTCATCAGACCTTGGGTGTGGATGCCCCACTGGGTCTCCGTGATGGGGTGCCTCAGAGGAGGGTTGTGCCTCATCAGACTTCCATGGTGGGGGACAAGGTGCGTTGTCGGCCCTCAGAGTCGGGTGTTGCTGGAAGACAAGAAGACAGTTGTGCTCAGATACTGGTCATGCAATGCAGGACATTTCCAAAGACAGTTGTGCAATTGCATGTCCATGGCACACCGGCGGTACTATGGACTAGAAAAACAGAGACTAAACAGATGAGTCTTCAGCCATGATTTAAAGGCTAAGATGAAAGGGGCATCTCTTACATTGGCTGGAAGATCGTTCCACAGCTTCGGGGCCCTATAACTAAATGCTCGACCAATTGTGGTTTTCTTGTGTATTTTAGGGACCACTAAGTAACCAGCTTCCTGTGATCTCAATGGCCGACCTGGAGTGTATTCGATAAGGAGATATTTTAAGTAGGGAGGTGCCAGACCCTTTAGTGCTTTAAATGCTAGTAAGAGAACTTTAAAGTCTATCCTGTAGTGCACGGGCAGCCAGTGAAGAGAAGCCAATACTGGAGTGATGTGTTCATGTTTTTTTGTTTTTGTAAGAATTCTTGTAGCAGCATTTTGGATTAACTGAAGTGCAGAAATAGCTCTGTTTGTGCTGCCTGACAGAATGGCATTACATTAATCCAATGTAGATGTAACAAATGCATGTATCAATTTCTCAGTGTTCTGTAACGAGAGGAATTGTCTCAGTCTGGCAATGTTTCTAAGATGGAGGAATGAAGATCTTGACACATTCTGCATATGTGGCTCAAAAGATAGATTTAGATCACAGATGACACCCAGGTTTCGTGCCATCTCCTTTGGGGAGAAATTAAAGTTATCAGTACTCAGATTTGTCAGTGCATGATGAACAGTTAGATTTTTGTCCCTTAAAATTAGATCTTCTGTTTTGTCAGAATTAAGCATAAGAAAATTTCTTGTCATCCATGTTTTAATCTTGGACAGACAGCAGATTCTGGTATTTTTAGGATGTACTGACAGATATAATTGTGTGTCGTCTGCGTAACTGTGAAAGTTAATATTTTGTCGTTGAATTATATCACCTACAGGGAGCATGTACAATGAAAAAAATATAGGTCCGAGGACTGAACCTTGTGGCACTCCGTATTTAACCTCAGTTATGTTTGAGTGGTTCTCATTAATCTGTACATATTGGACTCTGTTTGACAGATATGATTTAAACCATGACAACACATTGTGAGACAGGCCAACAAGGTTGACAACAATGTATTTCAGATATACTAAAATAGACAGGGAGTTCAAAGATATATTACATTCATTTTGTAATAACTCAAATTCATTTAAAGATATATTTAGATAGTTCTAGATATCAGAAAAGTATTTCCAGACATTTTCACATTTTTGAAGATATCTTGAAATTATTTGAAATATCTTGAAGTTAATTTGGCTTTCCATAACAGCATAACCCCTGTATGTATACAGCATGCAACAAATGCATTTTAATAACATGCTTCCATTTTTCACTAAGATAATAACTTAATTTCTCACTCTTTTATCTAAGGCAATTAAGTGAATGTGTATACTGATTATTGTAGTACAATAAGTATGTCTGCTGCTGAGGCATCTTTCTGTTTGCATAACTAGTCTTGTTTCCTTTGGCTTTCTATTTGCTCAATAAAGACAGCGCACTAATACAGAGATGAATCATTTTTCATTTTTTGCATGATGAAGGAGATTTCAAATAAAGAAGTGCCTGTGGAGCTCTTCAATTAAATTAATTTGCACATGCATGGAGAAGGGCATATGGGGTCTTAAGAGTGAGAATAAACCATACCCTCTAAAGTCCCAAGATTTAACAAAGTGAAGTGCTATGTCTTTTTAATTCTTTGAAGTATGAAATGAACACCACCTTTTTCAACCACTTTCGTTTGGTCCTGTATTTAGAGCATGTTTCTTAAGCACACACAAAAAGATATGTAATCTGATCTAAAATCTTTTATAATAAAGGAAAATAAAACAAAACATATTTTGAGGACACCGACACTATGCCCCAAAACATTTTGAGTATATAAAAATACAAACTATAAAAAATACGAATTCAGGTTAATGACAAACACCCTCTCATACAATTAAAGCATCCGGAAAACTTTGCGGTTATCTGAGAACGAGCATACTACCCAATTGGGGAGGGGCCTGTGTCGTTTCCATAGGATTTGTGAAAGGACGTTGTCTAAGTTGTCTCATGTGATACATCCTAAGAACAAATGTAAGCATACAGTAACTCACTACAGAAAACATATTGTCATACAAAGTATAGGGCTGTTTAAGTACAAAGCAGAAGTGACCTTTAAGTTGGCATTCATTTAATATGAGAGCAGAGCCACAAATAGCACAAGTATGAGGAAAAGGCGATAAAGGTTTCTTTGTTTTGTCTAAGTGCACCTGTAAAAGTAAAGTAAGTTACCAAATTAATTCAGAACATCAATGCTAGCAGTGTTTTTAGAAAATACATCAAGTAATCTAAAATGTTGTCCAGACTTTCACAAATCTTATATTAAAGCAAGGTTATTGGATACTTCTCAACTTCAAATGTTTGAATAAACCATGGACTGCATACATTTCCAAAGCTGTAGAAACCAGATTAAGATATGGATTTTGAACGGTGTCATACTGAAGTACCTACACATTTCAGTAACATAATCAAAGACGACTAATGTTCTTTTCATGCACAGAATATATATGCAGTAATTGGCACACTTATTGGAGCGCCCCCCCCTACTCCTTCCATAGTTATACAAATTGAATTCATCCACTGTAACCAAGAAGCATAGCAAATTGTTTTAATGTTTGATTATTACTCTAATTACTACAATTATTGATTGTCAATTTTGTTAATTATTTTAATATACCACACATACACTTAATTTAAAATAGACAAAGAGGAATAACCCACTGCAAAGTTAATATGCATAGGATGTTTTAAAATGTAAGATACCTTACATCTTAAACTGGTCTAAATTGGTACCACACATATACATATTATTTGAAAATCACTTACTACTGACTAGTGATTAAAACCTAGAAAAAGTTTAGCTCTTGGGTTTTACACTGGTAAGCATTTAAAGAAAGGTGTCAGGGCTTAGTAGATTCCAGTACGTATAACGTAGCTCACCAAGCTCTCACCAAGTACTTTGTTTTTGTTTATGATATATATATATATATATATATTTTTTTTTATTATTATTTTTTTTTTAATTAAAGGACTAGTAAAATGGGATGTTTGAATCAAAAATTAAAAAACACATTCCAACGGTTACCTACTCAGATTCCAGTTATGCTATTCTTGTTTACAAACAGAAGAACACTAACCATCTGGAGAAATAAACCTGTCAGCTAGCCATAGGCAAGAGATTAGCATCTGTATGACATGAACTGTCTTCCGCAGTACAACAGTTTCTTGAAAAGCCTCAGTAGCTTGCAGATAGGCAAGCGCAATAAGAATTGGAAAGCCACTTACACAGACAAAATACATATATAATTATATTTTTGGAGGCACGCAAACCCTGCTTTACGATGTAAAAACAAACATACATAAAAATAATGGGACTTACATGACTGTGATAAAGGCTACAAACAGAAAATTGCTGTTGACAATGTTGATATACTTGACATGTATTAGTCTCACAGCTGTTACATTAATTGGAGCTCTGAACACAAACCTATAATTTTCTCATTTTGGGGATCATTTCAAAAATAATTTATTATCATTGCCTTAGCTACTTGTTTTACAACTCATAAACAAACCCTAAAACGTGCTGTTTGACTGCACAGGTGTGAATTTTCAGACAAGAAGTGCACAGGGGAACTGAAGGAGTTGGAAGGTCAGCTGTGCCTTCCTCAATATATACCTATTCAGAACTATTCAAATTGCATACTCAAAATGCATTGTGAAAAGATAATATTAATCATAATCATAATCATTATCATCATCAGCTATATATATATATATATATATATATATATATTATTTTTGTTTTTTTTGATGATGTGTCTTTTGAGAATGATTAGACCTGATCATACATAGCTTTGGGGTTGGTTTATGTTTATTTACTTTTCATTATAAAATTGTAAATGTGCACAGACTATACACACCTTTGTGTAAAGAAGTGTAATTCTTGTGCATATTCTGTATTGTTTTTCAGTTTCAGAAGTCAGTCATATTAGCTACAGCACACCCACTAAAGGCTGTGGCACACTGGATCCGACACGTCAAACTTGCAACAGAGATCCTTTAAAGCTTTTTAAAATGGGTGATTTTTTTAAAGTGTTTTTTAAATTGTTTTTTTGAGTTTGCAGTGGGTCTGCTGAAGAAATAAGGAGCTTTTACATATTTTTTTATAATGAGGTAAAATAAATAAAAACCTAATCGCAAACAAACTACACCTCACCATAAACACGAAAGCAGAATGAATGGTTCAACAATAAACTGTGCAAATCTTTGTAAATAATATATCACATTTTTGTTACTGTACTTAATCACTTCCTAAAGAGAATTCTAGCTACTCATCCATAGGTACCATTCATGCCCAGCTCCTCTGCAATAGCTTGTCAGTAAATATTTATTCACTCTGTTATATAAGTTCTTCGTGGTTAGACACGCAAATGACAAGATTTTGCATTAATCCACGTCATTTTTAACTAATACAAATTGGATCGAATCAACCTCATTTAGATTCCAAAATGTATGGGTCACCGTCGTATGACAATTACGGACTCAGTGTGCAAGGTTAAATAGGGAATGCACATACTTGTTTTTTTTTCCCCTTTCTACGCACATAAAAATTGAATGCACGAGTGGATCCAGTGTGCATTGGCCTTAAAGACTGATAAGGTGCAGAAAATGTTTTTTCATTTATTTTGTGCCAGTCAACAATCAAGCATGTACTGTCTGTGTGTCATGTTTGCTGCAAATCTCTTAGATAAATAAAAAACAACTCCATTTAGTCTATTGACTCGTGTAAGAAGAGAATGTTTGAAGTACTATTTAAAGCCTGGTATAGTTCTGTTACATCCGTAATACAAACTACCAGATTGCTTCTGTTGTTTCCTTTCTGCTGTGTAGACGATAGGGAAATGCAGGTTTATAAAATCTGAGAACAAATGTGTTGTGGCGACTGACTATTTACTTCTGAGCAATGACATTTTGTGACTCCTTGAAGGCTTTTTCTCTTGGGAGCCATAGGGTAATTTTTCATATATGGAATTAGAGTCTCAGTTTATAACATTTTTCTGTAGCCTCTATTTACTTACCTCACACACTACACTACAGGGTGGAGTTTAATCTTACACATCAGATATGATCATCTGACCAGCTTCAGGTGCACAGAAACACCAGTGTTTAGTCCTTTTCCTGTCAAATCATTGATTACACTGTATGCTTTTACTGTTGTTGTTTTTCTTTCTCCTTATGTTTGTTTGTTTTGTTTCCTCAATAGAATACATATTATCCTGATAAATGCTCATATGCATTGAAGCTACAAACATAAAGACTTAATTGATATTGATATGTAGTTTTTTTCCCCCCTTCAGTATGTGGGTGTCATTTGGCATTTTTACTCAGTGCTATTGTATTAAGATTTGCCTTTAGAACTAGGAGCACTACAATCAATTTTTCCCATAGAATATACAGATAGTTTTTGTCTTTAATTGCATGTTTGAAATGTTCTACTTCAAACAATGTGACCCTTGGTTCCCTCCTGAGTGGCTCAATTAAGCACCCCGTGTACATGATGGGCCCAAAAGGCGTGTTGCTCAGTTTGAACATAGATCCTGACCAGCTGCCAAATCCTAATAGGCACTTCCATTGGCAGAAAGCAGTACATAGATGGCTGAATGCACCCACAATATGCAACGATAGTTCTTGAACCTTCATTGGTCAGATGCCAGTGGAAGCTGTGTCAGTTCAAGAAGGCCAGTACAACTTCACACCGAGAACAGGGTCAACAAAGTTCACTGTAATCTGATATTGCGCACTCTTAAAAAAAAAAAAATGTAAGTAACTGAATCATGTGTATGTAGGGTCAGTCAATACTTACTCCTTAGGAATACATCATCATCCCTTTATTCATGAACCTATTCCCTTTTAACTCATACTTTTATGCAGTGGAGATGTTTAGATCAGTGATTTAGAAGAAAAATCTCTTACGTGCTGCTCCAAAGGTTCAAATTGCTAAAGCTCTTCGATTGAGATTACTTCAGCACTTCACATCTGAGACACTAACTCAGCAAGGTCCATTTTCCAACTTTATAAATTGCTTCTTTCTTTTTAATATTTGTCCCTTTCATACCAAATGCCGCTCTTTCTTCAAGGTCATAGATGTTTCAGAATCAGGTCTGATGTTTCTGTACGTCAGCATGCTAGCTTGCATCTAAACTTAATATGCTTTACATGAAAAGCCACCGTGGCACATGTTAGCATTTTCAGTAACTAGTTGATGTAGACAGACATTCTTTACTCTCATTGTTACTCCTAATTCTTGGATTGAACTGTCTAAGTATAATTTAATATTTCCAATCCAACAAGCGGGATTTTCCATTCTACATTACTAGGTACTATATGTGAAGTGTAGCACATTTTCCATGCATGCTCTTACGCTGTGCTATGTATTTTGAATTTGTGGTCTCAGATTTTCATGTTGTTCTTTAAATGTAATTCTGTTTCCACATTTCCTATATTTTGCAGCTCCATGTGTCATTGACTGGACACATTGAAATCAAGTTGTTTTTCTAAACAGCTTCTAGATACAATTATAAGAACACACACTGTGCTATCATTAAGAGAACCTTTGGCGTTCTGAATACGAGACTCCGATGCCTGGATGGCTCAGTTAATGTGCCGTAGTGTCACCCAGAGAAAGGGCTTTTTGCATACCGTGCTTGGAATAACACTTTTCTGACTCATTCTATTAAGGTTTACCTAAGAAGAAAACAGCAGGATGTTTTGTTCTTAAGTGAGGCCATTATGCAGTGATCTTGATATTTCGGTTATCTTTTAACTTTATTTGGACATCCCGTTTAAGAGTTGTTATTCTCAACGTCAAACAATTTTGTATTAATTTAATTTCAAACATTTTTTCCCCCTAATCCGTACAGTTGGTAGTTCTCATGTCCTTTATGGTTTGTTTTTTCACAAAATGTGTTTAAATAGTATGTACTGAATATTTTAAACATATTTATGAGATCCTAACTCTCTATTATTTTATTAGTATTTTTATGATTAGTATGTATATGAAACTGCATAGAAACTGGTATTCATTTGAAATTAAATGTGGTGAACAGTCCAAGCATGAAGTGATTTTGAAAGTGAACACTATGCATATTAATTTTGGCTTTGGAAACCACTAACTAAGGGCTTGAGGCCAAGGTCAAAGCATTGCTGCTTCAGAGAAATATATAATTTTGCATAAAAGCCACTAATTGTGTCAATTTCTCAAGATTTCTTTCTTCATTTCTTTCATCTTACACACGACATATGGTAAATAGGGCAGAAGTGTCCAACATGGTGAAAATATTATATTTTCTAGGGCAATACCAGACAGTGAGATAACAAATCACAATTATAATTAAATTTTTTAAGCTTTTGCTCCTGACAATAAAATACTACATTTCTTGGGAGTAAAAGTTAAATGATGTAAATCTAGTAGGTATTGATTTTATTAAGACCTGTGTATAGTATTTGAGATTTAGATGATATATGAGTATGTGTGGAGAACACGTTTTGTACCTGAGGAAAAAGCTTTGAAAGTCAGCCTGTTAAAGGACTACCCTGTGGTAAAATATAATGTCAGTTTCTGTATAATTTTACATATCATATGTTCCCTGACAGTTTAGTATCTTCCAACTTCAGCCAGTTCACCGTGTTATAGTAGCTAAATGTCATAACATTTAAAAGGAGTTTACTGCCAAATTTCAGTTATTTGAGTTCAACAACAGGCTAAAACATGTATCTGGTCTATTTTAACACAACCAAGAATACATACGCTCTGGAAATCTGGTTTAATCAAGCAATTATTGTCTGCTATCATGCTAGTATAATAAGTAAACAAGGGAGAGGACCAAGTGTTTTTGTTTTGTTTTTTTGCTTTGTAACATGCTGGATGTGTTGTCTACAATAGATTGATTCTAGAACATATGCATTTTTAAGATAAAGGATACTTGATAAACCACTTTAATACTTGTCCTTAAGAAAATGTACATTATTATTTTCAAAAAAAAAACAACTACATGTTTTTCACTAAGTTGTCTATAATGTAAGTGTTTGCATGTGGCATTGCTCCCAGCAGAGTTGGGGTCAGATCATCTGAGAAGGATGAGAAGGTCAATTAGGAGCCTGCTGATGCTTCAACACTTCCTCCCTGTGGTTCCGTAAAGATAGCAAGGCTCCAGTAAATGGTCTGTGTGAATGAAGCAGGGAAGTAAAGAAAGAGATGAAACAGAAAATCTATACTTCAGTCCACGAGAAAAACAAAACAGAGGCACTGCAATGGAAACACGCTCCAGCTCAGACACCTTGAAAATTAGACTTACAAGAAATAGTTCAAAGATGGTTGCAAATGTAGTGGGTGTGGTTTGGAGATCCATGTCATATCATAACATTGAACTGGCATCCCTAACCCTAACCCTAACCCAGCCTGTGATTAAAATAAATAAATCAAGCAACTACACTCTTACCTGTTTTATTTGGGGATGTTTGTGTAAGTCAAACTTGCAGTCATTTTCAATTAATACTCCCTGAGGAGAAATTTTACCTCAGAAGAGTATATCTACTGGAAGGGTGGAAGATATTAGAATCCTTCTGATTGAGTTTATAGTGAAGGTGATTGATCATTTTCCTTACAGCTTGAAGACCCTCATTTAATGATATTCAATATTTTTCCCCTGGCATTTCGTATTATTATTAAGCTGAATATGAAATGGCACAGGAATAAACATCATGGAAGGATTTGTGTATTCCAAGCAGGTCACTTTACAATAGTAGGTACTCAGTAACTTAATCTGTATTCTCATAAATACAGTGTAATTATTCATTATTACAATGTACTTAATGTGTAATAATGATTGACAGTATATGTAAGAACACTTATCTTTTTACACTTTAAGTACATTGTAATAAAGCATAATTAGCACGTGAGACAGCTTATCCGATTTACCGATGAATAATGACAAATATCATTGTTTTTGACACACTATTGTAACATATGTACATGTAAACAAAACATATGTTACAATAGTGTGTCAAATACAATTATATTTGTCATTATTCATTGGTAAAACAGAGAAGCTGTCTCATGTGTCTCTTCATATTTTGAGCTTGAAGTTTGATTATATGTCTATTTGAATTTATTTTAATTTACTCGTATCGTTTCAAGGTTTATTATTCAGATAAGATATCCTCCTGACCCTTATAGACAATTTGTCGTAAGGTAGAGGCCAAGGATTGGTGTAGGTGCAAAAAAAAAAAAAAAATCTTAGGCACTGAGGTGTTAAAGAAACAAATTATGTAGGCTTATTTTATTTTTTCATTGAAGAATTTAGACATTTAACAAAGAAATCACAGTTTATACTAATGTCAAACATTAATGTAATGATGTAATTATGCTTACTTAACCATTATAATTAGCCCATTTTAAAAGACATCCACAAAGAGCATGTTAAACAAAATTAAGGATATGTCAATCAGCCATCAAAACAGTTCCATTTCAATGCACCTTGTTTGTTTGGCTTCTTGTTTCCCCATAGCCACAGGTTGTATGCTAATTGTAATCATGTTATTCCTATAATGCTGTAGCGTAATGTAGTGTTTTGCTCCATTGCTAAAGTTAATGTTATACTCCCAGACACCATCATTATGAATGGATTCAAGGCAACTTGTCTCTTAATAGGACTGATCATGTGTATTTTATTCACATGCTGTCATCACAGGTTCCATACTCACTCTTGATATCAGGTGGTTTAGTTTCTAGTGAGTTAGAAAACTTTAAACTCGTTTTCTAATTCCCTAATGTTGGAAAAAAATGATTAGATAGAAAATAGAAGAGCATCTTAATGAAAACCATATTCTTGGAGATAGTCAACACGGGTTTTGATGAGGCAGTTCATGTCTTACTAATTTATTAGAGTTCTTTGAACATGCAACTGCAGCTGTAGATCACGTGAAAGCATATGATATCATATACTTAGATTTTCAAAAAGCTTTTGATAAGGTTCCACACCAAAGACTGATCCTCAGATTGGAAGCTGTAGGCATTCAGGGTAATGTAAGTAGATGGATTATGAACTGGTTGATGTATAGGAAACAGAGGGTGTCAATTAGAGGAGTCGCTTCTAACTGGAGTGAGGTTGTTAGTGGAGTTCCACAGGGATCAGTACTAGGGCCTGTGCTTTTTCTAATCTATATTAATGATCTGGACTCTGTGCAATGTGGACAAGTGCAAGGTATTACATGCAGGTAACAAAAATGTCCACTATAATTACACGATGGGAGGAATAGAACTAGATTAAGTAACGCATGAGAAAAACCTAGGAGTCTACGTGGATTCCTCACTTTCTCCATCCAAACAATGTGGGGAAGCAATAAAAAAAGCAAACAGAATGTTAGGGTATATTGTCAAAAGTGTAGAATTGAGAACAAGGGCAGTAATGTTCAGACTGTACAATGCACTAGTTAGAGCTCATCTGGATACTGTGGACAGTTCTGGGCTCCACACTTCAAGAAAGATATCGCTGCTCTAGAGGCAGTTCACAGGAGAGCAACCAGACTTATTCCAGGTCTGAAGGTCTCCTACTGAGAGACTGAGGGAACTGAACTTTTTCATCCTGGAACAGAGGAGACTACGTGGGGACTTGATTCAAGTCTTCAAAATCATGAAGGGCTTCGACCACATCAAACCAGATCTGCAGGGACACACGCACCCGGGGACACAAATGGAAATTGGGCTTCAAGGCATTCAAGAGAGAAAACAGGAGACACTTCTTCACACAGAGAGGCGTCACAATCTGAACAAACTCCCCAGCAATATGGCAGATGCTGAAAGTCTGGGAACAGGATAGGATAGGATCCTTGGATCACTCAGTCATTAATGGACACCAAACGAGCACGATGGATCGAATGGCCTCCTCTCAGTTGTAAACTTTCTTTTGTTCTTATGTTCTAACTTCACTGTATCTCCTCTGCAGTTGTGCTATGCCAATATTTGATTGTTGCACTTGTCTGCCACATATTTTCCACTGTATAAATATATATATATATAAATATATTGAATTAATATGTCCTTTAGCTACCAAATATATTATATCTTGCATTATTTAACTATACAACATACTGTAATGTATCCATATCAAAGATGTAATTGATATTTGGATAAAGTTAACATCCAAATGAGTGAGTGTATGTGTGTGTGTGAATATATCTACAGATATCATCACCATCACCATCAGCCCATATTGATCCACTGCTGGATGAAGGCTCCCCAAGATGTTTCCACTTGCTTTGATCTACATCTTCTCTTGTCCATGTCACACCTAAAAAGCATATGATTTCATCCTCCCATCTTCTATGTGGTCACCTTCCAGATCTCTTTTTATCTCCTGTGATCCATTCAATAGCTTCCTTTGTCCATCTTTCATCTGTTCTTGCAATGTGTCCTGCACATTGCCATTTTCACTCTTTCAATGATGTCATACATTTTGGTTTGTTCTTGGGTCCATTCATTTATTTTTCTATTTCTTCTTGTTATTCCAAGCATACATCATTCATGGTACCTTTGCACTGTCTTACGTTTTTGGATGCTGGGGGGTAAATAGTTTTAAAATAAATATTTTAAGAAAAACACACTGCTTTATGAAGCTTCAAACACCTTAATTACTAATAAGTATATGTGTGTGTGTGTGTGTGTGCGCGCCACATGGTCATGGGGGCAGCATCATTGAGGTGCACTGGTTCATAGATAGGTGAATGACTTTGGATGGGAAGTCCAATACGCTTGGGGTCTGGAGTGAATGGAAAATTCCTTAGCCTGGGAGGGATAAAGTGGGCTGCTGGGAGCTGAGGCAGTGGGTCTCAGACGTGTGAGTGAGTGAGCTGTTATAAAAGGGATTGTGTCTGTTTTTAGTCAGATACTAAAAGCAGTGAGAGACAGCTGAATGCTCCTGCACCGTTGTTTATTAGTTTTTCATGAGCTCTCTAAAGTTTGGGAGAAATCGCATTTCACTCCAAAACAATAGCCTCCAGTTATTCTCAATAAGGCATGGCATGTACTTACAATGTTTTTCTCTGATACAAAATATATTGCTTCGTGATACCGACTCGCCAATGACAAGGGAATTACCAAAGATGGAAGTTCAGATACAGCAGATACCGCTTCTCTCCTTGAGGGGTTCTCCAAGGTTACAATTGCCAAAAAGATTAAATGCTCCAGTGGACAGTCCAGGCCACCACAAAAATAATATATTTAGGGGGGCAGGGGTTCACATATTTACATTAAGTTTTATGAGAGAACAGCAGGATGTTATGAAACCAAAGATGCACAGTAAAGAAAAAAAAAATTAACTAACAGGAATTTCAGTTACAATACGGTGATTTGATATGCTTATCGATCATGCAAGAACATTCTTCCTAGAAATGAGCCACTTGTTGGTCAGAGGGACATCACCATGAGACTTATACAATTATTTATATTTGATTCTTACCAGATTTAGTCAACAGCTGAGCCTGGCCATCTGGCTTGAGATGAGACTCTTAGCTTGGTCAAAGTGGTCATATAAAGCGCTGCATGCCAAAAATCTAAATTTAAAAAATGTGTCATTATTAAACTACCTATATCCCATTTGATTGATCGGATGTTAAACGTGGAGGGCAGGCTGTATTGAAGGTGTTAATAGTCACAATTATAAAATATATGCATATTTTCATAATTCCTTTATCTTTTGGCTGAACAAAGCATTCACATTTTAACTTCTCTTTGATTAAAAACGCATTTCAGAAATGGGTGTTACCTACACAAATCTCCACTTGTGAGAGTGTAGAGGTTGGGGGTGGTGAAAAAAAGTATTGTCTTCATTTTCAGAATCAATTATGAACATCACAGACAAAAAGGGAAGAGATGTTATGACTTTGTATCTGCACATTTTACATACACGTGTCCTGCTCATTATTGTCATGCTTTAAGCAAGACAAACATAAAGCAACACTGCTATCAGACAAGCCTGGAGAGAGAAGGAGGTTTATTAATAATTTAATGTGCCTACTACCAGAACAGAGAGACAGGAAAAGAGAGAGTGAGAGAGGAGGAGAGGGAGAGGGAGACACAGATAACACAGAGCCAAGCAGAGCATTCACTGCTTGAATAATTATGGGACTATATGTGTGATGTGTCTTCTTGGATGCCTTAGGTTATATGTATCTAATTGCCAGAAATGCATACAACAAAGCTGCATTGTTCAGAAGAGAACACATTTAGCCTACACGAGTGACGAAGCGACAGACTTCAGTGTCTCGACTGTCAGATCTGTAAGTGCAAAGAAAGGGAGATTCAGATTTAAGATCTTCAAACAGACAAAACAGAAATTGATAAGATGTACACTGCACCTTGGCTCGGCAGTTCTCTATACTGTACACACCACACGGCATATGGGAAATGCATGTGCCTGATCTAAATATATATAATGTTACTATACCATGACGAGTTTTACTTAGAAATGCAGTGAAATAAATACTCTGTAATTACTTTAATATGCGGGTTGTTTTATTAAGGCTGTTTGTTTATTAATTATTAAAGACTTCAATATTGTACTCATCTGTCTGGCTCCATTGAATAAAAACAAAATGTATCAGTACTGACCTCTTAAATTAAATAATGACGGTATATTCATGTCACAATCAAGAGTTACTTTAAAAAATACAACAGTGAATATGTATGGACACGTGACTGCAAGGAACACATTCAGCAGTCACATTCCATTATGTACCATGTGTATTTTAATTAAAATTAATACAAAATAGCTATTAGAACTTAACTGCCACCACCCCTTGCAAAAAAGGGAATATAGAAAGTAAGCAAAAACAATAATTCCACTGTGAGTCATTCATTAATTCACACTAAAATGTATTCCCGGAGGGCAAAAACACTGGAATATGGAATCCCACATTTTCATAAAAACTATCACAATTTATAGGAAACCTGTTTACTGCAGCTGAGAGGTCTTTTTTTTTTTTTTTGCCCGTTACCATGCATTCATTTCAGATACGTGTTAATTATCAAAGAAAGCCTGCCATGATTAGAAGAAAAGACGCTCCACAGCCAAAGCATGTTGTGGTTTTGCGGAGAAACTGGGGCCTGCGAGCGCACAGAAGAGTTGCTTGGCAACTGCAGTGAACCATTCTGCAGCAGCAGCCGGGGACGCGTGTGCAGACGGGCTCTCTCCTCTCTCTCTGTCCTCCAAACAGTTCACACCAGGCACATCATGTAGGACCACTTTCCTTGTCTATAATCTTAATGTCTATAACTCTTTTGTAAGACCTGTATGCTGTGGAATGGCTTGTTTAGCTGCCAGGGGAACGGATCTCGACTCTAATCCTGCCGTGCGCTACACTTACTGATGTCTGCGGAGCCGCCACAAACCCTTCCGTGTTTGTGCTGATGAAATGCATCTGTGTACAATTCTGATAAGAGTAATTAAAAGATTAAAGGGTAGTGAGGGATTTATTTCCCAGGTGCAGGGGATTCATGATTTCAATTTATAAAGTTCACTGATCATAACATTTGTTTTTAAAGAACTAATGAACGTTCTATCGGTATACTGTGGCACAATGCAATTTTGTACACATGCAAATGGGCCTCATGGAACACGGCATCAAACATCATACTGCCATCTAGAACATTGTATTGTTTTATGAAGCTGTATACTGATCTTTCATGCATGAAATATATCATGGACACAAATGGTGAGTTTTCCAGCCTTTCCCTCCAAAACCATTGTATTTGATCTAGGGAAACATCCAAATAATTCAAAATACTCAGCTGGAATACTTATAACTCATTTGCAAAAAAAGAGGAAGCTGGAGTCTAAACAATATATAAATGTCACAATTGTCCACAGGAATGAACTTGAGTGTTTACCCGTTATATAATTGGATAACAAAAACTAATCCTGTAGTTAATTACTTTGAGATTCCTATTGTGTCCATGCAAGATGCTCTAGACAAAACCAGATAACAATAAAAACAAGATACAAACAAAGAAAATAAACTACTATTACTTTAACGACATTTCAATTAAATGAACAATAACTGAATAATACAATTTTCAAGGCCTAGCAAAATTCAAAATAAATGGCTGCTGCTGTAGTATGACGTCTGTAGCGCATACTAAAGGTTAATTGGGGTACTGACGACTGTGTTGCTCTGTACATGTGTGGTAGGGCTCCGCCTGACCTGCCCTTAATTAGTTTATTGGCCAGAGAGCCGTCTCATTGGAGCTGTCTGATTGACCGATTGACCATCATGGAAATACAGTTCAATTATTTTATATGCTCTGATATCACTGAAAAGTAAATATAGTTTTTCATGAGAAATGTTCTTTCTCTTTTTTTAACTATAAGACATCCAGAATATTATTATTATTATTATTTAAAAATGTATGGTGTAAATACTTTCTATTACAGCTGTATTTTGTTCTCTGCTACAAATCAGTGGTAACACAGAAAATGACAAATGCTATACAAATGTATTATTTTGCTTTTTAAAGTTCTGAAAATATGTTGTAATTTTACTAAATGTAATTCTCATTTGATCAAACCAAGCCCAGATATTCTCACCTCGGAAACTGCAGACAGACATGTCACCATTGTTTCCAAAGACACTGCATGATATTTAAAGAAACAAATGAATTCTGCTTCAAAGGGCTTATTATAATTAATATATTATTGCTAGCTGACTTGCATTGTGTTTGCTCACATGAATGAACCAGCCACACTGCAGTATTCAATAACACAGGTTCCTTTCAACTGTGAAGAGGGATTCATAGCTACATGTACACAAAATCCTTGCCAAAATAGAAGCATTTACATTTCTTGATAATTATTTCTGTCTGTCTTTATCTTGGTTTGTTTGGGCTACACACACACAATGTATATAATGCCAACAGAAAAAAAAAACATGGCATTCCTGGTATTATTGCTTAAAAGTATTTACTAATATGTTGATTACACTATTTGTATTAAAAGTAGTGCTAATTGGGAAAACAGTATTATATTCCCACATAAAAGTCCAATGGAATGCTTTACAAATTAAGTCTGTATTGTCAACCTTAATTAACTGTCATTGATAATGATCCAGTTATCTTGTTTGAATGTGCTATAATAAGAGATTGTGCTGTACCTGTGGAAAAAGTTAATCACCTATTATCATACGACTACTTCTTCCAGGATAATTCCTCATTGGATTACAATGAATAACTGCATTTTGCCATGTCAAATAAGACTCATCTGTCTTTGATTGGTGGATGGCAATGCAAAGCTGGAGATGAGGGTGTCTTCGAATCCCTGGATGAGGCATTACTGAAAGAAAATTTCTAATGGTAACCTCTTTATAAAACAGTTGATGTTGACTAAGTTAGAACAGGCACAAATCGCATCAAGTGCCTTTCGTACAGATGCCCTCTTTAATTGCTAATGGTCTCTTAGGCTTAGATTGATTTTACAGAATTATGCTTAGTCACATCTGTGTATTAAGAAACGTATGCGATTATCCACCATATCTAATTTCAAGCTCTACACATTCAATTTTTTTATACACAGTTCTCTCTCTTTCTCCCTCTAAAGACTATTAAAAAAAAAGGTTAAAGGTTGAGTCACTACTACCTGAAATGGTACTGTTTTAAATTGCATCCTACTTCTGTACGGGAATACGGCTTCCATTTCACATACAGAATATTTTTAAATCTTGTAGTCATAACACTAGTATTGTATTATTATCAACACAATAAAATATTGTCCACAAGTCACAGTGAGTAAAATTAAGGTATAAGAGAAGATTATATGGGTGGTACTTAGTTGAGAGGAGATTTCCCATGCTACCTTTATAAGTAGTTGTTGCTGGGAGTTGCTGACATATTTAATAATAATGATAATAATAACAATATCTAATTGACTTAATATGTACATGAGCCAGTAAAATGTGGTCACTCAAAAATAAAACAGTAAAGAAAAATCTGGAAAAACTATTGATTTGGATGAAAAATAACTTTCACACAAGAGCAATATGCAAGCAAAAATAAGCTCTAATTATAGTCATGTCTCTTGTTGTGTCACAGCTGAGTCATTCGTAACAGCACACACAGCCACAAAACTGTCTTCTGGCAGTCTCCTTTGAGATCCCATCACTCTTTTCATCTGACCCAAAGACTGTTCTGTAGCGAATAGACTGGGGCTTCTCCCCACAGGCCCGGCACTCATCCGATTCGCCTGGCGCCCGCCAAATCTGTGTGCATATCAGGGAGTCACCACATGCTACCTTTGCACCCTCGTTCCCAAAGCACACAACATGCACACCAAGTGCAATATGTCACTTAATCACAGTATCACCTGACAATCCACTCTCTGTCTATGTATCTATTTATGTATAGTCCATAGTGAAAAGTAATATTGAAATCTTTCACGTCATTTTTGGGTCACATTCTTCCAACTGGATATTGAACCTTCTAAAAATATAATATAATTGCTAACTAGTTTGAAGTACATGTTTTGGTTGTAGAAACTTATATAATACTGAGAAAATATTAATATGTACTGGGAGAACAACCTGGGAGAATGGGTTTAATGGGATGCTTTTAAGCGGGGATATTAGGATGAGTGGCACTGGAATGAAGGGACTGGATTTCCTGGTCAATTTCTCCTACTGTTATGTATCTAACATTTTTCAATATCACTATCTAAACATAAAAAAAGTCTCACTTGAACCCCACATTCACTAACTATTACATTGTTGGTAAAATGGGCTTTAAAACCTTAACAGCAATTCTTCATGTAAATGGCCTTCCACAGCACTTTAAAGAGCCTACATCACAGAAGGAAACCATTTATTTTCCCTTTTCAAGAGCTTATTTCCTTCTTTATAAAAAAGACTGACGTGCAATTCTGTAAGTGATAAATTACTGAAATGACAAATTCCTTTTCAATTAGGTTGAAGAAAACACTCAACAGCAGTTCTTAACCTAAATTAAGGAGGAAATCAGATAAAGGAGCAGACATTAGCTGGACATTTTGCTATCGTGTTTGCTATTAAAATGACAGCAGTAATGTCTATAAGCGATAAAAAAAATACAGTCAACAGAACAATAAATAAATAGCAAGTGCCTTACTTGTAAATAAAGCACCCCATGTTAATTATCAATTATAATGTTCTGCAAATACTGGCGTCCCATCCTGGGTGTATTCCTGCCTTGCACCCTATGCCAGCCGGGATTGGCTCCAGCTTCCCCGCGACCCTCACCAGGATAAGCGGCTTCGAAAATGGATGGATGGATGGATAGATGTTCTTGCAATTTATTGAGATAATGCACAAGGTTATTTTTTGTACCACATTTCAATATATTTGGGAAAAATCTAACTGCTTCTTATAGTAATGAATTTTAAATAGTCAGATAAGACTGACACTCTTTTTCAAATGGGCTAAAGTGTGCATTGAAAACTCCTCCACAACGTGAGCTTCACCTGATCAGCTCAGCTCTTGGCCATGTTGTCACTTGGTCACTTTTCCTAGATCAAGGAATGTCTTAGAAGTTCAACACTTTTTAGGATTAGTGGTTGATATCACTGTTCCATATCCAGATATGCTGAGAGATCTTCTCCTTTGAACAATGTCTAAACGAAAATTGTAATTTAGCAGTGGACAATGGAATACCAGGCAGCTTTTGAGGATATTAAGCTGCTCTTTCTTCAGGCCCTGTCTTAATATATCCTGACTTACAACTACCATTTTGTTTACATACAGAAGCCAGTAATATAGCACTGCATGTAGTGTCCACTCAGCAGATCAATGATGCAGACCATGTCATGGCCTATGCTTTTCAAAAACTGTAGAAATTATTCTGCATTCAAGAAGGTGGGCAGCAGAAGAGTGTTGATCTCATCTCGAAGGGAAACAGCTTGAAATTGATACTGATCATGCAACTTTAGTTTGGACATTCAACAATCCTAAACCAACATCCAGGCATAGTGTTGGGATTTCCATTTGCAAGGCTTTGATTTCCATGTTTTGTGTCGGACAGGGATATATCACGTGCCCTCAGGTGCCCTCAAGTCACAAGCCATCAGGGCCTGGTGGAGATAATCTTCCACTGCAAGGCATTTCTTATGTAAAAGAGCAATGTGTTCTGAAACAGTAGGTTCCTGAGAATTATGGTACCAGCTATGCATACCTCTGCCACATTGAGAAGACTTTTTACACCATTTTCACTATAACTCACTAGTTGGACACCAAGACCATCCCTAAACCACTTGGCATGACATACTGGACCCAAGTTCTTGAAGATGTCTAGGGGCACTCAAAGAACTGTCTCATCTGTCAACAAGTTAAACCCCCCTGCCTTAGGCCTGCTGTGCTACTACAGTCAACATAATTAACAATTTGGACTGGATAATCACAATATAGCTCATTACAAGAAATAGTATTGTAAAACCCTGTGAGATATACAGTATGTAGCCCTATTACAAAATCACAAATGTGTAGAAACGTGTACCTGCTCTTTATTTATGAATATTAGAAAGTGGGTTCTAATAATAAAGGTCAAAGGTCTAAATGTGGGTTTGGTCAAGGACTTACTGTACTTTGAATACACTTTGAAAAGTGTAACAGCAAAGAAGAAATGTAATGTTTATTAGTTAGATACAAAATATTATATTTTACTAGTAGTGTGTTTGTCTGAGTTCTAATTTTAAGGAAGACTTATCATCAGTATATGTCTCCTTTGAGCTTAGTAGCATAAAAATGATTCATTTTAATTAAAGGGGGTAATTACTTTGCAGTCTTTCCGGTAAAGCAAGTTTTATTCTTCTTAGTCATGCCAAATAAATAAATAACTTTTTTGTAATTATTGGATTGCAGATATCATGTTGAAATGTTGTTATTTGATGTGACCTGAGGCATGAATTCTGTTTTTCAGTAATTTCCACTAGACTTTATTTCCTTCCTCAATTAAAGAGAGGAAAAAAAATGTTCAGGGAGAGGGTGTTTTCTGGTACTCAGATATATTTTAGAAGAATTATAGAGAATTGCTGGAGTTACAGATCACAATATGTTTCAGAGAGGTAATTAAGCAAACAAAGACATGCATCACAAACTCTAAATCAGTACGTCATTTGGAGGACAATTGTTTTGGTTTACTTGTTTTCTCACTGAGTTAACCAAGGGTATACTGCAAGAAACAAAATCCTCCCTTTGGGTTTGTCAAACAAATTTCACAAATCATTATTGAAGTGCATGAATAAAGCTCAATAAAGAAACAATACACCTTAATATGTATAGATTAGTATAGCTCTACATGAACATGGTTTATTCCAAAGGTTTATTAATCACTTCCTTTGCTATCTGTAAAGGTCTGTGGATGTTCCATTAGATTAACACTCAAAAGACACAATCTATTACTGACTACTGAAACAAAAGCTCTTCAGTTTCCACGCAGAATGACGCATCCCTTATTGGGATTGAAAGATTAACCTACGAGAAAATTATTGTTATCTAACGTGCACTTGGATTGTTACAGTCTAATTCTGGCAGTTTGAAAGAAATCTGCCTAATGCCTTTTTAATTGAAACTGAAACAGCCCCACTTTATTATAAGTCGATTCCCTTCATAATGCCTCATTCATACCTGTGTGATCTACTAAGGGCAACGGATTTATGAATTGTTATTTGTAATGCAGGGCTCATTTTCCCTGGCAAATGCATGCTGTTTCGAGTATTATCCCCCGTCTTATGGAGCCTTCTGTCAAATGAAATGGATGCACATGTCAGTGAATGTGAGAAAAAGCAGGAGCTGTCGAGGGAGAGCAGTGATGACAAGACTGGCAGTTTCCATGGCTACAATGCCAGTGGACTGTGCAGGGTATACGACCTCATTCCTGAGAAAATGCTAATCGCGCTGAAGCTCACTATAGTGCATTTCCGAAGACATTTTGATGGCTAGTTTGTAAAAACTATCGTTCTGATTTTGTTAATCCTTTGATGGTTTACTATTCAAATTATCATCAATCCCAGTGTAAGAACAGTCATGGTAAAATGCCGAATACGGGTCATATGTTCATCTGGGATGTACACTTAAGAAGAATTTTAAGCTGGTTCACGGTAATGATGATCGAGCTTGGTTATCACGAATGGATATTCCCCATGTCAGAACCTGTTCTTTATCAGCTGAAGTGTACAATGTAGTATACGGAAATTAAACTTTTAAATGAGTCTGTCATGTTTTATTGAATAAGTAATTTGACGTCTATATAAACGAGATTTCAGTTTGTAGTTACCAGTTTGAACTCATTTTGAGACAAACTGTACAAATACAAATATGTCATTAGTATCTCATTATACACTCGTCTGCTAAGAACTATAAACAAAGTCTGAGGTTCTTCAAAACCAATTAAATAAATCGATATGGAATACACAAATACAAATTATGAGGTCACAGCGGTTGATCAGACAGAATTATTTTTTTCATTCAGTGTGGAGATTTAATGTAATATCTCTCTATACCAAAAACGTTGTCAGCATGAAAAATCGCTCAACAATCTAAAGTGGAGATATTAAATCCATAAACCAATTTACAAGAAACAGTTGGGGGAAACTTACACTCACCTAAAAGATTATTAGGAACACCATACTAATACTGTGTTTGACCCCCTTTCGCCTTCAGAACTGCCTTAATTCTACGTGGCATTGATTCAACAAGGTGCTGAAAGCATTCTTTAGAAATGTTGGCCCATATTGATAGGATAGCATCTTGCAGTTGATGGAGATTTGTGGGATGCACATCCAGGGCAAGAAGCTCCCGTTCCACCACATCCCAAAGATGCTCTATTGGGTTGAGATCTGGTGACTGTGGGGGCCAGTTTAGTACAGTGAACTCATTGTCATGTTCAAGAAACCAATTTGAAATGATTCGACCTTTGTGACATGGTGCATTATCCTGCTGGAAGTAGCCATCAGAGGATGGGTACATGGTGGTCATAAAGGGATGGACATGGTCAGAACCAATGCTCAGGTAGGCCGTGGCATTTAAACGATGCCCAATTGGCACTAAGGGGCCTAACGTGTGCCAAGAAAACATCCCCCACACCATTACACCACCACCACCAGCCTGCACAGTGGTAACAAGGCATGATGGATCCATGTTCTCATTCTGTTTACGCCAAATTCTGACTCTACCATCTGAATGTCTCAACAGAAATCGAGACTCATCAGACCAGGCAACATTTTTCCAGTCTTCAACTGTCCAATTTTGGTGAGCTTGTGCAAATTGTAGCCTCTTTTTCCTATTTGTAGTGGAGATGAGTGGTACCCGGTGGGGTCTTCTGCTGTTGTAGCCCATCCGCCTCAAGGTTGTACGTGTTGTGGCTTCACAAATGCTTTGCTGCATACCTGGGTTGTAACGAGTGGTTATTTCAGTCAAAGTTGCTCTTCTATCAGCTTGAATCAGTCGGCCCATTCTCCTCTGACCTCTAGCATCAACAAGGCATTTTCGCCCACAGGACTGCCGCATACTGGATGTTTTTCCCTTTTCACACCATTCTTTGTAAACCCTAGAAATGGTTGTGCGTGAAAATCCCAGTAACTGAGCAGATTGTGAAATACTCAACCGGCCCGTCTGGCACCAACAACCATGCCACGCTCAAAATTGCTTAAATCACCTTTCTTTCCCATTCAGACATTGAGTTTGGAGTTCAGGAGATTGTCTTGACCAGGACCACACCCCTAAATGCATTGAAGCAACTGCCATGTGATTGGTTGGTTAGATAATTGCATTAATGAGAAATTGAACAGGTGTTCCTAATAATCCTTTAGGTGAGTGTATATCTCCACTTTAGCTGGCTGAGCCATTGTTTATCCCACGTTGACAATAGTTTTGGTATAGATAGATTACAATAACATTCTATTGAACTTTTATTATCCAGTAGTTGAATCTTAATAGCTTTTCCATTGAATATCTATTTTATATTAAATTGGGCCATGCAATCTAAAGAGTTACCAAATTAATTTAAATACACTTTTTTAATATTTTGAATACTTTGAATGTGTTCCTTATTCTGTGATGTTAAAGGACCACACATACAATTGCATTTGTTTCCTCTACACTACAGTACAGATATCAACCCTATAAAATCCTGAAATATAACACATACAAAAATGCTAATAGAAAACTCTTAATCTGTTATGGTCAGGGTACATACATTAAAAAGGCAATGTATATATTTAATTCTAACTGTCATTGCTTACACTTTATTTAAAACTAAAAAGTAAATACTAACAAGAAAAAAAAAAAATTCTGTACCTGAAATTCAACAATGAGGAAAATGCAAATATAATATAAGGTGTGTGTTTTTCGCAGCATTTAATTGGACACCAAACTTTTTTAGGTTAATTTTGTCCAAATTATCCTTCTGTTTTTGTCTTTCTTTCTATATTCTATATTTAATATTGTGCTGTAAGCAATGCCCAAGAAGAACCTTCTAAAGAATAGCACATTCCCTCTCATCTAGTATTCACGTGTGAGTTAAACATTTACAGAATACCATAATCCTTTCATCCTTGATTAAAACAAACAATAAAACAAAACAAATGACATATAGACTAAACCGTGTACACAAGGATGGGAGAGGCTGTGATAACACTACACAGTAAATCTTACAAGCCACTCAAAATCTACTGTAAATGGCTTCTCTTCAGATTCTATCAGTTTGCATTCTGTAAGCACAAGTAGAAATCTGTCTGGGTCTCCCTTATCTGTATTAAACGTTACTGTGGATCCATCTAAGGTTGCTGTTGAGAAAAAAAGGTACAATAAAGGATAAGCAAACCCTGGCACTCCAACAGTAACAAACCAGAGATTGTAAATAATCTAAACCGACTACTACTGGGAACTGGGGAAGCACAAATGATAAACTAGGATTAAGAAGATCTCAGAGGGGAAAGGCTAACATAACATTCAGGTGCTGAGAGTCAACAGGGAGATCAGTATAGCCATCCAGCTTGAATCCAGAAACTCCTTATGGGGTATTTTCTGCAGTTAGTGGTACACTCACGTAATCTATACAAAAATAAGACGCATTTGTATTTATTTTTATTACAGGTTGAGTTTATGTTAATACTACAAATTACATCGATATACAAAAATTAGTCTTGCAGAAGATCAATTTCACAAGATTTGCTCTTCATTTAATATAAGCTAAACACATCAGTTAGATAATTATCACCAATAAAATAAATTAGTCAGTAGTCTACATCACTAATTAGTAATAACAGCAACCAATCAGACATGGCTACATTTCTTATTTCCTTATAAATGTGTTTGTTTGTCAGCGCCAGCAGCCTCCGTGCCCCCCTTCCAAAGGGCCAGGCTTACAAAGGGCAGGGACTCTAGCTGTGGGACTCCAGTGAGGAGAAGACTTGCGAGGAGATGCCGCACAGCAACAACATGAAGCCATGACGATCTCTCCAATTCCTGTCCTGCTCTCTCCTTCCCTCTAACCTCATCTCCCTGCCTCTCCCCTCCTCCTCCCTCCCCTCCATTCCTCTCTCTGGAGGCCTGTGGAACTGCCACTCAGCTTCCAACAAGGCCGACTTCATCTCCTCCTTCGCCTCCAACCACTCTCTGGATTTCCTCGCTCTCACCGAGACATGGATCTCCCCTGAGAACTCAGCCACCCCTGCTGCCCTATTCTCTCTGTTTGTCCTGTCCCACTCCCCCCGTCTTACCAGGCAGGGAGGAGGAACAGGGATCCTGCTCTCCCCTTCTCTCCTCTTCTCTGTCCCCCCTTTCTCTCCTCTATCACGACTAACAGCTTTGAATTCCACGCAGTGGAACTCGCCTCTCCCTCTCACCTCTTCCTTCTAGTTCTCTACCGTCCCCCCAGTCCACTAGCCTCCTTCCTGAATGAACTTGACTTTCTTCTCTCCTCCCTCCCCTCGCTGTCCTCACCTACTATCCTCCTGAAAAACTTCAACATCCACCTTTCCAACCCCTCCTACTCTGCTGGATTTCTTCCCCTCCTCCACTCTTTTAACTTCTCTCTCTCCCTGTCTCCCCCCTCTCACAGGGCAGGCTGTCAGCTAGACCTAATTTCTCTAGAGGCTGCTCCCCTTCGACGCTCTCCGTGACACCCATGGACATCTCAGACCACCACTTCATCTCTTTCTCCCTTTCTCTCCCCTCCCACCTCTCCTCAGAAGTACCACCCTGTCTCCCTACTCCCCTTCCTCTCAAAAACCCTTGAGCATGCTGTCCACCATCAGCTCTCTGCCATTCTGTCCCATCACTCACTCCTGGATCCTCTGCAATCCGGCTTCTGCACAGCTCACTCCACTGAGACGGCTCTCCTGGCAGTCACTGACTCCCTTAGCTGTGCTTGAGCGGCCTCCCTCTCCTCAGTCCTCATCCTCCTTGATCTCTCCATAGCATTTGACACAGTCGATCCCCTCTTCGCATCCCATGGTTTCTTTTACCGCTTCTACACAGATGATGCCCAGATCTTCCTGTCCTTTCCCTCTTCTGACCCTCTCATCCCCTCTTGCATCTCTTCCTGCTTGTCTGCTATCTCTGCCTGGATGCACTCGCACCACCTCAAGCTCAACCTCTCCAAATCGGATCTCCTATTTTTTCCCCACCCTTCCACACCTTCTGCTGATCTCTCCATCTCAATCCCCTTGGAATCCACGACACACTTCTTCCGCTAAGAACCTAGGAGTCACCCTCGATCCTGCGCTCTCCTACACCCAGCACATCACCACACTGACACGCACCTGCAGATTCTTCCTGAGCAACATACGCCGAATCTGACCCTTCCTCACCTACTACTCGACTCAGCTGCTCGTCCAGTCCTTGGTCCTCTCCCGCCCGGACTACTTCAACTCCCTCCTGGCCGACCTGCCTGCAACTACTACTTGCCGCTCCAGCTCATCCAGAACTCTGCGGCTCGTCTGGTATTCTCTCTGTCCCGATTTGCACACGCTACTCCACTGCTCCGTTCCCTCCACTGGCTCCCGATAGCGGCACACATTCAGTTCAAGACATTGACCCTCACCTACCGCTGTCTCGACCACACTGCACCGAGTTACCTTCAGACCCTCATCTCTCCATACATCCCCTCCAGACCACTGCGCTCTTCCAGTGCCAGAAGACTAACTCTACCTCCTTTCCACTCTCCTTCCTCCAGAGCCGCTCCTTCTCATCCCTGGCCCCTAAGTGGTGGAATAACCTTCCCACTGAAACAGCAGCAGAGTCCTTGACCTCCTTCAGGCACTTACTCAAGACACATCTTTTCAGACAGTACTTGTAATATTAGTCCTTTACTCTCCTGTAAGATAGCAATTTACAGCGTTTTATCATACTTCTTGTCTTGTGTTACTAGTAGTTATTTTGATTTCCCCTGTGCTCCCTTTCCTTTGGCCCTTGACTGTGACCTAACATCTTGTCTGCACTCAGCTTTTACATTCCAGGATGTAAAACCTCATATATTGTATACAGTTGTGTAAATTTGAATTTGTAAAATGTATTATGCTTTGAATTGCACTGTATTTTGTAAATTTGAATTTGTAATGTTTTATGCCTTGAACTGCACTGTATTTTAGCACTTTGTATTGCGCTTATTTTTTGTAAGTGGCCCTGGATAAGGGTGTCTGTCAAGAAATAAATAAACAATAATAATAATAATTTAAAAAGGGGTGTTTATTTGTGATTTGAAATTGTGAACAAACAATCAAAACATCTTGTAAGTTAAATACTATTTTATTTGAGTGAAACATGGTAGCTCCTATTGAAACAGAAAACAATGACATCAATGTAAAGTGCTGACAGTATATATTGAAATGGATATATTGTATGGTAATGAAAACAGTGACGATGAAAATAAAGACCTAATTAGAGATATAGTGATTCAAACTGTTATGTGAATGAAAGCACAAAAGTGAAAAGTTTAGCTCTCATTTGGGAAGTGCATTAAAGCTTCAGTGATATAATTAATGAAAGAAACATGAAGCTTTCATTATTGTAATTCTTAGTATTGTAAATAAAGACAGGGGTGAAAAAGAAAAAAATAGACTGATTTTATCAATGACCTACACGGTACCAAGAACAAGACTACAACAACATGGATAATAGGTATATTAAAGAGAGAGAAAGGAGTGCTTGAGAACTGTAGATTTTCAATGTTAAGGCTAAACATGGAGCATAGAAAAGTAGCCATGGATTATATGTTAATAGAAAAACTATTACAATCCTGTATACAAAAATGCTACTGTCTGATTCACTGCAACAATTAATGTATAAAACTATTGTGGGGTTTATGCTGAAGTTTTGTAGGTTCAACATTAAAAATAATAATAATAGTATTGATATAAGCAGGAAACTAATGCATTTGCCAGTGTGCAAACAAGAAACAGAGGGATACCAGGTCAAACAGAGACTAGCACACAGGGTTTCTAGCAACAGCAGAATTGCAGGCAATACTCATTGCATAGCCAGCAGGCTAAACAAAATTGAATAGAAATCAATTGGGCTGAAAGCCCTGCAGTTCCCCAAACAAACATCGTTGGGAATACACACATACAAAGCAGAGTTCTCACAAAACCATAACCACTAGTACATAGTAATCAAGGAACCAAGCGAAAAGGTCAATTGTTTACACAGAAAAAGTGTCCAATCAGAGCTGGATGGACAGAGGACCCAGAATGCCTCAGGGCACTGTCATTAAAATACCCCAGGGATCCCCTGTTCTTTTTCACTACATTAACTTCACTGATTACACATTTTTAGCATGTGGCAAATTCACAGCTAGATGAGGATGCTCCAGAAAGACAGGCTGTTTGTGCAGCACAGGACACTGTAGAACATGAAAAATATATATATTACTAATTGAAGTGTTTCAATGCATGTTAAATATTATCTGAATAGTACTCATAGCAAAGCAACTGTCTCCAGAGTTACTGAAGTTACTGATAGCTGAAGTGTGTACATGTGTGTGTGTGTGTGTGTATTTATACACACACACACAATATATACAGTTAGGTCCATAAATATTAGGACAGTGACACAATTGTGACACAGAATGGGTTTGAAAGGAAACAATCAAGATGTGGTTTAAGTGTAGACTTTCATCTTTAATTTGAGCGTAGTTACATCCAAATTGGGTGAACAGCGTAGGAATTACACCCATTTTTATATGTGGTCCCCCCAGTTTTAGGGGCTCAAAAGTAATTGGACAAACTAACATAATCATGAATTAAATTGTGAGTTTCAATACTTGGTTGCAAATCCTTTACAGCCAATGACTGCCTGAAGTCTGGAACCCATAGACAGCACCAGATGCTGGGTTTCTTCCCTGGTGATGCTCTGCCAGGCCTGTACTGCAGCTGTCTTTAGTTCCTGCTTGTTCTTGGGGCATTTTGCCTTCAGTTATGCATTCAGAAAGTGAAATGCTGCTCAATTGGATTCAGGTCAGTGGATTGACTTGGCCATTGCAAAACATTCCACTTCTTCGCCTTAAAAAAGTATTTGGTTGCTTTCGCAGTATGCTTTGGATCATTGTCCATCTGCACTGTGAAGCGCTGTCCAATGAGTTTGAAGCATTTAGCTGAATCTGAGCAGACAATATAGCCCTAAATACTTCAGAATTCATCCTGCTGCTTTTGTCAGCAGTCACATCATCAATAAATACAAGGAAACCAGTTCTCTTGGCAGCCATACATGCCCATGCCATAATATGCTTCACAGATGAGGTGGTATGCTTTGGATCATGAGCAGTTCCTTTCCTTCTCCATACTATTGGTTTCCCATCATTCTGGTACAAGTTGATCTTTGTCTCATCTGTCCATAGGATGTTGTTCCAGAACTGTACAGGGTTCTTTAGATGTTTTTTGGCAAACTCTAATAATCTGCTCTTCCTGTTTACTGTTCACATCTTGTGGTAAACCCTCTGTATTTACTCTGGTAAAGTATTCTCTTGAAGGGTGTTCTTGATCTGGCCAACTGTTGTGAAGGGGTTTTTGTTCACCAGGAAAATAATGATTCTGTCATCCACCACAGTTGTTTTTAAAACAGCCCATCAGGAGTTGCAAAGGCGGTTTTCTCTCTGGCTCTTTGGATTAGGGGGACCTGCCAATACCCTTTTGTGAGGTTGAGGGTTGAAATGTATCTGGCCTTTCCTATTTTCTCAAGTAGTTCATCAATCCTGGGCATTGTGTAGATGTAAAACTTAGATATTTCATTTACCTTACTAAAACCATTACAAAACTGCCATGAACCATCAGGTTTAGGGACTAAGACGATGGGGCTAGACCACTCACTCGTGGATTCCTCTATTACCCCTGCCTCCAAAATTCTTTGAACCTCTACTCCTATTGTGGCCCTTCATGCTTCTGGGACCCTATAGGGTCTCATGTTCACCTTTTTTCCTGGTTCTGTGATTATATCATGCATCACCATGTGTGTCTTTCCTGGTCTCCCTGAGAAGACGTCCCTTTTCCTCTCTACAAATCTTTGCACTTCCTCAGTCTGTACTGGAGAAGGTGTGGGGGCAATATTCACCTCAGGTGTTCCTAAGGGTTCTGTTGGCAACGTAAATCTGGACACTAATGCCTCCCTGTCCTTCCAAGCTTTGAGCAAATTAATATGATATACTTGCTACGGTGGCTGATGACCTGGCTGCCAGACCCTATAGTTGACTTCCCCCACTCTTTTGATTATTTATATGGTCCTTTCCATGTATTGAGTAGCTTGCACTCCACTGTAGGGACCAACACCAAAACCTTATCCCCTGGCTGAAATACTCTTAGGGTGGCCTGTGGTTATACGTAAACTGTTGGTGCTCTTGAGCCTGCTCCCTTGCTTCATGTTCCCACATTTCTCGAGCTATGTCCAAAATTCCCTAGGGGTGTCTTCCATACAATAGTTCAAATGGTGAAAACTCAATTGAGGATTGTGGCACCTCACATATAGCCAACATTAATTAAGGTAAAAGGAAATCTCAATTCCTCCCATCTTTGTCAATGGCTTTTCTAAACATTGACTTCAAGGTTTTATTAAACCTTTCTACCAGGCCATCAGTTTGGGGGTGGTACACAGAGGTCTTTCATTGTTTTATTTTAAGGAGTTTACAGAGATCAGCCATTACTCACGATATGAAGGGGGTACCCTGGTCAGTCACAATTTCCCTTGGAATTCCTACTCTACTAAACATGAGCATAAGCTCCTTTGCATTTCCCTTAGAGGCCATTGTACGTAAGGGAATTGCTTCTGGATATCAGGTTGCATAATCCAGTATTACCAGAATGTACTGGTGCCCCCTAGCAGATTTTGGTAATGGTCCTAACAAATCCATTGCAATGCGATCAAATGGTATTTCTATAATGGGCAAGGGGACCAGTGGGATCCTAAAGGCAGGTTTGGGAGCTGTCTGTTGACACTCAGGACATCCATTACAATGTTTGATCACCTCTCCATACACCCCTGGCCAGAAAAACCTCTGTAATATCCTAACTCTGATTTTATCTATCCCAAGATGGCCACCTAAAATATGGCCATGGGCTAAGTCAAGCACTGTTCTTCTGTATTTAGTGGGTACAACTAATTGCTCAATGACTTCAACCCCTTCAACCCCGGGAAGAAGCCCTTCACCACTTGTGCTGGGGATTCCTATTCTCAACTTCTGATTCAGGGTCAGTGCTCGGTATAGCCCTTTCTTCTTTGCTTTCATTGTTTGGGTCATTTTCTCCTACCAATACCTTCACAATCCCTTTCTGACTGTGGGTAAGCTGCCATTCTCCGGTTTCTTTCCCAATTCTGAAAACATAGGAAAATATCATCCTGAAATAACATTATAAGGCACTGTAGGTACCATACCAACCTCATATTCCAAAGACCCTGAAGTTGTTTGGATGTTCATCATTGCAGTGGGATATTTTTGAGTATCTCCATGGATACACATTATACTCACTTCTCGGTCTCAGTAGTTACTAAGTTTTTAGCAACCAGGTTTATCATGCTGCCTGAATCTAAAAGTGCAGTCAGTACTTTCCCCTATACCTTCATCATACACATATGTTTATGTTCGGGAGGCATTCCCACAGAAACAGCCATAAAAACTGGACAAGCATACAACACCGGGTTATCATTATGGTTTTCACACACATTACATATTGCATGGGTTCATCCTGAAGAGGGCAGTAAGCGGTAATATGTCTTGGTTTGTTACAATTATAACACACAATTGGCCAGGGGGGTGAAGCTCTGTATACCCCTCCCTTGTTGTATCCATACCAGATGACATTTTCCTCAGGTCCCCTGTCCCAATCCTTTTTCACAGTGCCTCGCTGTTCATGATTCCCAGAGTACTTTGGAGCAATCTTACTCAGTCCGTTGGTTCGCCAGGGCCTGGGGAACGGGGTTTTCTGTTCCACTGCTCATGCTGTATAAAACCGCTCCACAATGGCAACAAGAGTGTCGGCAGTCGCTGCCTCGTTCTGACCAACCCAGTACCGGATCTCTTTTGGCAGGCCCTGTTGGAAGTGATCCAGAACAACACTCTCAACAATAGCCGCTGGGGTGCTGGTTTCAGGTTGCAACCATTTTCTGGCCAGGTTTATGAGGTCGAACATCTGGCTCCTGGATGGTTCATCTGGTCGATAGGTCCACTGTTGGAATCAATGAGTCCTCACTGCCCTGGTCACGCCCAGTGGAGACAGAATCTCTGCTCTCAACTTCACATAGTCCTGCGCATCTTTCAGTTCCAGATCGCAATAGGCTTTTTGGGCATCTCCTGCCAGGTAAGGGGCAAGGAGCCCTGCCCATTGGGCTTTTGGCCATTGTTCCCTGACCACTGTCCTCTCAAATGTGGTAAGATACACTTCCACATTGTCCTGCGGTGACATCTTCTGCAGATAATGGTTTGCGCTTTTCTGAGGGTGTCGTCTCCTTGGCAGTTGTCATCATAACCGCCAACCCTGGATAGTCTCTTTTAGATCTTTGTTCACCTTCAATTGCTCCTCACGAAACAGCTTGTTGGTTTCCTGCTGAGTCTCCTGATGCATTCATACGGCATCTTGATGGACTGCCAACTGTGTCTTGGTTGCCTCTTGTTGGATAGTCACGGCTTGAAGCAGGGCCCGCCTGACGGCATCCATTTTTTTATTATTATTATTAACTTTTATTTACACAGCACTGGTGTGGGTCTAATGAATGCCTGCATTCTCCACCATATGTGACAATGGCTCTTTAAGAATGTGCAGGAGACTAGTCTTCAAACAAAATACTTTTAATTATGGCCAAACAAACAAAATAAACAAGGCACAAGGGACAAAATAAACAAGGCACAAGGGCCTCATGAAAACAACTCCACAGCCCAACTCAGCTACTCACACATAGCTGCTTTTTCAACTCTGCTGACTTCCCCCAGATTGTTCCCTTTTATACCTGGTGGATGATGTTTAGATTACCACCAGGTGGACTCATTAAGGGGGGAAATGCCTGGCTGAGGGTTCTGGGACATGTAGTTTTTCTGTGGTGGCCATTTTCTCATCTGTAGTCCACTTGTTTTTAGGCAGCCACCTTTTCACAGGACACATTCCCATTAACACATCTCCCATTGAGCACCCTGCCCCTTGTATTATCACAATATACAATATACCATTATTACTTAATGGTCCTTTTTTATATGATTGGGAGGTTTGCTGTGCTCTGTTCTTATAGTCATTTATACATGTGACTAGCATGTGATTTTTTTTTTTTATGTCACTTATGTGACTGTTCATTATATTAGTATAATATGGTAATACACCGATCAGCCATAACATTATGACCACCTGCCTAATATTGACTCCACTAGACCTCTGAAGGTGTGCTGTGGTATCTGGCACCAAGACGTTAGCAGCAGATCCTTTAAGTCCTGTAAGTTGCGAGGTGGGGCCTCCATGGATCGGACTTGTTTGTCCAGCACATCCCACAGATGCTCGATTGGATTGAGATCTGGGGAATTTGGAGGCCAAGTTAACACCTTGAACTCATGATTCATCACACCAGGCCACCTTCTTCAATTGCTCCGTTGTCCAGTTCTGATGCTCACGTGCCCATTGTAGGCGCTTTCGGCAGTGGACAGGGGTCAGCATGGGCACCCTGACTGGTCTGCGGCTAAGCAGCCCCATACACAACAAACTGCGCTGCACTGTGTGTTCTGAAACCTTTCTATCAGAACCAGCATTCACTTTTTCAGCAATCTGAGCTACAGTAGCTCGTCTGTTGGATCGGACCATACGGGCCAGCCTTCACTCCCCACGTGCATCAATGAGCCTTGGCAGCCCATGACCCTGTCGCCGGTTCAGCGCTTTTCCTTCCTTGGACCACTTTTGATAGGTACTGACCACTGCAGACCGGGAACACCCCACAAGAGCTGCAGTTTTGGAGATACTCTGACCCAGTCGTCTAGCCATCACCATTTGGCCCTTGTCAAAGTCGCTCAGATCCTTACGCTTGCCCATTTTTCCTGCTTCTAACACATCAACTTAGAGGACAAAATGTTCACTTGCTGCCTAATATATCCCACCCACTGACAGGTGCCATGATAACGAGACTATCAGTGTTATTCACTTCACCTGTCAGTGGTCATAATATGGCTGATCGGTGTAACTCCTTAATTGACTGACAGGTTCACAGGTGAGATTAACAAACATTTAATTCAATATAATGATTATAGGTGATAGTTGATCAACGTCATATATTATATGTAATTGTCTCTGTGGCCAGTATTGTTTATAGAGAATATCACATTTGTGGGGAAAGTCCCTTAATTTCTTCTTTACCTTGCAAGTACTGTATTTATCACTGTAATCTACCCTCTTGATTGAATAATCACACAATCTGTAAAGCATTTGCCTTGGAACTTTTCTATATAAATGCATACATCATCAACAAGTACTTTCTTTGATTTTCTAATATATTTCCTTCTTGAATATATGTGAGGAACATTTTCCACCAGTTTCAAAGTAGTAGCTACATTTACAAGACTACATGTTTTTGTTGTTGTTAATATTTTTGTCAAGCCAGGTATCTTGGCAGATAACTTAAACGCATTTTTTCTATATACACCAGGAGTGTACTAGCCCCAAATAAATTACACAAACAAAAACATAAAACAATAAACAATATAGTCATGTAAGAAAAGAGGGGTCTATGTCTTCTGTAGGCTGCATTACACATATAGAGAGGTGAGCTGGGAAGTGAATAGAAGCTATGATCCCATTCTGTGGTATAAATGATTAAAGTATAGTTTATACATTTTTAAAAATATGCATTTTAAGAGTACAGGTGAATATATAAATAGAAGGAGAAGGAGACGAGTGGGTACACGTGGAGGATAACAGACACTGGCTAAATTGTTCACTCTGAGATGAGCTTCTAACTTTTTAATGAGGCGAAATGAAACACGAGCAGATGTTTAAATCATGGTTCATAGAGCAGCATGATTTTGCTTTTAAATGTCAATAACACCACTGAAAATGTCTGGAAGGCCATCGCCACACAGTTTTCAGAAGAGAGAGACAGATGATGCATGAACAGTAAGTCAGGATAAAATGGAGATATGATGGAGAGGGATACTGAAGTCTAGGGTGCCATGCTAAAACATTTAACGGGCTTTTTTGGAAAGGAGGTGATGTTCAGCTTCCTATTGACTTTGGGTGCAAGGGCATTCAGGTAACACATTTATGGAAGATAAACACAGGACTCCATAACCAAATGGCTCAAGCATGGTTACCACATGTAAGTTGCCAAGTTAGGCAGCACCTGACGATATTGAAAAGTAAGTATATACACATGCTTAAGTGAACTTAAAACTAGAAGCATTTGAACATGGGTTGGTGGGCATAAATGCTCAAATCTGACATATTCTGAGCTTTGGTCTCACGCTGATGTGCACAGATTAGGCTAGCCTGCCAAGAGCACAACTAACTCCCAAGCAGGGAAATTAAAGGGCCATACCACATTGTGAATGAGTTTGATGTTTAACTGAGGTCTCGTTTAGAGCATAAAAATTACTACATGAAAGGCAGTCAGAACCAGATCAATAAATATATACAGCTAGCAACACTGCCCTAATTATATTAATTCATCCATCTATTGTGTTAACCTTACAGAATATATTGAATTTAATTTCATGTTCAAGTTAATACTGCTATAGGATAATGCACAATATAAAAAGAAATGTGTACTTATTGTGTCACAATAATATTTTTGACTTAATGACTAGACTGAATCAATACTCTCTTATTCTAAAGTCAAAATTAAAACAATGGAAAACAATACTACACAATGGTTCTGGTCAGAAAGTATTTGTATTTAATGGGAGAAATGTTGGTTCTAGCTAAAGATTCATTGCCATCAATCTTATTTTGACGGCTTGATGAAAGTTAAGAATGTTTTCTCAGTAGATTGAACACACATAGCCACAAAAGATCAAGCATAGAAAGAGGTACAAGGAATTCAGTCATTAGCATAAGCTGCTCAAAGTCCATATAAATTTGATGCAATATTTATAGGAGGACCTCTATATGCAAGTATGATGAAGAAATACTGCTTGCTTCATTTAGGCTGGAAGTAAAGTCTCCCCGGTATGCGAAGGAAAAAAGCTTAGATGAAGTTTTACTTTAAATTCAGTCAGCTATGTAGCATTATGGCAGTCAACAGCCTTCGTTATATGTATCTTTTGATGTGATATTGTCATATGTGAGTGGGGAATGGGTCATTCAGAACTCAGATGAAGTGCATGATATATTCATGTGTGGTATTAATTATGGTATCCCGTGGTATTAATTCATGAGTTATATCGGTAGCTTATTGTAAAGTGTTACCAAGTATTCATTAAATTAATCCAAGCAAGGACATCTAACTCAACAATGCACAAAGGACAAATAGAGACAATTGAGAGGATAGGCATTTTGGAGTGAAAATAGGAAGCACTAGTTTAGACAAAGATTATTGGAGATCTACAACCCTGTAGTGGTTGCTGATAACAAAATATTAAAATTAAAGCATGATACAAAAATATATTATGAGCTTAATGTACTTTTTTATTTATAATTTCAGATTTAAGTTATATCATGTGGATTCTATCTTTATATAGCTGCTCTCAAATCATATAAATGTGTTTTATTTGTAATAATCACTTCTTTGGCACTAGCACAATTAAGCTAACATATCTATTTAATGTTTTTTGTTGAAACTGAATTCATTTTTATGTCTTTAACTTGACAATTATGGAGACCTTTTAGAACTCTGTTGTCTAATTAAATTATTTAAATTGTTCCTGCATACCCTGGCCAGCTTTAATTATGCACCCAGAATCCAATAGCTCTTTGTCTTTCCTCTTCTCTCAATAGCCTGTGCCCACTTTCCCAGGCAGCAAGATTGAAATGCTAAAAATGGCTTCTGGCTTGCCAAAATGAAATGTGTTTATGTTAGTACAGTGACCACTTCATGTTTCAGCTAATACATGACATTTTAATTAGTCTTAGAGCTTCTATTCTATATATAGAATAATCCTGTGAGAGTGACTCAACTAGTACACTATTTCAGTCTTCAACAAAATCTGAAGTATAAAACTAATACATAAGTAAAGTTGAATTAACATTATTTACATAATACAATGATTTGCCAAATAATGATGCTTCAGTAGAAGGGAATGCAAGGAATCAGCCTTTAAACATTTAAACAGGTCAATACTTTCAAAAAACTATTTTCATTCTACCAATATGCCATTATTGAATGACTAGTTCTGTTTATTTACACGTTAAATTATAGAATGTAACACGCATAACACAGACAGTGATTCCAAATTAATTAATGAAGGTAATTGTTACCCCTTCCCCAAATATTCAGTCTAGCATATATGTATTCCATGAGCCATAATAAGACTGAAACATTGCACCAATATGTCATTTATGGTGGACTAATTCTTGGAAAAAGACCTCCCGGAACGCAAGCTCTGAACAGACCACAACTGACCTATTTAGACTGTCCAAAACATCTTCAGTAGTTTGCAGATCAGGAAATGTAGTTAGACAGTCCCTCCACTCAGTTGCTTCCTGTTCAACAATGGTATTGGTTGTCCATTAACATTAAACTTCCAGGATCAATGGCATTTCTGTCCTGATTGACTCAACACATTTTTATTTATATGAACTTTTTTAACTGTTTGAGTTATTGAACTATGACCTTCTGTGCTACCAGTTTTTGAACTATATGACATCCTGTGCTACCACTTATTGAACTATGACCTCTATGAACTCCTGTGCTGACAGTTTTTGAACTATATGACATCCTGTGCTGCCAGTTATTGAACTATGACCTCTATGACATTCAGTGCTGACAGTTATTGACCTATGACTTCCTGTGCTGATGAGACAAAACACATATATGTATATTGTCAAAGTTACAATGTGGTCTGTTTATCCACACCGAGCGGTAGACTTGATGCAGGTGGAACGACGAACAGTCTGAACTTGCAGGCACCTCAGAAACTGCAGGAGTTTCTCATGCACAGAGAACAGAAATTTCCCCAGCCTATACTTTTACCCCACCCTCCCAGGCCAGGACTCAGTTATTCACCATCTCCTGGGAACTCCAGTCAACCCATCCATCTTATAAAATAACTGCACCCAGCGGAGAGCACCCAATGTACCACTCGGGAGCTCTGGACAATAAAAGGTCTTGATAAGCAGTCTATTTAATTTGGAGTTGGAATAATAACTGTCTATAGATTAAGTAATAATGGTAGCATTGAAACAAATACAATGATAAAATGACAGTAAAATTGGCTTTGATCATGTACATTATTTATAATTAATAAGCAAGGTGTGTAGTTATCTGTTAATAGTTACGGTTCTTATATTTAGGGTGTGCTCAAGAGCACGATAATCATTTCAGTTAATAAAGATAAATGTCACAATTAAAAAATACATTCATGCAGCTCACAGCATGAACAGTAAACCACAGACATTGTACCATGCACACAATTACAGCCTAGAGAGTGAAAGTGATTAATGTGAAATTAAATCTTAAACTAAATGGACACTGTATATTTTACACAACAACTGAAATAATAAAAAAAAATGATTTTAAAATATTATTTCTCTGGAATACATAGTGTTATGAAAGTAATACAAGATTCATAATAAAAGTAATAAAAGTGCACATCCTGCAAAATACAGTGTGGGTATGGAAAAGAAAGATATTAATTATTAGCCACATTTCAGGATTCTAAAATTAGTCACTTCACAACAGGTTTTAATATTTAATTAAAATTGTTTTAAAAGCAGTACTCTTTAAAATAGAAGAAGAAATTAAATGTGCAGTTAAATTGCATTTTTCCGTCAGAATCATTCAAGATTACCTGGTCATAGTACAAATATCAGTTATCTTTCCGATCAAAATAACACCCCATTTGTGAATCACAGCTATCAGAGTTTTCAGACAGAGTAAATGCATTTCATCTAGATTCTTTTGAATAAGAAACTAACAAGCTATTCTGTTGTGAAGATATTTATCCGCATTCTGTCTCTCATAAATGTCCTTGATAAAAACCAATTTTTCATTTTGGTTCAATCAGCTGAGTGGACTTTTTTGTTTGTGTTTGTTTATTTTGTCTTATTATATTTTTTCCTTTTTTGTGTGGTTGTACCAGATGTGGAATCCTTTAAAAGTTCTCACAGATTGCCAAAAAGTGCTCTGTGTTCTCATCTCCTATACACAGGGATTAATTATTAAAGTAAATAGAAGCAGATATTTTGGAAAGTCAACTGTAGCAATGCTTTTTGTATCTATTTTTTGTGCCAGTCACTTCTTTGGTTGATTGCACTCAATTTCCCTTACGGGTTTTACTATGTAGAATCTTTTAAAGCAATGTAAAATAATGTTGTTTTGTTTTGTATGTAGGCAAGTGTGTTTGTTTGTTGATCCAACGTTGTAGCTGTATGGCAAGCCAAATTGTCATTTAGAGATATCTCAAACTATAATTCAAGATATCTCGAATTGAATTTGAGATATCTCAAATTAACTCTATTTGAAGATATCTCGAATTGAACTTGATTGAACATTCAAGATATCTGAAATTGACTTCCTGTGAAAATGCTATATGTTGTGTATGAACTTCCTGTCTATTTTAAGATATCTGCAATATCACAGGAAGTCAATTTCAGATATCTTGAATATCTACATACAAAACAAAACAAAACAAAACAACATTATTATTTTTATTTATTTATTTATTTATTTATTTATTATTTTTGTTTCTCCATAGGTAAAAGATCTATTAGCTGTTAACTTCATTCTTTTTCCTTTGGAAGGTTTTTAAGTATATATTTTTAGACCAAAACTTTCATTTTTACTTATTTTGTTTAAACTTGTTTTGGGGGAAATGTGCCTTTCTGTGATGTGGTCAATCCTCAGTTGTAATCATTGATATTCACACGCTGACAACTTTGCTTCATGATTATAGGAGCTGCTATAAACATGTCATTTTGCTGTAACACATTTGTGGAATAATTCTTGCCATTAAAATCAAAGATTCTTAAATTGTATATTATGTTTCACTCTCTTCTTTGTTACTGTTCTGAACAGCATTATCAAGATCATGATTACTTTAGTCCTATGAAATGTTGATATTCAGCTGATTTTGAAGGATTACGAAAGACTGGTACAGGGATTCAAACCGTGCCGCAGACAGGTTTTGTTCTCTATATGGTGAGGTGATTTTCAATGTTTACATATATGAAGAGAACGTAGTCATCACCATTGACAGCGGCCATACAGTGTACAGCTAGCATATTGAATAGTGGACGGGAGGAATGAGTTTCTTTAGAACATAAGAACATGAGAAAGTGTCCAATCGAGAAGAGCCCATTCGCAGGTGGTGGCCACAGACAATTGCTCTCTCCTTATCCTTCCTGACTGATTCTTCTCTAGTTTTGCGTTTTGCTAGTGTCCTTGTCACTACTGGTAGCATGAGGCGGTACCTGCAGCCCATTCAGGTTGCACAGGTAGTCCAGCTCCTCCAGGACGGCACATCCATACGTGCCATTGCAAGAAGGTTTGCTGTGTCTCAAGAGCATGGAGGAGATACCAAGAGACGGGCCATTACACGAGGAGAGCTGGACAGGGCCGTAGAAGGGCATCAACCCAGCAGCAGGACCGGTATCTGCTCCTTTGTGCAAGGAGGAACAGGAGGAGCACTGCCAGAGCCCTACAAAATGACCTCCAGCGGGCTACTGGTATGCATGTTTCTGACCAAACTGTCAGAAACAGACTCCATGAGGGTGGCATGAGGGCCCGACATCTTTTAGTGGGACCTGTGCTCACAGCCCAGCACCATGCAGTTCGATTGGCATTCGCTAGAGAACACCAGAATTGGCAGGTCCGCCATTGGCGCCCTGTTCTCTTCACAGATGAGAGCAGGTTCACACTGAGCACATGTGACAGACGTGAAAGAGTCTGAAGATGCCGTGGTGAACGTTATGCTGCCTGCAACATCATCCAGCATGACCGGCTTGGAGGGTCGCACAGACCTCCATGTGCTAGCCAACAGTACCCTGACTGCTGTTAGGTACCGGGATGACGGCTGGTGCAGACAGCCCTGGGTTCCTCCTGGTGCAGGACAATGCCCGGCCTCATGTGGCCAGAGTGTGTAGGCAGTTCCTGGATGACGAAGGCATTGATGCCTTTGACTGGCCCTCATATTCCCCAGACCTGAATCCAGTTGAGAATCTTTGGGACGTTATGTATCGGTGCATCCGACGCCGCCAAGTAGCGCCACAGACTGTCCAGGAGCTCACTGATGCCCTGATCCAGGTCTGGGAGGAGATCCCCCAGGACATCATTTTCCGTCTCATCAGGAGCATGCCCAGACGTTGTCGGGAGTGCATACAGGCACGTGGGGGCCATACACACTACTGAGTCACATTATGAGTTGCCGTGATGAAATTCACGCAAGTTGGAACAGCCTGTGATTTTAATTGTTAACTTTGATATTCGGTGGGAGTTTGAATCCAGCCCTCAATCGGTTGGTGTTTTTTTTGGTTTCCATTGACCAATGTTACGTCATTTTGTTCTCAACGAATTACACAATGTACAGTAAAGATTTTGATCTTTAATATATTTTGTTCATTGAGATCCAATGTGTGATTTAAGTGTTACCTTAATTTTGTTGAGCAGTGTAGGTATACTTGATATTTGAGGTGTGTATGTAATTTTTCATTTCTAATTAAAATACAATATTTTACAAAAGCAAAAGTGAGAGCATGCAAAGGCAAAACTGTCCAATGTATTTAAAACAGTGCACTCATAGACAATACACTCACCTAAAGGATTATTAGGAACACCTGTTCAATTTCTCATTAATGCAATTATCTAACCAACCAATCACATGGCAGTTGCTTCAATGCATTTAGGGGTGTGGTCCTGGTCAAGACAATCTCCTGAACTCCAAACTGAATGTCTGAATGGGAAAGAAGGGTGATTTTAGCAATTTTGAGCGTGGCATGGTTGTTGGTGCCAGACGGGCCAGTCTGAGTATTTCACAATCTGCTCAGTTACTGGGATTTTCACGCACAACCATTTCTAGGGTTTACAAAGAATGGTGTGAAAAGGGAAAAACATCCAGTATGCGGCAGTCCTGTCGGCAAAAATGCCTTGTTGATGCTAGAGGTCAGAGGAGAATGGGCCGACTGATTCAAGCTGATAGAAGAGCAACTTTGACTGAAATAACCACTCGTTACAACCGAGGTATGCAGCAAAGCATTTGTGAAGGCACAACATGTACAACCTTGAGGCGGATGGGCTACAACAGCAGAAGACCCCACCGGGTACCACTCATCTCCACTACAAATAGGAAAAAGAGGCTACAATTTGCACAAGCTCACCAAAATTGGACAGTTGAAGACTGGAAAAATGTTGCCTGGTCTGATGAGTCTCGATTTCTGTTGAGACATTCAGATGGTAGAGTCAGAATTTGGCATAAACAGAATGAGAACATGGATCCATCATGCCTTGTTACCACTGTGCAGGCTGGTGGTGGTGTAATGGTGTGGGGGATGTTTTCTTGGCACACTTTAGGCCCCTTAGTGCCAATTGGGCATCGTTTAAATGCCACGGCCTACCTGAGCATTGTTTCTGACCATGTCCATCCCTTTATGACCACCATGTACCCATCCTCTGATGGCTACTTCCAGCAGGATAATGCACCATGTCACAAAGGTCGAATCATTTCAAATTGGTTTCTTGAACGTGACAATGAGTTCACTGTACTAAACTGGCCCCCACAGTCACCAGATCTCAACCCAATAGAGCATCTTTGGGATGTGGTGGAACGGGAGCTTCGTGCCCTGGATGTGCATCCCACAAATCTCCATCAACTGCAAGATGCTATCCTATCAATATGGGCCAACATTTCTAAAGAATGCTTTCAGCACCTTGTTGAATCAATGCCACGTAGAATTAAGGCAGTTCTGAAGGCGAAAGGGGGTCAAACACAGTATTAGTATGGTGTTCCTAATAATCCTTTAGGTGAGTGTATGTTATAGTCATTAGATAACCAAGATGTGTGAAAGTTATTATTAATCAGGTACAAAGTTATTATTAATAACTGTGATTGCTGAACGTAAATATATCTTATTCAATGTTTTTTTATTATTATATATATATATATATATATATATATATATATATATGCAAAGCACACAAATGTCGAACAAGGGTGTTATTCTTGCCATTTGCTAAAGGGTATAGCTGTATAGGGAGAAAAGATTTAGATACAAGTTTATTCTAAGATCCAAGAAGAAACTTAAGTGGCATACAGGATGTAAACAGGCTAAAAATAACTGTCTACTTATTTAACATATGTGAAAAATGAATTACTTCTTCTTGTCCGTATGAAAATGAAGAGTACCCTTGATCAGATCCTGTGAAAAAAGTATCTCCCATCATTTGATTACATATTTTCTCATCCCTCATTATGAGCGTTATTTTGGAGCAGCTTTTATCCATCAAGTTCCAATCTTTTTATTTGATCTTTCTTGTGAAATATGAACATCATACATTCATACTTTGAAAACAGGATATTTGTTATATGGCCTGTAGGAAAAAAAAACACAAACTGCAGCTGTAGCTATTGTTGGAGTATTTTAATGAACAAATACATCTGTATTCATGCTGTTATCCAATGTCTAACACCACTTAAATCATCACATAAACAATGAAAACATACAAGTACATATCTGTTAAAACCTACCAATACTAATTGGCTACTTATTATACATATGGATAGTTATGTATATTTAAAACAATATAAGTATCAGTATCAAGATATATAACACACATGACACACAATTGTTTCTTGTATGTTGGTTTGCAGCTCAATATACAGCACAACTACTTGAAAAACACTTGATAGTTCATCCTGTTGCAATGAGTGTTGTCTCCTAACCTTAAAACATGCAGTTTCATTAAGGATCTCTATTTGGACAAATTGTATTTTACTGCGGTCAGCCATGCAAAGGTCTGTTACAGCTACATTATTACTATTCAAAGCACAGATGTGTGCCTTTTAACAAATACAACAGAAAAACAATAATATTGGCTCCTCTATTGATTACAGAACACATGAATAATGTACAATGTTGCTTTAAAACAGGAGAAAAAGCAAAGAAAATAAATCCTGATCTTCTAAGTAGATTGAACACCAAAACCTCAAAACAATACATTAGTAAGTCTTAGAAACTGAAAGGCGAATAGAATATATTTTCAGAAAAGGTTTATTTCTTTCATCTTTATGGACTATATATGAAAAAGTAAAGGTGGATATGACAGGTCACCCACTTCTTTGGTATGTAAATGTTGGCCTTTTCTGGATGATTATGAAATTCAGAAAGAAATCATGAGCAAATAATAACACTATGAGTATATTTTATTAAGAAAAACCCTGAATTGTATAAAAGAGCAATACAACAAATACAATATGATTCTGCACTTATGCATATCTATTTTTTTCATTATTATTATTACATTTTGTCATTTGAATATCAGAGGCACTGTACTGCTAACAAATTACACTATGTTCTGTATACACCTTAATGGCCTGTCTGTATTTCATAATAAAACCCTGTTGTACAATTTACCAACAAAGCATCCTCTCGGCGAAGGTTTGTTAGTGTGGCACATAATCAACACAGTAGACAAAATAAAGAGTGCAAAGTTCTGCTGCCAAGTAAAATTAATAGTATAGGATGGTAAAATATTCAGATCCATTTTAATATATTTATACATATTCTGAAACCATTTGGAAATAAAATCCCTGACCTTTATTGAGAGAAACTTTCTTTACCTTTAGGTTTAACACAGACCGTCATAGTGAAAATAAAGTTATTTCACTCAGTAAATTCACAGAAACATCTGTTACGTTAAAAATACAGTTTTTATTTTGATTTGATTTGTTTTCTGCTCAGCACTAACTGAATGTTTGTGGCATGGTACATATGATAGAACGGAAAACTCAATTGATATCTCTGTAATCAATTATTTAGTTTAGGCTTCAAGTGAATTACTTTCCCTCTGCATTGCTTACATTGATGTCATTAGTGACTAAAGTATTAAGACAATTCTAGTCCTTAGAGTCCTCCTAATCTAATTCGTATACCTTTTCACTGAAACAAAGCCAATAACACAGCACCAAATTAAGAGAACCAGCACAAATTCACCAATAAAAGAAGTCACTAACTATAATGCAATTATAGATTTTCTGAACTCTGTCTGGTAATAGAGGGATAAACGTCTAAAAATCTCCAGACGTTTTTTATTATGTATAATTGATTATTTGTACCTGATCATGATTGCACTATTTGCACTGCTTCAGTTAAAGTTGGAAAGACTGTCACGTTTTTCACCTATCGATTTTCCAATGTAACTAAATTAATAAATTCCAGCTTGTAGTTGATGAATCTCTAAACTCTCTCAGCCAGACAAACATCAATTTAAACAGAGTTAAAAATTGAAAGGAGGCAATATTTTTGTTATGGAGAAAAACATTTATGTCTACCTTTATCTACGGGTATTTTTCTATCTTTAGTCCTTACATACGTATATGCAGCCTTTTTGTTTGGTCCAAGACAGTTTTAAAGGTTACACAATTTGTTCACATTAAAAAGCTTATGCTCAGCTACAATGTACATTATGTGACCCAAATGATTAGAATATCAAACAGATCCCAAAGTGCAGCTGTTGATAATGTATTAACAGTATTTATGTATGCCTACCCTTAGCAGTAATAGTGCTACAGTTTTGATAGAAGTCTGCAGGAACACTGTGCCATTCCTATCAGACAATAATCTAACGTTGGTATCTTCAGTCTATTTCGCATTTGCTTTGCCAGTTTGCCCCAGACTCATTCTGGTCTCTGAATAGGCAATACAATCTCTTTTTATGATCCATTGTGAGCTTTGTCACATTCCATCATTGTGTTGGTAAATGTATGGGCCCTCACCATTAAATCACATCAGTGTTGGCAGTACACTCCAAAATATCTTGATATGTATGGACAGTCATAGCGCCCTTGGAGAAACAAACAAACAAAAACATACTATATATACACATGACCACTGGTATAATGTGTCACTGGCAGAAAGAGGCTTGTTCTATTACTAATTGATATTGTTACTTATTTATTCTATTGCTTTACAGATGTCACTGATTGTATTAACATAAAATAATGCACCAATAAAATATACATGTTCTAATTACAGAAAAGTACTATTGTTATACTAGGTTTAAGTCAAGTTAGTTCCTAGGATTTCACAAAGAATGTGGCTTGAGGGATGTAGTTATACTTACAGAAGGTAAAAGGTAGCTACACTTAAGCCTAGTATAAATAACCGAAAAGCAGTCCTTTGAACACAAACGGTAACTGCACAGCGAACATGTGGAGAAAGGTCAAGTCACAACACATTTGCCCGATTTCAGCAGGTATGTACAAGGCTCCACACATCTTCTTTTGTATCATTACAGAAGGCCCACTTTTAATTCGTTTTCACCTCAAACCAAAGTATTGGATGAAAAGTGACTTATTGGACAGCATCTGCATTTTTAGTGTGATCAATCTTCAGGTCAATTTGAGTCTGACTATATATAAGTCTAAAATCAATACTCTAAGTCTGGTTAGATAGTTGTACAGAGGACGTGTCAGCCTAAATCCTAGGACAATTAAAAAGGAAAGGAAAGGCAGAAATGTAACAATTGTCCAGACATTTTTTTTTAAGTTGCTAGTAGACATGAAAGTTCTGCTTTTAATACAATCCTCAAACATGTCATTTTAAGTCTTTTGAAGAAAAAAGGCTTAGATTTACACATCTTTCCTGAAAGATTAACTGGTAAAGGTAAAGCCAACAGATACTGTATATAATATTAATTACTTTGACAATCCATCACTCAAAAGTAGAGCTGACAATTGATTATTATAATTATGATTATTAATAATTAATTTTGTATTAGATTATGCAATAGCATCAGGTAAATGTCAATGCTCCTATAACCACGGTTTAAATATGGTGACAAAAAAAATAAAATCCTAGTGGAAACGGGGTGCATTATGAATGAAAAACACTATAATATCTGATATAATATTAGATTGTTTGTTGAATATTATAGGAATTTTTCCCCCTCTGTAAACATTACACCAAGACAACAAATGTACCGCTGCTTTGCCACATATTTTACAAAATTAGATAATGCATCTATTGATAATACATTCTTACTGAATTTACTAACTGAACTCAGATTTCTGATTACAATACAAAATGCATAGTTATATATATTTTTTTTTCAGTTTGTATTGCATTAATGCAATTGTTTCTGTGTATTGGCATATATTAAAGGGACACTACTTCACTGAATTAGATTTATTTTAAGCACATATAGCTTGTTGGTACATTATAAAAGCAGAGTCTCGCAGTATTATTGGGGGAGCAGACGGCTATGTTTTCTCTCAGCCTGCTTGGATTGATAGCGAGTGCGCTGAATAAATGATGACCTGCTGGTGAAAATAAATTGCAGATCTTGTAAATTATAAGTACTTTAGATAAGTGAATATCGTTAACACTCGGTGAGGTGGAGTTGCCAGGGTTGATTAAAATAATAGGTCATTTCGAGAGGGTTACAGAAGTCTTTTTAGATTCTTGTTTTTTATATTGATGGATTTGTTAACGTCCTCACAGGGACGTCCAAGTGTAAAGAGAAAGTTGGAAAATGTAGAGCTATTAATCTGCATTAAAAAAATAATACAAACTATATACACTCACCTAAAGGAATATTAGGAACACCTGTTCAATGTCTCATTAATGCAACCAACCAATCACATGGCAGTTGCTTCAATGCATTTAGGGGTGTGGTCCTGGTCAAGACAATCTCCTGAACTCCAAACTGAATGTCTGAATGGGAAAGAAAGGTGATTTAAGCAATTTTGAGCGTGGCATGGTTGTTGGTGCCAGACGGGCCGGTCTGAGTATTTCACAATCTGCTCAGTTACTGGGATTTTCACGCACAACCGGGTACTACTCATCTCCACTACAAATAGGAAAAAGAGGCTACAATTTGCACAAGCTCACCAAAATTGGACAGTTGAAGACTGGAAAAATGTTGCCTGGTCTGATGAGTCTCGATTTCTGTTGAGACATTCAGATGGTAGAGTCAGAATTTGGCGTAAACAGAATGAGAACATGGATCCATCATGCCTTGTTACCACTGTGCAGGCTGGTGGTGGTGGTGTAATGGTGTGGGGGATGTTTTCTTGGCACACTTTAGGCCCCTTAGTGCCAATTGGGCATCGTTTAAATGCCACGGCCTACCTGAGCATTGTTTCTGACCATGTCCATCCCTTGTCCCATGTCCATGACCACCATGTACCCATCCTCTAATGGCTACTTCCAGCAGGATAATGCACCATGTCACAAAGGTTGAATCATTTCAAATTGGTTTCTTGAACATGACAATGAGTTCACTGTACTGAACTGGCCCCCACAGTCACCAGATCTCAACCCAATAGAGCATCTTTGGGATGTGGTGGAACGGGAGCTTCGTGCGCTGGATGTGCATCCCACAAATCTCCATCAACTGCAAGATGCTATCCTATCAATATGGGCCAACATTTATAAAGAATGCTTTCAGCACCTTGTTGAATCAATGCCACGTAGAATTAAGGCAGTTCTGAAGGTGAAAGGGGGTCAAACACAGTATTAGTATGGTGTTCCTAATAATCCTTTAGGTGAGTGTATATATATAGTAACAAACAGTGCTGTAGTGTATACTCTAATTCCAACCCCCCCACTGCCTGGGGGTGGGTACTGGTGTTTTTTTGATCAAAGTTATGTGGGCATATGCAATGTTCCCTTCAAATGACATGGGCATTATGGTGTATGCCTGCGTATGTCCTCGACTACAACACTGGTGACAAAGTAGTAGATATTACAAGTTTACTAACAATTATATTTATATACATTCTACTGTGATTGTTGGGACGTTTTGTTACCAAAAGGGGGTTACCAACTCAGAACCAGAACCCCCGAGCCAGACACTCCTCTCTGGCCTGGTGCTACTACTAATAAAAATAACTTAAACTTTAATATTTTGTCAATAATCAATAATCAACAAAATAATATATTAAAAAGTCAAATGCCAATAAACCCATAAAGCCATGTAGGTACACCCACATCATGTATGAGTAGGATACTTTACTATTTGTTCAATGTATGTGAGGATTTAAAAAATCTCTTTTAATATTTTGGAAGTCTTCACAGGATGCTAAGATAGATACTAAAGCAGTGAGAGAAGAGGATATAGAAATATGTCACTGTGTGGTGCCATATTTTGTTGTGGGAATCCCAGTACATATTCACTCTTTAGTAGTGCTTTTTTTGAAAATCACTGTTTCCATAGTGTAATCGGAGTAACCCTTGAATCGCACTCGAGTGATCTTCTGAGCAGGTCATTTGTAAAAGTGGGTTTCCAGGATGCATTATGAGGCCTCTAATCTGACTCCGGGTTGAAGTGCAGGCCGCACTACTCACTGATTGTGCCAGAACACAGCCAGTGAAATCATCAGCACTATTAGCATTGGCTCTGCAGCCGTAACTTGTCCTGCCACTCTTTAGCAGTTTCTTCTGGCTCGGTGCCTGACACAAAGGGTCTGTGTGAGCAAAACTAACACTTATATAGGTGCCTTGTCATGGCTGTCTATGTGAAGCTTGACTCTCAGTCAATTTGTAAAAAAATATTTACTTGACAATTATATTAATTTACTACAACATTTGGAGTTCATTCAAAATCCAAAGCACTTATGCAATGAATGTAGTTCTTGTTGCTTATGAGACATTTGTTTACTGATCTATGAACATACCTCATTGCATTTGTTATTTAATAATAGTTCTCCTAGCAGTGACCAGTACACTATGTTTTGTGTGACCAGCACACGATTGAAATCTACAATTTTGATCTGGAAGCTGTCAATCACCTCCGTATCTCACCATCAAAGAGAACATGAGGTAATAAATCCTGTGACAGCTTCCTCCTGAGAAGCCAAAAAAGCAGGCGATGTATTTATCCCATGTAGGATCCACCAGTGAGAAACGTACCAAGAAGGCCCTAGACCGTGGCTCACAGCTGGAAGTAAGCCAATCAGTGTTTGTATTATTTTTCCTTAAATGTTTTTATTTTTTATTTTGCGGCCCAACATGATTGTATTGCTCTGTGTGATCTCCAGGCTCTCTGAATCCCCAAAAACTGAGCAAAGTACTGAACTCCCTTCAAGACGCAAGGTCTGTGTTTCTTGCTGCTTGAATCTCAGAATGAACTCTGAGCCCAGACAGCAGCCCACCCTCAGCCATATAGACCGTATCATGAATTCCTCAAGTTGGCATTCTGGCTTAGTTTGAACATTTTTGAATATCAATTTGAATAATTAATTCCAATAGCTACTCACTCCATGCTAAAGACTGTTTGTCCTCCCTACACCAACAAAACATTCATCTTGCTCAGAGAACTGTCTCTGGACTCCCCCCGGAGACCGTGTACACTCTGAGGAAGTGTGGTTGCTTTACTGGAACATGCAAGTGACTCATTTTTTTGTGTAATCATCTTTCGAATTACCGTTCAAAAGATGGTGATTGAAAACATCCCCTTTGAAATTCAAAAATCTTGAAGATTTTGTAAACTAAAATAATTAAAAGCATGGTTCTTGGACTGTTTTATCCCTGTGTTTGGGAGCCCTTTCAACTTTTCCAAGCAATTTGGCTATTTTTGAACTCTAGGCTTTATACTTGGGTGAGATGAACTGGATATCTCGGTGTACCTTAACAGGTTACACATTTGGTTTAATCAAAGCATGTCTTAAATATACCATCAATAAAATTGCATTGACAAATCCAATGGAAAATGACAAATTAAAACTACATAGAGGGTAAAACTATTTCAATATAATCACATGATAACAAAATCTAAACCTGAGTATATCATGAGAAACTGCATTTACTGTGGTTGATTAACTACAAGATAGAGGACATCTACTGACCTGCCTAAAGCAAACATCAACTAGTGTTTCACCCTAAATAGCCACTCTCTCAAATTGATTTAGCAGGTATTTCTAATGATATTAAATGGGTTTTGGTGAACAGTTGAATCAATGAAATGTTACATTGAAATGATAGTTTATCAATTTTAGTTTCTTTATCTTTACCTGGGTTTCTATGGTTGTGAATACAATTTATATTAAGTTGTGTTTTTCTTAGACATAAAACAAATATTTCTTCCCAGGTTCAAACAATCACCTATGCTCCCACACATAGCAAAGTGGAACTGACAAAAGGAATGGTATCATCTGTGTAACACTGCATCTGCAAAAATGTATTGACACACTCACACATTCACAACTGTCCACATGGTAAGAAACTGTAAAATGTGTGCGAGATTAACTTCACAATTATAGTTTCAATAAACATGCTGTGAAGGTATCAGTGAAATAAACAAAAAAGATGTCCTTGGCCAGAAAGAGATATCGGCAAAGACTTCAAACACAAAGTCCTTGATCTCTAGGTTTATTTTTAAAGTTTTAGCAGTAAATACATTCATGTAAATTAATTTTAGAAGCAGGTATGAATGATAATTCTGAAATTATTTACATGTATTTTCAGTTTCTATAATGCAACTTCAATGCCTTAATGTAATAGTCATGTAGAATAAATGCATGTATTGTGAATAACAACTTATAAAAACATTAATGACATAGTTATTAACCACTGTATGTGTAACTGAACTATAAATGTATGTTGTAATATGTAAATACGCATTGAGAAAGCTGGGATTTAACATCAAAACCTCAGGTTTGTGGTCTGCAGACTATAATTTATTGGATCTCATGGTCAGGAATTCCATATATTTTTAACAGGTTGCATTTTGAATGCTCCTACTTTTGCATATATATATCCGTATATCAATACATTTTTTAAAGGTGGCTTATTAACTGCTATAGATGTAGCCTCATAATAAAATGTATCCCGGTATCTATTCACTACTCAATTATATGCAAAATGCACTAAGATATTGAGCACATATTAAAGGCAGCAGATTGATTGACACGTACAAAGCTTATATACAAGTTCTAATGTTTAATTCCACTTTCCATACTTTCCCACTTTATTCAGTCATAAATGTAATTGGCAGACATGTCATAAAGTATTGATGGCTAATAAAATTGTATTGTATTTTTATGTTAATTGTATAGAAATGTGAAAAATATGATTGCCACACTGATAATGAATGTAATTTGCTGCATTAACCTAATCAACCATAAAATAAAAGATTATTCCCAAATAGATACTGAATCCATGCACTGATGTCTGACATCTTTATTTTGCACCAGATATTACATTGTACACATAAATATTATAGTCACTGTGAATAACAAATGAATTGTGCACTGAAGCCCAAACAAAATCAAATGTAATCCTGTGTATTCACAATCCGTTATAAATGTTACAAGAGGGAAAAACAATGAATAATGCACAATGTCCAAACAATAATGCAAAGTGTCACATCTGTGCATAAAATAATAATAATAATAATCTTGCTGGAGAAGGCAGTGGTGTAGTCACTTGCAAAACAACTTTTAAAATGCACAGCCCAAGCATAAACATCTTGGCACAACTAGATTTTTATAGTTTGGGGATTGTCATACATGCTTTGCTTACAAATCTAAGGGTTTTTTTGTTTGGGGGGTGGGGTGTTATACATCAATAACATCGCTGCCACTGTTCACCCTAAATTCAATGTTACAAATGGTTTCTCTTTAGCTAAGACACTCTTGTACAATGGAAATTAGTCAAAGTACTAATATATAGTCCAAGATGTGTAATTCTGTCACCAGTGTGTGCAAAATTGAAAGTGTGAGTCTGTATAGTGGAATCTAAATGTTTCATTGAAATAACCCCAAATAGAATGCATTTGACTATAATAAGTCCATTACATTTCATAACATTCTCAAGCCTACAGATATACATCATCCTTTTTAATATGCTTTTTAACCTGCTGCTATAAATGATACAAAGACAGACCTTCAAGCCTTAAACCTATAGAGTTACTTTACAGTTCAAACTTGCACAAGATCTACTAGAAATAAATTAGGAACTTTTAGGCAGGCAGCCAGACAATTTCTAAATCTAAAAAGGGTTACTGAAGTGCTAATTCTCAGCTAAAGCACATGGAGGAGTTGTGATGTAGGTGGTAGAGAAAATGTTTTTGCTGCCTGAGGAATTAGTTTTGAAAATAATTTAGTTGCAGGCACCAATTTAGAAAGACGTGGGCTGGAGTTGAAAACATTTGTCATAGCTGAGGGGGTTCAGTGTGAAACACGTAACCACTACGCCACCTCAATTGAGGAGTGAGAGGGGAACTCGCAACCCCCTTCAAATTTTCTCCCCGGGCAGCTCGATCGGACCCCAAGACACAACAGCACGTGGCAAGTAATTTTAAACAGGTTTGGTTTGACACACACAGAGCAGGAAGGCTGTGCAAGACAAATGGCAAATAAACACAATCAGGGAAGATAAAGGCAATGAAGACACTACATAAAACTTAACTAAAATTCACCTTAAATAATGGGGGTGCAAAAAAAAAAAAAACCTTAACCTAAACAAAGAAATAATGGATCTAATAAAACACTAATCATTAGAAAACTAATCTTCCCATAATGTCTGCATTCAGAGTAAGCAGCAACAGATTCAGAGGCGCCTCACTCCGAGATGCTCAAATATAGCGAGATACTCGCAACCAGGGGTACTGTTAATTCACTTCCATCTGGTCAGGTAGCAGCCACCCCATGAACCACCTACAGATAAGCGAGATGCCTGCTCCAGGATGCAGTTTCTCTTCAGTGCCTCTAGGGCCGGTAGCAGTTTTGGGCCAGGCAGATGCTCGGACTGGCTCGGCACCGATTCCCCGGATTCTAGGAGATACAGGTCAGTTGTGGTCGTACAAAAACAGTCTGTGCAAAATAAGCAAATGAGTCTTCCCTTTTCCATTTCAGATTGTAAATCCTGGGACAGCCACCATAGAGGTGAAATAGTGCTATGTTTTACATCTATTATGGTCTTAATCACTTCTCCATACACAGAGAAACAAGGTACTTATCCATGCAGGGCAGGTCCGTCTTTCCCCCACAGCCTCTGAACATCACATCTCTGGTTCACTAACACTGTTATTCAACTCTCACGGTCTTCCTCCAATCCAGGTCCCCTGCGTCTGTTTACTTCACTGTCAGATTCGCTGCTCCTTCCTCCAGTGCATGCTTGTGGTTAAGGTGCTACATTGCATCTCTCCTCTCTGCTGCTTTTCTGTCTCTCCTCTCAAAGGAGCAGAACTCCCTGTTTTTATAGGCAGGACAATAGAGTCAGGGGTGCGGGTGATGGTAATTAAGGAGGAGATGCGGGGATGCGACCAGGCGGTGTATAATTGGCTAATAACTTAAATAAGCAATTAAGCATTTCAAAACAATAAAATACATAAACAATGTTATTAATAAGTTAAAATAACAAAGATAAGCAGTAAAATAAGGTAATTTAGTGCACAGAATAATGAATAGTAAAAAATAACCCAACAAATGATAATTTAATAAGTGATTAAGGCCAGTCACACCCTGCTTGTGACACTCTATGGAAGTGACAGCTAATACATCTCAAGTTAAATTCCGATTCCTCCATGCATTTTGTACAGCATATTCTGACAACAGCTTTATTCTTCAGATAAAATAGCATGTATTTTTGTGCTTAATGTTATGACCATTTTTATCCAGCATGTTTAACAAACAATTTAAGACAGATGATTAGACAGATAATAGAGGAGCATCTTAGTGAAAACGATATTCTTGGAGATAGTCAACATGGGTTTAGACGAGGCAGATCATGTCTTACTAATTTATTAGAATTTTTTGAACATGTAACTGCAGCTGTAGATCATGTGAAAGCATATGATATAATATACTTCGATTTTCAAAAAGCTTGATAAGGTTCCACACCAAAGACTGATCCTCAAATTGGAAGCTGCAGGCATTCAGGGTAATGTAAGTAGATGGATTATGAACTGGTTGATGTCTAGGAAACACAGGGTGTCGATTTGAGGTGTCACTTCTAACTGGAGTGAGGTTGTTAGTGGAGTTCCACAGGGATCAGTACTAGGGCCTGTGCTTTTTCTAATCTATATTAATGATCTGGACTCTGGGATAGTTAGCAAACTTGTCAAAATTGCAGATGATACTAAAATAGGTGGCTCAGCAGATACAATCTTGGCAGCACAGGCTATTCAAAGGGACTTAGATAATATTCAGTTGTGGGCCGACACCTGGCAGATGAAATTCAATGTGGACAAGTGCAAGGTATTACATGCAGGTAACACAAATGTCCACTATAATTACACTATGGGAGGAATAGAACTAGATGAAGTAACTAGATGAAGTAAAGGCAAACAGAATGTTAGGGTATATTGTCAAAAGTGTAGAATTTAAAACAAGGGCAGTGATGTTCAGACTGTACAATGCGCTAGTTAGAGCTCATCTGGATACTGTGTACAGTTCTGGGCTCCACACTTCAAGAAAGACATCGCTGCTCTAGCAACCAGACTTATTCCAGGTCATACTAGGGAATGTCCTACTGAGAGACTGAGGGAACTGAACCTTTTCACCCCGGAACAGAGGAGACTACGTGGGGACTTGATTCAAGTCTTCAAAATCATGAAGGGCATCAACCACATCAAACCAGAGGAGCTTTTCCAGATCAGCAGGGACACACGCACAAGGGGACACAAATGGAAACTGGGCTTCAAGGCATTCAAGACAGAAAACAGGAGACACTTCTTCACACAGAGAGGCGTCACAATCTGAACAAACTCCCCAGCGATGTGGCTGAAGAGACAATTTGGGAACATTTATAATGAGACTGGATAGGATCCTTGGATCACTTAGTTATTAATGGACACCAAACGAGGAGGATGGGTCGAATGGCCTCCTCTCACTTGTAAACTTTCATATGTTCTTAAGAAAATCCTAAGGGCAGGCCCAATTACTGACTCTACCATTTTATATTTTTTTCTGTTTGTTAAGGTTTCATTCATTATCTGCAGTAAATAAAGTGATTAATTCAATTGACTTTCACACATCATATTTTCAATTCGCCAGTCAATGACGTGACATTGAACGCACAAGAAATAAGAGAATTGAAATGACAGATCAAGAAATATTCTTATCAACCTAAAAATTCTACTTTCAGTATCATCATGCATATTTAACATTTATATTACTTTAGTTGTTTCATTATTAATAATATATAGGAAAGAAGTGTGTTCGAATTTATTTAAAGATCAATCCTTTCAGAAAATCAGTTCTGCATCATTCTCTTCCAGTGAATTCACCTGTCCAGTGGCAGTTGGAGATGTTACAATCTACTGAGTGTCATCAGATCTGTACTAGTGCTCTTCCATTTTCCACCAAATTTAAGATAGAGCTTGTGTGACAAGAGGAGATTACGCTCTAATGAGGGACAGTGCCCTGTCTAAATGCCAAATACAGTTAGGTCCATAAATATTTGGACAATGACACAATTGTCATAATTTTGGCTCTGTACGCCACCACAATGGATTTGAAAAGAAACAATCAAGATGTGCTTTAAGTGTAGACTTTCATCTTTAATTTGAGGGTAGTTACATTCAAATTGGGTGAACAGTGTAGGAATTACACCCATTTTTATATGTGGTCACCAGATGTTGGGTTTCTTCCCTGGTGATGCTCTGCCAGGCCTGCACTGCAGCTGTCTTTAGTTCCTGCTTGTTCTTGGGGCGTTTTGCCTTCAGTTTTGCCTTAGAAATCAAAACAAACCAATCAGAGAGATAGCAAAACATTAGCAGTTTATCTTTGGGGTACAGCCTTGCATAAATACTGTTTATTATTGGTGTTATGAAGATATATTTACTCATTAAAAATAATATATATTTATATATATATATATATATATATATATATATATATATAGAGAGAGAGAGAGAGTATCACAGATAACATTACATTTCTAGAAAATTAAAATATTAATCAGATATCTAGATAAGAAGAAGAAAAATTATAACATTACATGGATACTTTCAGGCTCAGTATATTGTGAGAAGCTGTCAGATGACAAAAGATACCTAAAACATGAAACAAAATAAAAATTGATAAACAAAACAAACCTTCCATTCTTGGTATCCTCGAACGTTAGATGACGTTATATAACATTTAAACAAACATTTACAAATAAATAATAATAATAAAAAAGCAGCTTTTCTGAGCATTTGTCCTGTATCTGAAATATATTTTTATGACCTGTAATAATACCCACAGTCCTCCCAGAGCGTATTTTAGCAGTCTGAGAAACCACTGAAGCATGAAGTGGAATAGCAATAAGCAGTGTGAAGTAACGCTGAAGAGGAGCAGCAGCCGCTGATGCAACAGTTTAATGACTCCTGGGTTGTGATGTCATGTGATGTCACAGCCCACTCCCCAGAGCCTGAAAAGGTCAGTTTATTTTGACCAATGCACATTTAATGACCCATGGACTATAAACCATCATACTATCCCCTTTGAAAGTGTATAGGTATAACAACATCAGTTCCACACATTCAATGTTGATTATCTGGGAATATCTCTAGATATGTAAAGCCCATGGAACTGTTTGTTAGACATTATTTTCTGACAGCATGTATTTGCTTTGAAAATAAGGCATTCTGTATTCTGTGCTTTGGCTGTCTGTCAACATTGTAATTAATAAGGAGGGGAACTCTCCCTAAAGCTGTTTGTTTCAAAGAAGGCTACCCTAACTTATTCCAGCACATCAAGTTACAAGGATTGCAATTACCGCAGGGTCATGCCTTGTTTGTCAATCATTTGTCATGATTTCTATTATGAAAAAATGTTATAAATTCAGGGAGACCTTTCTAAAGGTTACAGCAGTATGGTCTGGCATTGTCTCAGGTAGAGTCCAGGGGATGCAGATTTTTAATTTGCATGCACAGACAATAATGATAAATTATACTGATAACCATCACATCTGCTCAAAGGCATCCAAAGAAAATGTATTTATTATCATGTTGTTAATTTAAAGACATCTATTCTCTCACACAGACAAAGGCAATGGGGCCCATCTGTGAGAAAATGCAAATGCATCATAAGAATAGCATACAAAAAAATGAATGGAGTACATCATGCAAGACGTTTTGTTCAAGCCATGAGTGTGTGGTTTATTCAACTGGTTCAGTGTTGATTATCCAGGAAAAGTGGATCTTGTCTGTGATTATTGCTTTATAATCTAGCAACAGGCACAATGAATGACAGGAAAAAAAACCTGCAGATGGTCAGAGAGCAGTAGAGTATGGAGAAACGGGAAAAGCTTCTATACAAGGGTTTCCAGTCAATGTTAATAGAACACCGACAAGGACGAACAGAAAGCAAATAAACTAGATTTAGACTTAGGCTTAGATTTAGAACAACAGGAAACAGAACAGTATCTTGCAGCTAGTCATTAGGCAACACAGCTCCAAAAAGGTTTGGACCACTTCAAGACATCAAAGCAGTGAATCAGAGTCATCAAAACAAAGAAGAGGAACTGGTTGTCAGGATGCCTATTTTGAAAGCATAGCAACTACAGAGTCCATCCGAGCCTTGATTTTGAATGCTGCTTTCCAGTAACTAAGGTAGTTGTGGTGACCCTAGTACAACCCACAATTAACCATCCCCCTTTGGGTGTTTTCCTCGGCTATGAAGATAACTCCAAATTCAGATTTTATTTAAAAACCATGTGAGAATGCATGTTACAATGCAGACACTAATGTGAGAGTTCAATTTCCTATCATGAAGTTTGGGGAAGCTAGACTGGGAACAGAGGTGGTGAAATGAAGTAGAAATTGGTTGTGACTGGTTTCTAAGTCATGAATAAACTGAACCCATTAAAAACAAAATAATCTTGCTTTTATACAGTTGAAACCTGGCATTTAGCTGTTATTGAGGAAGGATAGACGTCATTGTCACTTCCCATTGTCATGCAGCTTTAATGAAATATTTCCACATTGTTTAAACATATTCATGCTGTGTAATATGCTACCACCTGCCTGTTTTGATTATTTCAGTTACAATGGCTTTCTTCTGCAATGCAGTTAGAGCCCCTTCAGCATAGATCTCTCATTGAGTAAATAAATGCCTGTAGAAACATTTCTTGGCCCAACAATCATGTTTTGTCACATGTTTGTCCAAGTATCTTTTATTCCTGGCTTTACTGAACAAAAGGACTGTTTCACTACAAGGTATAACGTTTTTCAGAGCTGCACCAGTGTTTTCAGACAGACAAAATGTCATTATATACTCTGAGCTGCTGTGTTAAACAGAAACAGATTGGATTGTGTAAAGGAACCATAGTACACATAAACATGTCAATGGAGAATGCTATAAAGGGCCCACAAATATAAGGTGGATGTGGTGTTTTAAATATTGTACCTAAAGCACCTAAAGCAGAAGCAGATTCTAAATATCATTTTTAATAGATAACAATGCAAACATTTTCAGAAAAAGCTTTTGTCACGAGCTGGGTATGATATTGGAATTACAATTTTTTTATATTTAAATAAAATTAACCACAAAACAGGTTAGTGAAATTCTGAAATTCAAGTTTTTTTTCCCTCTCTATGACATTCTTTTAAGAGAGTTTTTAACTCTTATACGTGACCATAAAGTGTTGCTTTGTACTACACACTTTTTAAGGGATAGCTGTGACTATTCTTTGTTTAGTCCCTCAAAACGTTCATTATGCTTCCCACGCCCTGCACCTTCAACTCCCGCACACACACACATCAATACAGGCTGCAACACATCTATTATGAATTAAAGCTCATAAAACTTGAAGAAGATTACTGTGGGTTTACCTTAATGGAAGATTTTCAAATAATCATTATATTCAGTGTGCACCATCTTCTGCCTATCAAATAGAATTATAAAATGAACACCCACGCAGCCATTATAGCGTTAACGAAGCATAAAAATAGCCAGCGTTTAACAGCCCACATGTACAGTGATATATGTAATATATTTCAGGTCACAAACATATCTGACATACTTGAATCACTTTATATTTGGATGTTTGTGCATGTAAATCCAGTTGTTCTTTTATACCTGTTTTACAGATTTAGAATTGTAATCTCTGAATACTCAATAAACCTTTCGTCTAGCCTTGATTTGGTAAAGCATGGTTAAAAATAAGAGACACAAACAATCCTTTTAAAATCCTGTTGAAGTTCTGTGAAAAAGTCCAATAGCTTCTGCATCTCTTATACAACTGCAGTGTCTTCTGAGGACAGCTATGGACTACAGAATGAGAAAACGAAAGCGATTTTCCTTTCGCATGAGGGGCTTTTGCTATAGTTAAAGAGTTACAAAGTAAACACACACTTTTCCAATTGTAAATCCTACTAAGTATGCGAGACTTCTGGAACCTATTCCATACAAATTATGCATGGCACTGTTCTTTGTAGACGGCTCCATGATGGGTTAGACGCTTTGTTGATCCATTATAGGCTAGGGTTCTGCATATGAAAGGCAGGTTAATGCAAAGTGCAAGCAAGCCCCTTTAGCATGGTTCAGCTGTCCTGGCAGCACTGTGTATAATGCAACATTATGTACAGATACGGTTTCAACATGGCCGGAACACGTTTTGAATGGTTCTCTGAGGAATGTCTGCTTAAAGAGAGACTTGACAAGCCCTACATACTCTGTGTTCATTAGTGGCGATGGTGTGAGCTTAACCTCGGCTCTCACCTCGATATATGTGCACAGCCAAGCTGACCTGACTCAGATTTCTGGATAAGCCTCAGATGTATTGATTTGCCTTTGATACTCTTACAGTGCTGAGGTAGGTTTTATGACTTGATCCCACCAGTGTACCCTATGAATTTCAAGTAAATTGACTTCATAAGAACAAGACTTTATAACAACAATATATATATTGTGATGCTGTGCTGGGCGATGCGGTGAGGCACTTTTCAAACACTTTTCAAGTTTGGGGTGCCATGTTCTGGGAATAATTTAAACTAAGAGCTCCTCTGGTGAAGGTGAAAGCAATAAGACGGCAACTCCCGATTCAATGAAGGTTCATAAACACAGAGTTTGAAATTAATGTAATAAAACCATTTTATTACATTAATTTGAAATTCGTTGTACTTATGAACCTTCATTGAATTGGGAGTTGCCGTCTTATTGCTTTCACCTTCACCAGAGGAGCTCTTATTCTGTATACACACACACACACAAACATGCATATAAATTAAAGATGAGACATGGACAGCACCATGACACATTCCACAAGAGTCAGGACCATGGGCAGCTGTCTTCAGATGCAATCAATCTAATCCTGCAAACAGATGGCCCTCATCTGCCTAGCCTCTATTTATCCACACCCTGTGATATCTTTCTTTGTCTTGGATTGTAGCAGAAGAGCAAGAGCAAGAGCGAACACCCAACACCCAACAAGGAACTAGGACTGGAACTGAGGATCCCAAATGGCAACTAGACTACACTTCTGAGTGAGAACCCGACCTGGAACGAACCCCTGCCTGAACTGACTACGAGACGGAAGATTCCCTTTTGTTGTATTGAGTATTGAACCAATAAAGACACTTGGGACTGTTTGAACATTATTCCTTTATGGTGTTTGTCTTGTGTACAACTCCCACCCTTTCCCAGGAGCCTGCCCTAAAGTGTTACTATATACACTCACCTAAAGGATTATTAGGAACACCTGTTCAATTTCTCATTAATGCAATTTTCTAATCAACCAATCACATGGCAGTTGCTTCAATGCATTTAGGGGTGTGGTCCTGGTCAAGACAATCTCCTGAACTCCAAACTGAATGTCTGAATGGGAAAGAAAGGTGATTTAAGCAATTTTGAGCGTGGCATGGTTGTTGGTGCCAGACGGGCCGGTCTGAGTATTTCACAATCTGCTCAGTTACTGGGATTTTCACGCACAACCATTTCTAGGGTTTACAAAGAATGGTGTGAAAAGGGAAAAACATCCAGTATGCGACAGTCCTGTGGGTGAAAATGCCTTGTTGATGCTAGAGGTCAGAGGAGAATGGGCCAACTGATTCAAGCTGATAGAAGAGCAACTTTGACTGAAATAACCACTCGTTACAACCGAGGTATGCAGCAAAGCATTTGTGAAGGCACAACATGTACAACCTTGAGGCGGATGGGCTACAACAGCAGAAGACCCCACCGGGTACCACTCATCTCCACTACAAATAGGAAAAAGAGGCTACAATTTGCACAAGCTCACCAAAATTGGACAGTTGAAGACTGGAAAAATGTTGCCTGGTCTGATGAGTCTCGATTTCTGTTGAGACATTCAGATGGTAGGGTCAGAATTTGGCGTAAACAGAATGAGAACATGGATCCATCATGCCTTGTTACCACTGTGCAGGCTGGTGGTGGTGGTGTAATGGTGTGGGGGATGTTTTCTTGGCACACTTTAGGCCCCTTAGTGCCAATTGGGCATCGTTTAAATGCCACGGCCTACCTGAGCATTGTTTCTGACCATGTCCATCCCTTTATGACCACCATGTACCCATCCTCTGATGGCTACTTCCAGCAGGATAATGCACCATGTCACAAAGGTCGAATCATTTCAAATTGGTTTCTTGAACATGACAATGCGTTCACTGTACTAAACTGGCCCCCACAGTCACCAGATCTCAACCCAATAGAGCATCTTTGGGATGTGGTGGAACGGGAGCTTCGTGCCCTGCATGTGCATCCCACAAATCTCCATCAACTGCAAGATGCTATCCTATCAATATGGGCCAACATTTCTATAGAATGCTTACAGCACCTTGTTGAATCAATGCCACATAGAATTAAGGCAGTTCTGAAGGCGAAAGGGGGTCAAACACAGTATTAGTATGGTGTTCCTAATAATCCTTTAGGTGAGTGTATATATATATATATATATATATATATATATAGATAGATAGATAGATAGATAGATAGATAGGTTTAGGTTTTAATAAGCACTTTATTTACAAGTTGAAATAAACAAAAACACTGTACAGCAATCCACTAAATCATTAACACAGCAACAACCCCAAACCCTCCCATCCCCCACCCCACCCACATTCCACCAACTACTACAAGCAAAAGTATAAAACCCGCAATCTTATACATAAAAGCACATATCACAGCAACCAACACAACATTTTCAAGAATAAAAATGCCCCCCCCCCCTCAGGTTGATAGAGATATAGGTTTTAGTTAAATTAGAACTTAATTCATAATTTCAGCATAACAATAACATTGTAGACCTATCCACTAAATCATTAGCACTGCAACAACCCCAAACCCTCCCATCCCCCACCCCACCCCACCCACATTCCACCAACTACTACAAGCAAACGTATAAAAACAGCAGTCTTATACATTAAAAGCACATAAAACAGCAAAACAACCATGAAATCATCATATAAACAACACTAAAACACCCCCCTCCACTTCACACAACACTTTGTTTACACACCACAGTAGCTCAAAGCTGTCCAAATCCTGCATAGCGCTGTAGAACTGAAAATCTACCCTGATTTTAGACACCACTAGATGTTTGAAAATATGCACAGGATCCTGAGCAATAAAACCATTGACTTTGTTCTTCCTGCTTTTTAAAATGGCAAACTTGGCCTGTCCAAAAATAAAATTGCTCAGCTGAAAAATGCTTTGCCTCGTCTTTCGGTATTTAAAACCAAAAATAAAACTTGCTTCAGTAAACGGCAAACCCAGACCCTCAATCAGCGTCTTCATTAGCATAAACAATGGCCTCAGTCTGGCACAGAAAAAAAAGCAGTGAAAAACAGTCTCCCTCTGAGAACAGAAAGGACAATTGTCCGTAACTCCAGGCTTAATGATGGTCAGAAAAGAGTTAATGGCAATGATGGAATGCAGGATCCTCCACTGCAGATCCCCCGACCTATTTTGCAGTGGAGGTTTGTACAAAGTACGCCAAGCCGGTTCAAACTCCTCCCCCACCCCTAACTGCTCTCGCCAGTGCGTATCAGGTAACTGCTGGAGCTGCTGCTGGTGACGAACCTTCACGCAGGCCTTGTACACCTGCTTCCCATCCACAGTAAATAGAGAAAGCTCAATAACATTCTCAACCTTCAGTAAATGACCCGGCTGACTGAATGCTGGGGACACTGTTAACAAGGGGAACTCAGAGTCAGGCTGTGGGGCCCTCCTTTGCCTAAGCATTCTCTCCACCAAAACCAGCCCCTCTGTTGGCAGAGCATTACGGACCTGATTTAGAAACCGCTCCACTACACGCACAGAGTTAACGCCCAGCTCTGCAGCCAAAAGCTCAGGCTCCTTCCACCTAAAATGACTCAAGTCCAACAAGTGCCCAACTTTCACCACTCCAGTCCTGACTAACACACTAGTGAAATGCAACCTCTCAACTAGCTGTGTTTGGAAAAAGGGATTCAGAATCAGGGGCTCCTCCAGTACACCATAGAAACTGAACCTCTCAGTATCTCTGCCGACAATTCTGAACAAGCTCCAGGCCTTCAGGAGACTGCAGTAGTACAGGGGCAACTGGGTCACCTTAAGGCAATGCATTTCTATGAGAAAAATACTCTTTCCAAAACCTAACTCCCCCACCTGTCGCAGGAAACCCAGAGCAAGCTGTGCCCAGGGCAGGTCCTCTGAAGAGTACAGCAGCCTCTGAAGTACCTTCAGACGAAAGGCCGCAGTCCTACTGGCAATGTCGATCAGACCCTGCCCCCCCTCTGCCAAAGGCAGATACAGCACACATTGTCTGATCCAGTGCAGCCCGTCCCAAAAAAAATGCAACAAAATGGACTGAAGCTGCTTATTCAAAACCTCAGGAGGTTCTAAAACAATAAACCTGTGCCATACACTTGAGGCAACCAGGTTATTAACTACAAGTGCCCTGCCCCTATAAGACAGTTGAGGAAGTAACCACCGCCATTGCTGCAACCTGGCTTTAAATTTCTCCACCAGCCCTTCCCAATTCTTCTGAGTGGTGGCGTCATCACCCAAAAACACTCCCAAGTACTGGAAACCTCCCCTGTCCCACCGCAGTCCTGCTGGCAGGTATGGCGTAGCACAGCCATTCCAGTCACCCACTAGCACTGCATTGCTTTTCGCCCAGTTGATTTTTGCATTGGAGAGCCTCTCATACTTTCTCTGGCATGCCTCAAGCTGCTCCACATCCCCGTCTCCAACCACAAGCACTGCTATGTCATCAGCATATGCAGTGACTTTGAAGGACATATCTGGACACTGAGGAAAAGTCACCCCTGTCAGTACTCTCCGTAACTCATTCACCAGGGGCTCTATAGCCAAGGAGTACAGCATGCCAGAGAGAGGGCAGCCTTGCCGAATGCCCCGCCGTACCGAAAATGGGGCACTTAAAATGCCATTTACCTGCAGTACACCAAATATATCACCATAAAGCAGCTGGATTTTCTCAATAAAGCCGACACTAAACCCAAAGGCATCCAGGACCTTCCACAAATACAAGTGATCTACTCTATCAAAAGCTTTCTCTTGATCCAACGACACGATACCAGCTTTAAAACCAAAAAGTTTAGAGGCTGCCATAATGTCCCGAATCAAAAAAACATTGTCAAAAATGGACCTGTTAGGTATACAGTACGTCTGATCTGGATGCACCACCTCGCTCATGACAGTCTTTAAGCGATTGGCTAGGGCTTTCGAGATGATCTTATAATCGGTACAGAGTAGCGACACAGGTCTCCAGTTCCTTATGCTGCAGAGGTTCCCTTTCTTGGGAAGCAGCGAGATCACAGCCCTTCGGCAACTCAGAGGCAGTTCTTTCCTTTGCAGACTCTCCTCCAACACCTCACACAGATCTGCCTTCAACAAGGACCAGAACAGTTTGTAGAACTCCACTGACAAGCCATCAATCCCAGGATCCTTGCCAGTGTTCAGGCCCTGCAAAGTGTCAGTGAGCTCCTCCTCACTCAGATGCAGATCGCCTGGCTCCCTCCTCTGAAACCTGCGGGAGGTCCTCAAGGAAGCGCTGGGAATCCGACGTCTCCTCCATGGCCTCTGCCATGAACAAGTCCCTGTAGAACTCCACAGCCAGCCTGCGAATGTCCCCAGGCTCGCGCAGCTCCTGTTCTGCTGAGGTCATCAAGCAGTGTATCAGCTTACTTTGTGCCCTCTTTTTCTCTAGCCCAAAAAAATAATGAGTGGGAGCATCCATCTCCGCACAACTCTGAAAAAGTGCCCTCACCAGGGCTCCCTGTACTTTCATTCCCAACAGATCCTACAATCCCCTCCTTTTCTTCTGCAGACTCTCAATCAGTCCAGCCGTTGGGCAGGAGTCTACGGCTCTCTGGAGCTCCAGAATCTCCACCTCTAAAACTTTCATGGCTTCAGTTAAGCCTTTGGTGACATTCATGGTGTACTGCTGACAAAAAGCCCGAATCTGTACTTTCCCCACATCCCACCATTGCCGTACAGAAGAGAAACCGGATTTCTGCACCCTCCACCTCTCCCAAAAGAAGGTAAATACTCTCCTAAAGTGCATGTCAGCACCCAGAACTGCATTGAAATGCCAATGGGAGCTACGTGGCTTTACTGATGGAAACATCACAGTTACTGTTACCAAACTGTGATCTGAAAAACCACTAGGGGTGATAAAACCAGCTTTTAAAATATTTACATTGTGCTGAAAGGTATAAAAGCGATCCAATCTAGCCAGAGAGACATCCTTCTCTGTGATCTTCATCCAAGAATACTGTCTGGTGTTGTTAAAAACTTTCCAAACATCAGCCAATTGAAAACGTTTAATAATCCTTAAAAGCTCTTTGCTGGACTGAGGATGAAGTTCTAAATGATTCCTATCCTTCAGAGGATCAACTGTACAATTAAAATCCCCCCCTATAACCACCGTCTCCTCAGGTGTGCACTCCAAAAGCAGTGTTTCCAACACTTGGAGGAAACACACTCTCTCTCTTCCCTCAGTGGGTGCATAAACGTTTATAAAATGAAAAGCGTGTTTTTCCACCACTGCCCGAACGCTCATCAAACGTCCTTTGACCACCTCGTTCAGAATGACAGTAGAGGGCAAAAACCCTCTACTAAACAAAACCGCCACCCCTGCACTGACATTAGTCCCATTACTAAAGATGAAGTCTCCTGCCCACTCCTTCTCCCAATCTACTTGATTCACACTGTCTATGTGGGTCTCCTGTAAGAAAGTAACACCCAGGCCTTTCTGAATGATATAAGAGAGAACCGTGACTCTCTTTACAGCATTCCTACCACCATTAATATTTAAGCTCCCAATATGTAAATTATTATACATTGATAAGAAAGAGGAAGAAGAAAACAAAAACAGAGATGCAAAAAAACAGGTGACTGCAATAAGAAAGCAAACACCAGTGTTACTATACATTGGAGTCTTTTTTCGTTTTCAACCCTTTACGGAGTTGGCTGGTGATATTCTTTAAACAAACAAACTCTTGCATACAGAACAGCTCTTGTCCAACAGCAGTGCTTTTCAGAGACCGCACCGAGCTCAGAAACAGACTTACATCAGGGAAATAGCCTTCAACACTAATCCGTCTCCTACCCTTTGTTTCATCAAGAAATTCCTTAATAAGCTGTGCGCTGTAACCGCCTCGGACTCTCTGTATGTCAGAGGCTTACGAGGCGATGGAGGAGTCGGTGAGACTGCCCTCCTCCTCACTGTCAGACACCGAGCCGTCACCCACTGCCGTCACAGCCTGCACACTCCACGGCGTACGGGGATCTGAGCCCGGCTGGGAACACACTGCCTCATCCGGCTCAGGAGCTTGACTCCGTTTTTTAGCAGAAGCACCGTCCACAGATTTGCGAGTGCGTTTCTTCCCAGGCACTTTAAAAACCCTGCCGTCCTGACCAGGATCCGTCCCCACTTCCATTCCCGTGTCCCACACACTGCTCAGTGTTGTCTTCACAGTCTCCATCTTTTCAGTCTGGTCACCAGCCCTCTCGCTGCTCACCCCCACTCCACTACCTGATGCCCCGTCCTGCTGCTGTATACTGCCATCCAGTCCAGTTAAACGGCTGTCATCCGTACTGTCTGATGCTCCACAAACATTAGCTGACACACCGCTAATACCTGGGACCACCACAGTCGGCACGGTACCGCCGCGGTCAGAAGTACTCTCACCGCCCACACTCTCCTGTACCTGGACCTCCAGACCCTCACTCTCTTCAACAGCCTCCCCCGCAGCCCCTCTTCTCGCCTCCTTTGCCTCCTCGGCTGTTCTGCTAGTAGGGCGGTCGGGCTGCTCACCACTCCCCAACCTGGCCTGCTTGGGCTGACCTCCCCGGTTCCCTGCCCCCGAGTTTCCCCGTCGACTGGGACCAGCACCCTCATCCTGATCCTTCTCAGGGCAATGCCTAACAGTGTGGCCTTCATTACTGCAGTTGAAGCACTTCATAGAATCAGATGTGACAAAGACAACATAATCATTGCCATCAACCTTGAACTTAAGCACAATGTTCAGATCCCCATTTATGTCATTCAAAATCATAAATACCTGCCTTCTGAATGAAACAACATGTTTCAACTGCTGTGACTTACACCCAAGCAGTATACGTTTCAAGCCCGACATTATCTGCACATGTCTCGACAGTTCCCTCTCTAATAGGTCGTTTGACAGAAAAGGAGGAACATTAGACAAAGTAACTCTTCTGGCCGGAGCTGCTAGGGGGGTAACATTGATCAAAACACCACCGATCACTATACCGGTCTCAACGATACGCGAGACTAACTCAATGCTGCTCAGAAACAGCACAACAGACCCGCTCATACGAGCTGCCGACTTTATATTTTCACAACCGACAACTTGCCCGATCGCCAGAACACACTCCTCCAGCGGCAAAAACTCATCAGAGGTCACTTTAACGCCATGCCGACGTGTTAAAGTCTCGAATGAAAAACTCAGATTCTCCCACCTCCCCGACCCAGCCCCAGACATCCCGATCGCTTCGCTGACTGCAGGAGTCAGCTCAGCATGGGGAAACTCTTCAGAAAAACCTTTTACAAAACTGTCAAAAACACATTCAGAAAGAAAGAAAGAAAGAAAGGAAAAAGTAAAGGAGAAAAACAACAAACAAACCTGGCAGCAGCAAACATGCACACCTGCACCTCCACACTCACTCCCAACAATCACAGCGGCAGACAGCAACAGTCGATAGTCGATAGATAGATAGATAGACAGATAGATATATCTCAAAAAGGAGAATATATACAAAGGTGCATTAGTAAATCTTAAACCATTCTTTGGCCTTCACTCAAAAATGGTCCAAGTGAAAAGCAAGACTAAAAGTCAAGGCTAGCACGCCTGTAAAAGTAAAATTGTGTTACCTCACCAAGGTAATGCACTTGGTCCTTCAGAGCAGTATTGTGACGTCTCACTTAGGGGTGTTACAAAACTACATAGCTACATTCAGTTTAGGATTGAGACACGTTTCTGATGGAAAGCAAGTTAATTCCCTTGATGATAAACTTATTCCGTTGAGCAGCTGTATCTTACCCAATTAAATGTAGTGTGATTACACAGCTCTCGGGACAGAAACACATTTGTAGACCTGCGACCAGTGATGACTGGTGAAGAACAGGAAGGTATTATATTTAGATCATTTGAATTCTATTCAGTGTTACTTTCCATATTTGTGTGCTTTGTTAGCCAGATAGCATTTTACTGTTTTCATTACCATTAAATCATTTTTCTGACTCCAGTCCTGTTATTATCAGCTAAATGTGTCTTTTTAATTCTTGAAGGGGCATTTTCATCTACTTTTGCAGAAATATAAGTTGGTGAACTGGAATGCCAAAACGGCATTCAGGATTTCTGCAGCCCTCTCTGGTCAAGTCTTATTGTACAGTGTATCTCTAGATTATTTTTTAAATCTCAATTTAGTCAGAAATCAAATCACCTCTCCTCAGGGGGAACTAGATACATCTTTAGCCCTGAAACAAAGAACAAGTTAAACTAAAAGCAGTAATCCACAATTAATGTGTCAAGGATGGATCCAAGGAATATAAATCTCCCAGCATACTAATTGCAAGAAAACCATCTCTCTCAGCTTCGGGGTTTCCCTTTTCCTTAGAGAAGCCTCTGCAGTCCTGCCTCATTTAAACCCAATGATTGGAGGAGCCCCTGGCAAGTACTGCAACTACTGTTTTATGACACTCTCTTCCAGGGTTGTGGAGAAACTGTTGATGCACTATTGCCACACCACTACAATGACTTCACTGCACAGAAAATGTGTGTGTATATATTGTTCCTCTCACTATAAATATTATGAAAGATTAATGTTGAAAATAATTGGACTCTTATGAGTTTGGATTGCACAGTTTGACACAAAAAACTGTGTTAGGACCAATGTGACAAATTACATTTTTATGTTCTTGCTGCAAATCCCCAACCCAAGGCCAAAATGCAAAAAGGTGTATTTCAATGTCATTATTCCTATTGTGTTCTGAGGCACATTGTTTTTCTTTTAGTTTGTGTGTTGTGTTTTATATACATATGTCCACATATCATGTTGTGTGATATCCATAGGTCTGTGAATGCAACCCAGCCATATTGCCGCCGTAAATCACATTTAGCAGCAGTAAACTGGTATTTTAGTGGCATCTGTAAAGAAAGGTTTTTAGTTGGCATTCTGCAAAGGCTATTACTTTTGCACTTTTGCACTAACTCCCATTTACCTAATTGTAAGTATAACATCATTTAAGAAATTCTGTTAATGTGTATTTAATCAATTATTAATTCAGATCTAAAATGACTTATTGAGTTGAAAAGTTATAATCTTATATTTAGAGAATGAATGAAGTTGGAACACTTTTGATATTGTGTAACATATAATTATTGTTTGTTCAGTAGATCAGAAACCTAAAATGAACCCAAGTAAATAAAGTGCAGTTGTATGTAGCAGGCCAGGATAGTATGGAAGAAATATCAGCTCTTTGTGTAAAGAAGTCTCTTCTATGTCCCAGATTTGAATGAACATATATCCCAAAGGTCAGTTCGTGGTCTGAAATAAAGCAGATTTTGTTTATCCTACAGCTGAGCTGAAAATGACAGATATGTGCCCAAGAGCTTAAAGAAAGTGATAAGACATTTTTAAAATCTGATTAAGTCTTTTATCCATTTACAAGTAAACTAATTTCACAGGATTCAATAAAATCTGTTGTTGTTGTTGTTGTTGTTGTTGTTGTTGTTGTTTTCAGCTGCTAGGAAATATACCTCATGCAGTTCTGAATATTAGTCATACAGTGTCATGCAGAGCTTTGAGACCTCTTGGTACTGTTAGTTTTAATGAAAAATAGAGTTGTTAATTTTCAGATGTAACGATGCCAGAAATTCAGGATCAGGTGTTAGTAGTGACATACCTGTACACCATTATAAGAGCAAGTAATAGGATAGACCCTTGGGCACACCTGACTGATGCTCTCAGGGGGAAACCTTAAGCAGATACTGTTTGATTGTGGTTCATATATATTAACCAGGTCAAGGCTCAACCTAGCCTAGTAACCTAGTAACCTAACCTAGTAATTTAGGATTACACATTCTCACGTCTGTTGTCATTTTATCATGGCTATAATATGAGGCTATTTGCTATTCTGTGAGAATTAGAGTTTTTTTGTCTTTATCACTATTAGTAAAGTTTAAAATCAATTACTGACCTCATTCAGACCAGAACACTACTAAATGGACACAGAGAGGGAAGTAAATTGTTGACATAGAAAAAGAAACATAGTGCCACTAATTATATCCGGCTAATAATAACCCTTATACTAATTATATGTCTCTTTTAATCAAATGTCTTGTGATACTCATTTAGTCAAGTGACAAGCAGCAGCACACAGGTTAATGTAGCCTGGCAACAATACATTTCAGCAGTGTAAACAAGAATAATCTGTGGCATTGCTAAAAATAAAGGATGATAAAGAGAAGGGAATGGAAACTTAAATGAATTCATAACAAACCCTATGTTTAAATATGAAAAATATACTCAAAAGTGATTTATTCTAAAACAGGAATAGTACTACAAGTATGAAATGTCAGAAAATACGGAAATAGAAAGTAGCACCCACTCTACACACATTTACTGCATTTAGATCGGGACTGGTGTTTATTTCTTGCCAGTCTACACGTTATGAAGCTGTAATTAACCATTATTAATCCATCTACACGTAACATAGTGGTATCTACAAATAGCATGGTGAGGTTTTTTTTTTCACACTGCTTAAACATAACCTGTTAAACACTTGGCATGATGCCTTTATTGCTAAAATATTCCCTTGTGTCAACCCACTTAAAACAATAAGAATTGGATGCTTTATTTCAAAAAGACAAAATCACTTTATTGATACCCGGAATGGAAATCTTTTTTCTTTTTCTTTTCCTGTGCAGTCATAAAAGGCTTATTCAAGCATCCAATATACAAGGATTATTCTGTCTCGGAGCTGCACTTAACTGTAGCCATCAGTTTTGGACTTGGTTATGAATGAAATAAATTGTTTGCCTCCTCTGACATGTCACTTGACTGAAAAAAACATACAGTTGAACCAGATAACATCCCCGACTTTAAAATAATTTTGTGCAGCTCACTCTATTTAATAGAAGACAAAAACGGAAAAGCAATTTTTATGTAAATCTGAAATACGCCAATTTTGTTTAGGAGCAGAACTGACTTGACACTGCAAGCCATAAAGGGCAATAACAAAACTAACTATTCATTGATTATTTTTAATGATGTTTTCCTCTTGGTTTTGTAGAAATATGACTGTGCCAGTAATATAGGTGTTAAGTCACAGGGCTTTGTCTTGGACACTGCGGCTCTGTATTACCAGGTTCCTACAGTGACACCAGATACACCAATAAAGGAGACAGTGATTTATATTCATGAATTTTTATACTGTGCCTGTGGATCTGTGTCAATCACATGCTCATCAGTGCAAATTACATTTCAAGGAGCAGCTAAGCATAGTAATACAATTTTTAGCTGGCTGTGGCATTATGGTTGGCAAGTCCCGGTATAAGCGTAAGCAGTTTCCAAGGCAAAAGCTTGCATTTTCACAATTTAAGCAATTTTCTGGTACTGCTGACAGAATACAAACCTCTGCCAAAGCCACAAACAAAATAGAGTAACTGGAATATTTAATATTTCTTTTCTGCTGAAAGAGGGGACATGAAACTAATATAACATATGTAATTGAAAATGTTTAGCCTACAAACTGGAAAGGCTTATATCGTTATCAAGCACCAAAGTTACAGAGGGACTGTGCTAGATCGATTATTCATATTTTAATGTTTAACATTTCAAGTAACAGTTCATATAATGTCTCTGAACAGACAGCCTTTTAAAAGCATAAAACAGAGTGAAGAGAAGTCTGACAGAGAAAGGATGAACCAGAAGGCTCAGCCCGGGGTGAGGAAATTCCCTGGAAAATGGAGCTAAAGCGGGACACCGGGACCCTGGATTAACCTTTTCTCTGGTTTTGCAGGAGGCTCTAGAAGCAGAGGGGTGAAGCAGAGAAGAGGCAGTCACTGCTCGGGAGTGACCTCGAAGGCCCAGTGACCTAGAAGGTGCCCAGGGATAAAGGTGATGGTTGAGGGGTTAGAGTTTCCATGTGTTTTAGACACCAACTCCCAAGTCACCCTTTTTAGCACAGATAAGCAGGGGGAGATGACAACGAGATCCCCTGGTTAAAACTTTGAGATGCCAATGGATTACAGATTCCCTATGTTGCCTTCGCAATTTTAGATTTCAAAATAGGAGGGATTCAGATTCCCCAAAAATGTGTAGTGGTGGTGACTGAAACGTGCAGAAGAAGGATGTATGTAAACAATTGTTTACTGAAGGGTCTGGCTCTGTCAGTTCAAAATTGTCAATTCACATTTTTATAATAATAATAATAATAATAGCCTTCTTCATTATTTGTGGTAGGATGTTCATTTGGCCCAAATAAAAACTGTGTTTGGAAAGCTGTCCCTCTGAGTGATGGATTGTGAAAATCACATTGTTTTGGACAATCCGTCAGTGCTTCTAAAATTGGTTTGAAATGAACTGGCTTTTTCTAAAGCTTATTCCTGTGAAGTTAAGAAGCTTGTAGTAGTTCCTGTGTGATTGGGAAGAATATATTTCAGCTGTGTGGCTTGACTGCCAACAAATAGATTATTAAACCTGACACAGGTGAAAAGGGATCATCTGTAAATATCAGAAAGGGAAAATGTAGAAATAATATTTAGCCTTTGTATTTTGCAATATAAAGTCTCCTGACCTACACTCTTAAGGCAATATTAGAAACACTAATTTTTCTTCATAGAACTGTAAGAGGTAAACAATAATGTCTAGTGTGCCAAAGCCACTATTATGTATAATGATAGACAAAATGATGGAACTACCTGGAATTTCTACACAAACCCTTACTAAAGTGTGTATATATGTTTTATTTGCATTATACCTTAGTTACTTTCAAGGAACTTTTATGCTTCATGGCTCTAAGAATGTATATCAGATATAACTACTATATATATATATTGTGATGGAGTGTACATTCCCAGAGGTGGAGTGGGAGGCTTGGGGACCCTGCTGGTGGAGGAAGGGCCACTCCATCTTGGGGAAGGAGGCTGAAGACGGGGCGGCCATCTTGGTAGGGCCTCTTCGGGCTATAATTGGTTATAATCTGATTGGACTAATGTGATAATTGAATACACTTGGGGAGAAGTATTTAAGCACGTGCGGGAAACAAAGAGGGGGTTGTGAAGAGAGGACATGGGGATAGACTAAGAATCAAAGACAAACACAGTGGAGTAAATCAAAGTTTTGTATTCTTTTACAGGGTAAACAGATCTATCTGTCCCTGGCCAGTTGTTTCTCATTTTGAAGTGTATTTAAGGGCCCAGAGATGGGCTAGGTTTTTGTTTGTTTATTGTTTTGTTTCTCAATAAAGACACGCCCCGGTATCCACAACTCTATCTGGTGGTGTAAATGTGCAGATTATTGACCCAACAGGGAACCTAGTCCTTCACAATATAGTTACCCATGTAAGGGTATTATTGCAGGAAAACTGTAATAAACATTTTACTTAATGTAGTACAGATATACTACTGGTAAATAACAAGAACATTACTATGGTAGTATTAATACATTGATTTGTTTGAAATTCCAAGGTTAAAGTGTAACTGTCATATCTTCACCCACACTTCCCTAGTTCGAAACCAGAGGTCGTCATCTCATGAATTCTGACCTTGTCTCAAACATTCCTCAACCCCATGTGCATTTGTTCAATCAACCCTCTTCTCCCATTCATTCTGCACTCCCCACAATTGTAGCCTGCCCCCCTCTGCTCAGCATATATACCCCTTTGTTACTTCCCTCCAGTGCTAAGTCTTGTTTACCTCCCTGTAGCATTTCTAAGCTTTCTATCCCAGTGATTGTGTTTCCAGTTTGACCTTCACTTTTCTTCTTTTGACCACTGCCTTTTGCATTACCTTCTTTGTGTTCTGCGCCCGATCATCGACCCCCAAGCCCGTCTTATCAACCTCGCCTTTCGGATCTCCTTGGACACTTTACCGGCTCTGACCCCTGCCCGTTTCCAGGTATTGATCACGCTCCGCTCTTGGGTTCCTCTTCCCTGGCACCTCACCATGACAGTAGCACACACAAATGCAGAAGTGAATTAATATTTGAATACCACAGGATTAAAACATCAATACCTCATGAACATCATCTGAACCCCAAACTTAAAACCTAACCCTAACCCTGTTATACATGAGATTAACATAAGAACTCGAATGAAGCGCACGACATATTCATGTGTTTATCCTGTGGTAATCTTATAATTAAATGAGGAATAACAGTATCAGTATATGTGTCAGATGATGTATACTCTTTCAGATAGAGTCTATCATATAAGCAACTTTATAATTTAAAACTTACCAAATAATGGCAGATGTCAAAAGCCAGCATGTATGCTTCAGGGTTTCAGGAAGGAAGCTTCCTGGATAGCTGAAAAACTACTAATTCACTGCAATTGTCTTCCCTGTGGCAACTCGAGTCATTATTGTCAAGTCATCTGAGTGTTAGTGTTTCTTACACCATATTCTCACTCCTAAATAGTAATTAGTCTCCACAGACAACATTAAGTGTTGCCGTTTCCACCACTGCCAGGAAAACAGTGAAGAGAGAGTTATTCTTTTCTCCTTTCCAACAACAGAGGAGACTGTGCAAGTAAACAAGCCATCATTCAAAAAAGGGGATACAATCAGTAATCTGCAGCGATCAATTTGATGCCAGTGTAATCCAACATTTGCATTACAAGAATCATGCCACTCGCCCACGCTGGTTTGTATGAATAGGCTAATGCACAGTAATGTATTTTACAGTGTGTGATTTCTGGGATCGAATGCCCTCCTTAAGTAAATAGTTGCTGTACCAAAAATCCAGTCTGAGGTTACTGTGCCACCTACAAAAAAAGCATAATGTATGATCTGCTGTGTTGGGCTCATACCAGAACTAATGCTTAGGATTTGTCTTGTCTGCAGTATCATCTACATGCTTTGTCACAAACCCCAAATGAGATGTTGATGTATGAACAGACCACCATTTCAGACATAGAACTTTGCAGATCTTTCAAAGTCCCTGTTGCCTTCACAGTGGCATCTCTAACCAGTTTCCTGCTTGCCTGACTGAGACCTGATCTAGACCTAGTGGTCTTCACAGTATTCAGTCACTTTGAATTTTTGTGTAACTTTCTCTTTATCTGCGCTTCTCTACCACTGTTTCCCTGCCTTGTTTAGGAAACGTATTGGTCTTCATGGTTAGTTTGTCACATCACTATGTGAGTTATGGCTTGAAATGTAATATTGAATTGAGGAAACTTACAGAAACAGATTAATTTACTCTGAAGTGGAGTTAAACCAAATTGATTACACAGAGACAGAGACCATAACACCAATTGTGTAACCTTTCAAACTAATAATTTGCACCTGAACTGATGTAGAGCTGCCATAGCAAAGGGGTTGAATACTTATGCAATTGTGAATCTTAAAATTTTCTTTGAAAATCAAACTTGTGTAGATTGTGTAGATTCTAAATATAAAATCCTATTTCAAATATTCAAACTTTGCAAACAGAGATGGCAATAAAATGTGGAAACTTCGCAGGGGGGTGAATACTTTTGCGAGGCGCGTAATTTAGGTTAAAGCACATGGCGAATTCAGGATGATGTTTACAGGTCAAGATGCTTACATCTGTATATGCCATATTCTTCCTTCTAAACATCTTGTTTTTATTTTCTGTTTGGTTATTATTATTATTATTATTATTATTATTATTATTATTATTATTATTATTATTATTATTATTATTGTGTGTAAGGGGTTGGGCAGATAATTTGGGGATCTGAGTGTTAATGAGTGTTAGCTCTGTTGGACCCAGTAGTGGGGAGCAGTGATTGAGGAGAGGGGATAACGGGGCCTAGGGGATAAATTGGGGTGCCCCGGTCCCCGCTGGCAGATTAGATTCAGATGCAGTTCATGTGCTTCAACAAGAGATTGACCCTTATATAAAAAGAAAAGTATTTTTATTTCTATTACCTTGGGTTTCCTTCCATGATACCCTTCCTCAGAAAATATGCTTAAAGCATGATTCTAGTGCACAAATGCATCAATACCAGACTGTCAATCTGCAATCTTTGAGGTCTGGTGAGTGTCCAGGGTTTTGTTCCAATTCAAGATCTCAATTATTTCCATTGATCTGATTATTGACTGAACTAAAAATACAATAAATTCCAGATTCTTGGAAAAAGTAAATTACCAAAAATAAATCACGGGTTTGTTATTCTTTGTTTAACCAACTATGAAATGTAAATTTTGAAAAATAAATAAATCCATACAAACTGCATATATATATCAAGAAATATAAATCGAAATAAGATTTGAAGAACAAACAACTTTAAACTGAAGTTCAGAACTGCATCAAAACGTCATATGAACCACGGCGAGCGCATACCAAATATATAACACTTAGCGGTGGTTTTCTATTACCCAGAGGCTTCTTTCTTTACCCAATAGGCAGCTGCCATCAAGTGGCAGGTCTGGAATTTGCAGTTGGCTGTTGGCTGTCGGGTTCGAGATTGAATCTCTGCCCGATTGCAAGATGTTGTCTCCATGGCAACCAACCATAATGTTTGTTTTGGTGCTGATAGAAAGGACACATTATATCTATAATTCATCAGGACTGCGTTTCTGAAACTAGCTTATCATTTTGTACTGATTATTTTGTTTTGAGGTATTCATTTCTGTTTTCAAATTATATATATATATATATATATATATATATTTAAAATAATCTGATTCAATAAATGTATTTATTGAATTACACTGTTAAGACCTTAGAATAAAGCACAACTCAGCTCTGTTTAATGTATTACAAGAGATGATGTTGGATGGAATTGCCAGCATGGTTTGACTTTCAGAGACCTGGCCTAAGGACTTTCATACAGTTTGAGGTTTTAAACCAATAAGTGTTTATCTACTGTGACAGATTCATTGGAAAAGGGGGAGAGTTTAAAAAGGATTGATTGCCACAGACTGGTATTGGTGTTCAGTCTTTATATATATATGTATATATTGTTTGGTATCGCTCAACACTTCTAAAATATAAGCACGGTGCATTTATGATGAAACTGATTAATGCATGCTCACAAATGTAAATGGTGTGTAACATACATACATAAAAAATATAAATGTAAAATATTACTTGAATTACTTTTATATGATCTTAAATCATCTGTCATTTTTTGTGATATATCATCCATGGACAATTAAACTGCATCTTTGTTTCAACTCAAGAAATCTTTAAATAGAAAAACCTACTCCTATCACCATAGAAACAGTTTCTCTTTATAACCTTTCTATTTATAACAATTATAAACAACAATATTATTATTATTATTATTATTATTATTATTATTATTATTATTATTATTATAAATAATAATATAAACAAATACACATTTGTATACACATATCTTATTTATATGATATATATTGTATATATATATATTTAAAAATATGTGTGTGTATGTGTTTATTTATATAATGTTGATATCGATAGCCACATGTGCAACTGACAAGTCAACTGCAGTGCACTTTTCCATCTCATTAATAGTTGTTTCTTCAATTTACTGGGCAGGCACAGGTTTGGAACACAAATGGAAATACAAAATTGCACAAAGTGTTTCAAATTTCCCCATTAGGGGAAATGCATCCAATTCCATTTGGCAGTAGACCGAGGCTTGTGGTTAGAAGGGCGGAGATCGAATGTTGGTTGTTCTCTATTGCTTAATCCCATGTCAGCCACCTCTATTGTGACACAGTAGGTTATTTATTCTGATCTTAAACCGATACAGAGAAATAAAAACATATATAAATACAGGAACATGTTCTTCATACTAGTCATTTCACTGCTAGCTCCTTTTTATTATGATTTTTATTATTAAAAAAATCACATAGGTGGTTGTGCCAAAATCCTGCAGTGGATTGGACTGGCACGTCTGACAATTGAATATCCCTGGCATACATCGCAAGGCACTTCCCATCCTCACCTCTCACTTTCAGGCTTTTAAAAGGGAATGCTGTGTTTTGATTCATGGTAACACGTGTATGGATATGACTGAATAATGACTTGATTTTAATTCCCACATATATAATTGTAAAGGCTCTCTGTCCAAGCATGATCAAGGATTGCCCTCAATGCAAAGCAATTGCACTCAGACCCACTGGGAATGCAGTCGTCACATATATAACATTACCAATACAGCAATGTCTGAACTGTGGATTTTACCCTGCAGTCCAGAAAGCAGAGACTTATCACTACAGCTGAATATTGTGGCTGTCTGAGATATATAGGATCGAGGCCTATGTAAAGACCGACATAGGATACTGGTTTTCTTTCAATGTGCTTTGTAAAAAAAAGGTTTGGAAATTACAAACTGAAAGTGTGTGATAAAGATCAAAAACACAGTAGGAATAATTTTGCAGACAGTAGTGACTAAAATGCAAATTAAAGATGCTGTCAAAAGATACTGTACAAGCTTAAAAAGTTATTCTGATTCTCAAATCTTGTTTAAAAGAATCTGTTCTGGGTCTGAATACAAAAGACACTTAGAATAAGGATATATTGATTTTAGATTACTCATTCTGAATCTTTTAAATAAACAATACAATCCCCAAATCTTCCTTTAAATTACTATATACAAAAAGTACATTTTACAACTGCCAAACAATTTATATAATAACAATAATCAAGTTTCTGTAACAATAAACAGTACTTTTCAAATGTTATTAGTATAGTATTTTGAAATGGACTATACATATGTAAAATGTAAAAATATATTTGTGTAACTTTTTTTAAGAAAGCATGTTACATTTGTAATTCAAAAGGGTTCATAAAAAAATAAAATAAACGTAAGATATACTAAGTAGCTTGCTTACCATAACATAGCAACTGTTATGAAAATTACAATGGTAATTTATGATTTAATGGTATGGGTTTTGTGACAGTGTGAGGTTAGCCAGTATTTGATGGAATTGCAGATGGACATAAATAAGGAATAAAAGTGATTTAATGAAGACAAGGGAGAGAAATATTTATAGTGGGAGCTACAATATGGTCAGAGACACTTTGCCAGACATAAAATGGCACGAGCTTTCCTTTAGGACTGATTGCTTCCCCAAGACTTTTACCCATGAGCTATAGTTTGTTAAAGTGTGATCTTTTTTCATAAATCTCTAATGGCTTGCCATATATACCTTCTCAAGGCACATTTGATTCATGAAATGATGAGAAAGACCAGCCTGTGAAATCCTAGCTCAGCAAAGACTTTATTTTGATTTAAAAAGCTGAGTTTGTAAATTTTTCCCAGGGACAAACACTTATTATTTAAGCAATAAGGACACATTGTTCTGGATTTTTTTGTCTGTAAATTCTTTACCTGGAAGAGATGAAGGCCAAAGCCATAACTGATAGCTTTTAACTTTACAGGAGCAATTATAAATCTGACCGTGGTGTGATTTTCACTTTTGGTATGAAAACAATAAGAATACTTTCTTCTACTCATAAATGTAACCACTCTGCTGTACAGGTTTGTAGTTGTCTATTAGCAGGTGTGTCAACATTTTGATTTAACCCGGCCTCAGATCTGTAATGTAAATATTTGCCTTCCAGTCCGATAATAAAGTATCAATATTGTTAATACTGTGTTATTATTGGCAGGTAAATTATTAATGTGGAGAGGGATATTGCATGTAAAGCAAATCCTACTATTTTGTTGTACTGCTGCACTCAACTGGCCCATTTTATACAGACCTTTAAAGGCTAGTGATGGAGATGACCCCCCGTGTTTAATATCTGGTGTTAACTCCAAGGTTAGACACCCGAAGGCGATCCTAAGTGTATTAACGTTTCTTAATGGATTATATGAACCATGAACATTTGCCAAACCCTTCCTCTGGAATGTATTGTAACTGAGTGAAATATGATGTGTCAGTAAATGTACTAGTTTATTAAGAATGCTATAATATTTTATATTGTCAAGAGAACTGAAAGCAACCTTAGAACACATCTGTAAATTGCAGTGCATGTTTTCTTTGTTCTTGTTTTTTTACTAAAACCTCCCATTAAGATGTATGGAACTATGAAATAATAAAATAATGTGTTCCACTAAAAGCAAGGTAGTATCCAACACACTTTCTTTCTTTTATTATATGTACAATTTTATTTCAAAGCAATCTTGGAAAACTTAACTGAACCAATTTTAATACCTATTACTGGCATAATATTTATGAAAATATATACTTAAATGTTATTATTTATTTATTTATTGATTTCATAGCAGATGCTCTTATCCAGGGGAGTAAATTGTGGAAATATTGTGAAACACTGTGTGTATATATATATATATATATATATATATACACTCACCTAAAGGATTATTAGGAACACCATACTAATACTGTGTTTGACCCCCTTTCGCCTTCAGAACTGCCTTAATTCTACGTGGCATTGATTCAACAAGGTGCTGAAAGCATTCTTTAGAAATGTTGGTCCATATTGATAGGATAGCATCTTGCAGTTGATGGAGATTTGTGGGATGCACATCCAGGGCACGAAGCTCCCATTCCACCACATCCCAAAGATGCTCTATTGGGTTGAGATCTGGTGACTGTGGGGGCCAGTTTAGTACAGTGAACTCATTGTCATGTTCAAGAAACCAATTTGAAATGATTCGACCTTTGTGACATGGTGCATTATCCTGCTGGAAGTAGCCATCAGAGGATGGGTACATGGTGGTCATAAAGGGATGGACATGGTCAGAAACAATGCTCAGGTAGGCCGTGGCATTTAAACGATGCCCGATTGGCACTAAGGGGCCTAAAGTGTGCCAAGAAAACATCCCCCACACCATTACACCACCACCACCAGCCTGCACAGTGGTAACAAGGCATGATGGATCCATGTTCTCATTCTGTTTACGCCAAATTCTGACTACGCCATCTGAATGTCTCAAGAGAAATCGAGACTCATCAGACCAGGCAACATTTTTCCAGTCTTCAACTGTCCAATTTTGGTGAGCTTGTGCAAATTGTAGCCTCTTTTTCCTATTTGTAGTGGAGATGAGTGGTACCCGGTGGGGTCTTCTGCTGTTGTAGCCCATCCGCCTCAAGGTTGTACGTGTTGTGGCTTCACAAATGCTTTGCTGCATACCTCGGTTGTAACGAGTGGTTATTTCAGTCAAAGTTGCTCTTCTATCAGCTTGAATCAGTCGGCCCATTCTCCTCTGACCTCTAGCATCAACAAGGCATTTTCGCCCACAGGACTGCCGCATACTGGATGTTTTTCCCTTTTCACACCATTCTTTGTAAACCCTAGAAATGGTTGTGCGTGAAAATCCCAGTAACTGAGCAGATTGTGAAATACTCAGACCGGCCCGTCTGGCACCAACAACCATGCCACGCTCAAAATTGCTTAAATCACCTTTCTTTCCCATTCAGACATTCAGTTTGGAGTTCAGGAGATTGTCTTGACCAGGACCACACCCCTAAATGCATTGAAGCAACTGGTTGGTTAGATAATTGCATTAATGAGAAATTGAACAGGTGTTCCTAATAATCCTTTAGGTGAGTGTATATATATATGTATATATATATATATATATAGGTCACCAGAAGTAGGGCATATTTAACATAGAATGTGAGTATGAGACAAGAATAGAAAGTGGATGTAACTGTAGGATTTAAAATAGACATGCACTGAGTGCTGTGTGAGTTAGGTGACAAACTTTCCAGATGACAAAACATGCTCAGGGTAGCACTTAGATTGTTACACAACACGCTCTGCAGTGGCAAGGGATGCAAGTAACGACAGACAGAAGTGTATGAAAGAATAGGAACAGGGCTTTTCGGTAACATTGGCTGTAGTGACCACACAGCGTCAAAGCAAAGGTGAAAGATGGCAGATGCCTTTACCCAGGGTGACTTACAGTTTTCTCAAGAAACACTTCCAAAGCATTTCAAAGTGCAGTAAATACACTAAGTGCAAAATACAATAATCACATATCCTAGTGCAAAACAGCTGCAGAGTTTTATACCTGGTGTATGCCAAGGGGTAGGGTAATCATACGTACAAACTTATAAAAAGTGCTAAAATACATTTGCAATCAGGAGCAAAAGGGAGCATATCATTTAAATCAGATGATACATAAAGGTGCTGAAATGTCCAGATCATGGCTGCGGTATTAGAGGTACAGTTGAAACTGGTATGCCTTGAGTAGATATCTCAGTGGGTTGGTCATTACACCACTTAGGGCTGAGGTGGAGAAGCTTCAGTGAGTCTTCTGAAGACAGGAAGACCAGAGTGGTCAGGAGGGAGCGTAAGGAGAGATGAGAGTTTAGAGGTAACCAGGTGCAGTCTGGTCCAGACAATGGGAGGTGAAAACCAGAGTCCTGAACTGGATGTGAGCTGAGATGGGATCCAGTGGAGGGAGCAGAGTAGTCAAGTAGCATGTGTGAATTGAGGCAGAGAGAACACCAGATGAGCAGCCAAGTTCTGGATGAGCTGGAGCAGAAAAGAAGAGAAGATCAGATTTGATTAAGTTTAAGATGATCCAAGAGGAGAGAGCATACAGATAGGTAAAGACATGAGAGAGGATCAGAAGAATGAAAATTAAGGAAGCTATGGGCATCATCTGCATACAAATGGTACGAGAACCCATTGGGTGCGATGAGGGGCCCAGAGAGCGGGTGTAGAGAACTGGTGTCAGAAATGCTCCAAATATAATTATTTACTCTCCACTAGTTAGTTACATATTTGTAAGGTTTATTACTAGGATTACAGAGAGCTTATTTAGTGCTTTGTTGTTGTTATTGTTTATAGTATATAGAAATGTAGACTTTGAAGTTATTGCATAAAAATCCAATTAAATAATTATACATTTGGTGTAATAACAACTTGTAATACAATGGTAATAACACATCACTCATGAATGTTATTGTTTGCAGTTAATTTCAGTCCATTTAAAGTAATGAGACTATAAATATCAACAAGAGTGACTCATCTAAAAATACAGGGGATTTGTTATAGATAGACATATCATATCAGATGTCTATGTGCAGCAATACAATGCTGTACTAACTTTATTCTAAACAAAGGAATGTATTCCATTACAGCTGTGGGAAAGAAGTTCCTCCATTTGCTGAAGATTGTAAATAATAATAATAAAATGCATTTGTAATACATACATAATACAATGCTAGCAAATATCCAAGTACTTAAGTTGTTGATGTCTCCAGTGAGTTTTTAAATGTTCATTCCTTTCCATTAACAAATTCGCTTAATGCAGTCATGGCATTTTGAAGAGACTTGTCAAGTATACAGCCAGCGGAGCTTTCGTATTGATATATTTTAGTTCATCCCAACGATCAGGGTTATCACATGATCTACTCAAAGAGGAATCGCACTGCTTCTGTCCAAAATGCTGATTTCTTTTGGAATTGGTACTGTTTCGCCAGCATTTTGTACTTCTGTAACATCTAAACCTTCACATTCATCTGTCGGTGTGGGTGATGTTTCTTGCTCATCTTTAGAAATTTGAGATTGCTTTGGAAGGCTATAAAATGAACTTATGATGGTTTGTAGTTTTCATCATTTCATTATACTAAGTAGCAACTGTAGGTATATTCAGTTAATTTTGTGCAGGCAGTGGAGTGACCTGAAAACTGTTTCTGGGGGACGGTAATGATTAAATATAGGTCACTTGCACAAACTTTCAAGATGTAAACAGCGTAAAAATATTTCCAGCAAGGGAGTTTTTTCCCTCCCTTTGTCATTAAACAACAAAAAGGGTAAATTAATGATTACTTCATGGGCTATGGTGATGGCAAATACAAGATGGGTGCAACAATAAAAACATATTATGCATTGTGTTTATGTGTTATTGTTTTATTATCAGTATGCTATACCATCCTTTTCTTTTAACAGTATGCACACCAGCACATACCACCCCATTTCAACTGCTGTCAGGTACTACTTTTGAAAATAAAGTAATGGCAAGTCATAAATTAGTTATAGAATGAATTTGAACTGATTAGAAGACTCATATAACAACTGAAATACCAGAGAAAATCTTGTGATTGTCTTCATCAATTACCCTCTTTTTAATAATCAAATCTTCAAAATTAACCGTCAATAAAGGTTTCTCTCCAACAAATTGATTAAGAATTACATTTTTAAATATGAACAACGGTAACCATTTTCTTTTACTGTTATGCCAGGACTGAATAAAAGCTTAGCAAAACTGAAGAAAAGCCCCAGGCGAAGTCTTATTTAGAAGTAAAATACTCACCAAAGCAAGATGTTTATGTATGTGTAACTGTTCTTTCCTGTATCTAAGATTCCAGTCAGGTGTCTGAGCTTTTCAAAATGCGGGTAAAAAAAAGTTCACTTTAAAGCAAACAGTTGTAGGAAAAATAAATATTCAAGCAAGGAAGGAGCCAAAAGACCATTCTTTCAAAGCACTGCCAAATCCAGCCTGCCATGTAAGTGGATTGAGATACAGGAGCCAGATAAAGTCAAAGTAATTACAATACCTTCAGTGTTTAGTTCATGTAAAAACGTTTTCTTTCCTTGCTTCAGGTATGAAAAAAGAGATGTGATCAGATCGCATTTGTCTAGTTCTCAGAAAGCTGTGAAAGAAATAGTGCTGGACTAACACTTGTCAGCCACTGAAAGCAAAACACTGCAGATTTCTCCCTGAGGTCCACAAAACAGAAAAAAAGCACACCAAACCACTGTACTCTGTTTTGACATGGATTTGCATTAAGCTATTCCTTTATGTGCCCTGGGCTGATTTGTGTTATTTTTGTACCTATGTGACAAAATAATTTGTTAAATGATTTTGAAAACATTTTAATCTGTACTGTTTGCACCTTTAAGCTGAAATCCAGGTTGTTTCTTCTTCTGAGTAACGAATATGCCGGAGTACATTGGGCAATTGATGTATGTTTGGGACAGTGAGTGTAGTAGGACAGAACACTGCTGATTTGATCAATTTAATGTATAATAGATGTGTATTAATTAAAGAAGAGGTACAGTGTTTTTAATTGTTTGCTAAAGGATAACATTTTGCAATAAATAATATTTCCATTCACTATGATCAATTATATGGGGGACTTAGTGCCCTCTAATTTCTGCCTTACACTACATTTAGACAAAGCCAGTTTGGCCTAATTAAATATAAGGGCAAGATCTCCAATGCATTTTGTCCTGGGTTGATCCAGCACAGAATATTATTATGACCTGTGTAGCCAGAGGCAAGTGGATACAAGTGTCCACAGTATATCTGGGATCATGAATAAAAAGAACAACAACCAGCAAGCATAGTATGTTATTTAGATGTTTATCCTACAGTACAAACGGCAACTTGGAAATACCAAAATCAATGGATAGTTTTCTCCAAAAGTGAATATTAGTTAAACTATTACTGGAATAATCTTCTATGTCTTTGGAGACAGTTTGCAACATGGGTGACCAGGTGAAATATAGGGATTTTAAGAGTGTACATATGTAGTAGTCCATCATCCAAAACTTCACATGTAGGTGGTCTTAAAGTATTTTTTATAAGATTGTCAGGATGTTTCTCAAGGCATGTTTGCTCACTTACTTAATTCAGACATCTACATTTTGTTGATTAAACACATTAGGCAAATGTTAGGTGTTGACTATCTTGTCCTTAATAACCCAAAATCAATATTTCACATAACAGTGCCAGATCACTACAATATACTTATGTGCATCCATTAAATATTGTATTTTGCTGTCTAATGTTTCCAAGGCATTTTGAATTATGGTTTACTGCTTTCCTATTGAATAATGGGCCACAAAGTAAAACCATGAACATTTATGGTATGACATTCACTTTATTGCATCAAAATAGATCACTGGCCAAAGCAATTAGGCACTTTGTGATTTTTATATGAATGTTCACCATTGCATGGAATCTCCATAAAGATAAACATGAATCTAACTTGGCAGATAACTAACAGCAAATATGTTTTTGGACATTATTGTTTCCATTGAGAAAAGTAGACGTTCAAGGTATACACATCATGTGGCCGATGTATGATGAAACCGTAATTCACATAAAGTGACAATTCACAAAGTAAACATTTTGTCATGCTATGTACTAAGAGAAAATATGCTAATGAAGAGAACCACAGATATAATGATTTGTGGTTCGTGAGCTTTGTAACAGTTTGATGGTAGGTGATTTATGGTGAGTCTCTGGAGTGTGTAACCTACTGCACTACTCTGGGCTGTGTGCTTATGAGCTGAAACAAAAACAGTAATCCAGTCTGACTCATCAGGGCCACTACCTACCACTAGCAGTGAAGGGGAAGGCAGGAAAATAAAACTGTTATTTTGATTATGTTGGGAAATCTTGTTTAGGGGGTTTAACAGCGTAAACAGCTGTAGACAGACAACAAAGACAGAAAGCACCGTTTACAGTCTCTAATATTGCATCTCTCCATATAAGTACTGCACTTTTTTATATATCCTCTTGTATCTGTCCATAATGCTGGTCTTAAGGCACTTAAAAACACTGGCTTTGCAACTCTTTTATTATTATTATTATTATTATTATTATTATTATTATTATTATTATTATTATTATTATTATTTCTTGGCAGACGCCCTTATCCAAGGCGACTTAATATAAGCTTTAACAATTGTTTTAAAGACAATGCAGGTAAAACACAGTTAACAATTATGTCATATTAAACATATATAATGCTGGCATATAACTATAGAAATACAATATTTCATGAGAGGTAAGTTTAGTATTGTCCAGGGTTCTTCCAATTAAAATTTAATGGAAATGTATCTGTTCACAAAGCTTAGTCAAGAGAGACACCATGTGGATTTTAAAAGAACTACAGTCTTGAGGTAATTTGATTTACATTCTGCTATAATTGATTAATCTTCAGCAAGAAAACAATTTCCCCCTTTTGCAGCAGGGTTATATTTTTACAGGTTATCAAAACACATACTGTGCATATTTACCTTTATGGAAATGCTACCTTACATGTTGAATGTGTTAAATCCAATAATTCACCAACATTGTACCACAAAATGAATAGCAATAGAAAACATAAACATTGAAGGAAGGGGAATGAAATGAGAGCATCATCCTTGTATCTAGAATTACTGAGATTTTTTTAAACACTGTTTGACATTTGACATATAGTATGCTGTAATAATGTGATTGATGTTTTCCTTTCAGACATGATATTGAGGAGAAAAATAACCAAATCTTTGTACAATCATGAACCCACTGAAGGATTTCAACAATGTAAAAGCCCAGCTTCATCAATTGAGTTTTGAAATGAGTACCAATAAAGAATGCATTTTGTCACTGCTAAAGTTACTGAGATCACTGTAATGTGAAAATAAATGTATTCTACAGTATATTTATACAAAATAACTCACACATTTATGCTCTTGGCAATTGTAAGCAAATTTCCAATTTATTTCCCATTTCCATGTATTAAATTGACTATGGAGAGAGAAGTATCCCTACAGTTTGTCCACAGGGACAATAAGGACATAATTCATATATCCAGTGATTAATCATTAGGGATCATAGAGAAAGAAAAAAGTATGGCCAAATCATAAGCATAGGTGACTGAATTATTGTTAATGTTTACACTTCAACAGATTAATTAGTTTCACTACTCTTATTGATAACTGCATTACTTCATAATGTTCTTAATAATGGGTGTCATACCATTTTTCAAAATCTTAATTTAAACATTTGTTAGTTAACACCAAATACAAGAGTATTGCTCAGTATCTTTATTCAAACTGATGGAATGAGCCCTTGAACATGTTTAATCCTTTATCATTATTGTGTTCCTTGGTAAAAGAAATGACCCATTATATAATGCAGTGTCAGCTTATTGATACAAAGAGAAATAATGTGTGGCAGCACAGGATATCATCTTGAAAGGCATCATTTATCTTCATTTAAATAATTTTAAACAAGTTCAACTTGAAGAACAACTAAATCTTTGTACAATGAATGCCCTTTCACTGTAGAATAAAAAGGGCAATCTCCAAGCAGTGGAATGGAAGTGGAAATGTAATTACGGTATAGACACACACACACACACACACACACACACACACGCACACACACACACACACACACACACACACAATGCTAAAAATAAATTGAGTTTAAGCTTGGCTCCTTAATGTATTAAAAAAACAATGCATCATCAGAGTGACAAAGCCACTTTTTAATTACTGTGCAGCATCAGAGGACAATAATAGAATCAGCAACGTTATATAAAATACTTACTCTACTTCAAATTGTATATGCTAAAATGTATCAAGGAATGTCACCCATTTATAAAACCAGATACATCAAGAAAATTCAAGCTACAATGAATCTGTAACTGTGGCATGTACTGTATATTACTTAAAAACAGAAGAAAATAGCTGGGGTACAAAGTGTAGCCTAAATATATTGTAATATATTAAGAAATGTACCAAAAATAATTAAATATAGACTGCAGAATATATTCTTACACTTCAAATCTACTTGATGCACATCTAAAAATGTTAAACTGAATAGAAACTCCCCAGCATATTAAATCCCCCCAGTTTCTGTGCTATCAATGACATTGCCCTGGCTGTCCATCTGAATTAATTGAGGTTTTGAGCTCTATGCTGGTCATTCTTTTTTAATATTCATATTAATGATGTTTCTCTAGATAAAAAAGAAAGTGAGTGTCTGTCTGTCTGTGAGTGTGTGTGCGTGTGTGATGAGCCATCTCATTTAATTATTTATCACACATCTAGGATGTTATATCATTATATGTTATACTGAGACTAACCACAAGAGTACACTCTTTCACCTCTTAGAATTTATGACAGGTCTGTTCTGGGTCAACAACAACACAAACATCTTTCTAAAGAATTTATACTTGTTGTCCTTAATTGATTTCCACACTACATTTGTTTTGGAGGACTATATAATTCCTTATGTTCCAACTGGACTGAATAAACTTGAAATGGGACCAAGCATACAATTAATCATATCAGAACAGAGAAAAAAAAGTATGAAGACTGTGTGGTCAGTTTTTGAAATGTGTCAAATTGTTATGTAAATAAAAGGTTATGTATCAGGACAATGGTAATGTAAAGTTGTTATTTACAGTTCTTAGATTGTTTTTTCACCCCTATTGCAGGTAGAATTGACTTTTGTTTCATACTTTGCTTCTACTAATAATTGTGTTGTTACAATAGCAGTCATTTTCAATCCTAATGTCACAGCATCTATGTAAAGAAAATACTCTCAAAGTTGAAGTGCAAACCAGACAGATTAATGCAAATGGGAGGGGTATTGCAAGGTCAATAAAAAAACACCAGCTTTTCATTTTTTCATACTTAACTTGATAAGGTTGCATGATGCCGCAGGGCATGCATAAACTCTTTGCCTGTATTGAAGGTTTGCAAACATGGCAGGACTTGTATAAAACAGATGCATTCTGGTGGATCACCTACTGTGCTTTCCCTAAGGGCAGTGACACAGCAAATCAGCTCACACTGCAAACAAAATGTTCAGAAAAAACACTCAAGGTAGAAGAACAATCAGCTGTTTAACCAGTTAAGGACCAAGGTCTCTTTTGAACTGCTGCTAGAGCAGTGACATGCTAATACGATTTTTTATTTTAGTGTTGTTAAACTTAAAGCATGTGGATATAGCCTATGCATTTAAATGTTTTACCATGTGATATTTTTCTTAAACTGGATAGTTATGTATACAACATTTTGTATGTATCTAATAAAATATGTATATAGCTATTATTATTATTATTATTATTATTATTATTATTATTATTAAATAAACCAGCATGCCTAGTACTTGTATAGAAGTAATGTCAGAACCAGCATTTCTCAGTATTTAGATTGTTTCCTATATTTTACAATGTCTTTGCAGATTCGAAAATGAAGGTGTTGGATCTCGTAGCCACGTAGAAACACGCAAAATGTTTCGAGGTATTAATTATTCAATATATTGGTAAAACTACATTTCCCATGATGCCCGGCGCCAGCATATAACCATATTCAAAACATATTTAAATTGACAGAATTGTTTCATCAGCTGTAAAGTATATTACAATCCACTGTGTAGTATTGTATTCATTTCTTAAATTAGTAAACGATCTTTTATTTTGATTCCGTGTTACAAACTATGACCTATAACCTAAAATGGCGGCGCCCATGAACTGGTATTGCTCCACTTGTCTGTGAAGAACAGAGGCTTAAAATAATACTTTTACACAGACAGTTTTATTTATATTGATATATTGACATGAAACCGTCTTACCCTTTCGAAATACCCGGCATTATGACATTGTATTGCATTGTATTGTCTCCATTATCCGATTGCCATACAGTACAGCTAATACTGAACACAGCAGCTACAGTGACTGCAGTGCTCAGGTCCCAGACTCAGTAGTCGACCACAATGCAGCTCTGCGTAGTGAACTCTGCTGTCAGACGCCTTCTGGATGTCAGGATATTAAAAGTAATACGAAGAAAACAAGGCTACAGCGCCTGCACTGTGGTGCGACACCGCTGGATGAGACATGTGCCCTCTGTCAGCCTGTACTGCTGCAAGCGGATCAGTTCCCAAAGCCAAAAGGTACCTGAACATTTTGTACAAATGTAGACGTGTTGTGAAACGTAAAGTGAGAAACAGGGGAAGTAATACAAGTACGACGCTGGAGCCAAGGGTCGTGGGTGCAGTCCCAGGTGGGGGGCACTGTTGTTGTACCCTTGAGCAAAGGTACTGTACCTGGATGGCTCCAGTATAGACTCAGCAGTAGGAAATAATGTAAAAATGATGCAAAATATTGTAACAATTGTAAGTTACACCGATCAGCCATAACATTATGACCACTGACAGGTGAAGTGAGTAACACTGATAATCTCGTTATCATGGCACCTGTCAGTGGGTGGGATATATTAGGCAGCAAGTGAACATTTTGTCCTCAAAGTTGATGTGTTAGAAGCAGGAAAAATGGGCAGCGTAAGGATCTGAGCGACTTTGACAAGGGCCAAATTGTGATGGCTAGACGACTGGGTCAGAGCATCTCCAAAACTGCAGCTCTTGTGGGGTGATCCCGGTCTGCAGTGGTCAGTACCTATCAAAAGTGGTACAAAGAAGGAAAAGCGCTGAACCGGCGACAGGGTCATGGGCAGCCAAGGCTCATTGATGCACGTGGGGAGCGAAGGCTGGCCCTTGTGGTCCGATCCAACAGACGAGCTACTGTAGCTCAAATTGCTGAAAAAGTGAATGCTGGTTCTGATAGAAAGGTGTCAGAACACACAGTGCATCGCAGTTTGTTGCGTATGGGGCTGCGTAGCCGCAGACCAGTCAGGGTGCCCATGCTGACCCCTGTCCACTGCCGAAAGCGCCTACAATGGGCACATGAGCATCAGAACTGGACCACGGAGCAATGGAAGAAGGTGGCCTGGTCTGTTCACAAGTTCATAGTGTTGACTTGGCCTCCAAATTCTCCAGATCTCAATCCAGTCGAGCATCTGTGGGATGTGCTGGACAAACAAGTCCGATCCATGGAGGCCCCACCTCGCAACTTACAGGACTTAAAGGATCTGCTGCTAACGTCTTGGTGCCAGATACCACAGCACACCTTCAGAGGTCTAGTGGAGTCCATGCCTCGACGGGTCAGGGCTGTTTTGGCGGCAAAAGGGGGACCTACACAATATTAGGCAGGTGGTCATAATGTTATGGCTGATCGGTGTAAGGTTAAGGGTATGTGCTAATAAATATAATAATAATACATTTTGTGACATGTGTCTATTGTGTTTGTTTTACAGGATGCTATTGACATGTCTAAATTTCCTGTGGAAAACATAAGAAATTTCAGTATTATTGCCCATATTGATCATGGGAAAAGTACCCTCGCAGATAGACTTCTGGAATTAACAGGTACTGTATCTGTATTAGCTTTACTATATTACAAATCTCAGACTCTGTGCAGATATGATGTTGAGTCACAGTTTTACTGTAATTGTGGTGTAAAATGTAATTTACAAGTCTTTGGAACAGAAGCAATCATTTGTAAAACCTACAAAGTTTGCGTGTTCCTGTGTTTATCTCAGGGAATAAAGAAATGACTGTCTTTGTAAGAGAAAAACAGTACTTCTCTGACATATCCAATGGCACAAGTTTTTAAGACAATTCTCAAATAGGAGGGTAGTGGTGTATATTCTCAAATGTTCTGAATATTAAGACAGACTGTTATTCGGTAGTTACTTGATTCCCTGAATGTGTTGTGATTATTGTTGCTTGTTTCACACATTTGATTAATCCCATAATTGTTGAATCTGTTATTTCATAGGAGCAATTGCTAAATCAGGAGGCAATAAGCAAGTGCTGGACAAGCTGCAGGTGGAGCGAGAGAGAGGGATCACAGTGAAAGCACAGACCGCCTCCCTGTTCTACTCTCATGAAGGACAAACCTATCTGCTCAATCTTATAGATACACCTGTGAGTTTTAAAGCTTCAGCGTGTTATTACAATACATTACATGCATTACTACACATTTGTAATGTCTTAACACTTAATTTATTTGGTTTACCCCGTTACAATAACTGATATCTAACATTATACTTGACAGAAGCCTATTAATCAACAGTCTTGGTTTAATAGTGTTATAAATTATTCCTTATTTAATAAGTTATATCAATGGAAATCATACCATGTCTGTGTATTAATCTCCTGATACACTATTGCAGTGTTAATCAGGAAATCTTAAGACAATGGGGAAAAAAGATTGTAACCATTTGGTTAAGCCAAAATTGTTTGTTACCCAGGACTAGTTTAATTCTTTATGGCATGCACAGTGTTGGCATTCATACAAAATGTGAGAAAACTTCCCTTTTTATATTATTTTTCATTTTTTCCCCCCAATAGAGTACAATAAGGTTTCGTGGCATATGTCTGCTGTAATTCATAAGCATTTTAGCTTTTGCAAATTAAATTGTCAGGTCATAATGAGTTGTTCAATCCCTTTTGAGAGCTATTGTAATTGTATTTTGTTCTTGTTTGTTTAGGGCCACGTTGATTTTAGCTATGAGGTTTCCAGGTCAATTTCGGCTTGTCAAGGTGTTCTCCTAGTAGTGGATGCGAATCAGGTATTTCCCTTGTGTGTCTGCTTTTAATAACATCACTTAAAGGTCTTATGAGGAATTGAAAGAAATTTAGAAACTGATTACTGGGATTTCCTCATATGTCAATATCCCTATTTTTGTTCTTTCCTTTTTATATTCTGGAGTTTAGCATTCATGTTTTTCCAATCCTTGTGCCAATCGTGAAGCTGACATATATTCTGCAAGGGGGAGCATTTTACACATTTATAAATACTGTAATCAGTGTTGAGCACAGACTCTTCATACATGTGATGAAGCTGAGATCATAAAATCATAATGTCCTCATGTCAACTCTGCAGTGTTAATATTCCATGAAACGTGCATTGACATATAATTGTGTGCTGTATGTGTCTGTGTGTGCATGTAGCTCATGAAGGATGTAGTAAACATGATTCTTCTATATGCCCGGCGTAGAAGATCAAGTGATGAAATCTGTTGGTCCTGTTTTCAAGGGGATTCAGGCACAGACGGTGGCTAACTTTTTTCTGGCCTTTGAAGCCCAGCTGACCATCATTCCAGTGATAAACAAGGTAACAGTGATTACTGATCATTACAAAGGACCAGTGACTACAAAATCAGTAAACCGTACCACTCGGTTATAATATGAACAGTTTAAAATGGTCAGTCATTTGCCAGATCTGATGAACAAGTGTGAAAAACAAATGAATAAGGACATCAGATGTCATCCACCCTACCCACAAAAACATTCAGTTGTTTTATAGTGTTTGGGGGTCCGTCTTTTCCTCACAATACGGCAGGAATAGACTTTCCATCTTTCAGTTTGACATGGTTCATCCTCGTTCTTTCCCGGGGTGCTCTGGTATATTTCGATCAGGTGGCATGGTTTTAAAAAGTGATATTATGGGTATGATTGTAATGTGAGTCTCATTTTTTCCTTCTTGGCTTGTTTTAGATTGATTTGAAAAATGCAGACCCCGAGAGAGTCGAGAGGCAGATTGAAAAAGTATTTGATATTCCGAAAGAAGACTGTATAAAGGTATAAAAAACCTTATTTTATATTTAATTATGTTTAATTCTAGTCTGAATTGAATCCTCCCTGTCCTCAAATTCATTTTGTCATTCTTTCTTGATTTCAGATATCTGCCAAACTGGGGACAAATGTTGATCAAGTTCTCAAGGAGGTGGTGAAGAGAATCCCACCGTAAGTCGACTCTTTCCAGGATTTTCCTACACTTTTGTAGAAGCATGGTGAAAGGATATGTCTTGTACTAATTCTGGCGATACATTTTGAGATGAATTAATCAATTGTGATCATCTTTTCTATGTGTGCTAAATAGTAGGTCAATATGTGAACGCTGTACTTGTTCCAGCATGTGAATTATGAATGTTTATGTTTAATGTCTGCTTTTCTTTTGTGTTTGTGTGTGTTTAGGCCAACATTTAGTGTGAAGGACCCATTTAGGGCTCTGGTGTTTGACTCCAATTTTGACCACTATAGAGGCGTCATCGCCAATATCGCCCTGTTCGGAGGGCAGGTGCGTAAAGGAGACCGCATTGTTTCAGCACACTTGGGGAAAGCATATGAAGTCAACGAGCTTGGACTCCTCCGGCCTGAAGAACACCCGACAGAGAAGCTGTAAGACATTCAGAGTCCTCACTGTTGGAAGTGATGATAATTCAACAATCGTTTATTTATATTTTGGGATTTTTACGTGATGTTGAATCTCCGTATGTTAATGAAGTCAACAATTGGTTGTTTCAATAAAGTCAGTGTTTGAAAGACGACACTTTTTCACATCCTACCTGACCGATATCATTGCTCTTCAGGTATGCGGGGCAGGTGGGCTATGTAATCGCCGGCATGAAGGAAGTGAAGGAGGCTCAGATCGGAGACACTCTGTTCTTGCACAAACATCCCGTTGAACCCCTACCAGGATTTAAACCGGCCAAGCCAATGGTTTTTGCTGGTACCTCTAAAGACTATCACTATTTGAGTCAATAGTTTGTTTTCTAATTGAGTAAGAGTGTTTCGCAAGCACCGCTCTCATGTTGGGGCTCGGTTGGTGTCTGTAGGGATGTACCCGGTGGACCAGTCGGACTACAGCAGCCTGCGCAGTGCCGTGGAGAAGCTGACCCTGAACGACTCCAGTGTGACGGTGCACCGGGACAGCAGCCCCGCCCTGGGCGCCGGCTGGAGGTGAGCCCGGCCGAGGAAGTCCGCATCCCCCACTCGTTTTATACCATCTCTGTCCCTGTATACAAGGACATTTTCAAAGGAGAGGACCTTTAAATACACTCCTAATGGAATGGAAATTGTGTCCTGCGTGTTGTCTGTCCAGGCTGGGATTCCTGGGTCTTCTCCACATGGAAGTGTTTAACCAGCGGTTGGAGCAGGAGTACAATGCCAGTGTCATCGTAACGGCCCCAACGGTTCCGTACAAGGCGGTGCTGTCATCGGCTAAACTCATAAAGGTTTGTGCGGTGATGTTTTCGATTCAATCTAACAAACCATTTATCGACTTCACGATTGAATGTATATATTTTAAGCAGTATTTGTATAAACTATGAAGAATCCCCTTTAAAACACCAGACACAGTTTGGGTAGCTCATGATGATTGTTGTATTTGCAGGAATATGGTGCAGAAGAGATTACCATTGTCAACCCAGCTCAGTTTCCTGACAAGTCCCAAGTTTCTGAGTATTTGGAGCCCATGGTTTGTGGGACTATAATTACCCCTGATGACTACGTCGGCAAGATTATGACTTTGTGTCTGGTATGCTTGTATATGTTTCATCTTGCCTTGATCTAATAACACTGAAAACCTCAAATGTCTTCGTTCAGAGAGAAGAATGTGTTGTGCAGTGCGTACGCTCTTATAAGTGAAGGTGCAATTGCAGTATAAATGATACATTAAGTTACGTGTTGGTTTGCATGCAGTGGGAAATGGTGACTGATGAGTGACAGAACAGAATCTCATGCAGGAATACAACCTGAGTACAAACAGTATAGCAGGTGTAGGTATTATTAGAAATTAATCTTACCAAAACAGTTTGTGTATGATTTCCAAAACACTATATGTTATTCTTTGGGTTAAATACTGTGTGAATTCATATGTATCAGCTTGGAACACCTTTGGAATGAACTTAATAGAATCACAGACTGATTCATGTTTATAATTATTTATTTGATCTTACAGAATCGTAGAGCTGTGCAGAAAAACACAATTTACATTGACGAGCACCGAGTTATGCTGAAATATCTCTTTCCTCTCAATGAAATCGTGATTGACTTCTATGACAACCTAAAGTCCCTCTCTTCTGGATATGCCAGGTAGGACCGCAGACGTTTGCTTCTAGAGACCTGCTGACCAACATAATGAACTTCTATTTAATTGAATTGTTCTCCATGTAAAAATATGTATTTCCCACTTAATTATTTAATAGTTGTAACTATTTAAGTAGCAAATACAATTATATATCAACTTTTATACTGTTTAGAACAGGAACATCCAAACAAATTCATATACTTGCATGTGAATCTCTGTTTATGTGCAAATTAAACTAAAAGAATAAATAATACAAGATCTACATATGTATAACTACACCCCCCCCACACACACTATCTCACGTACACTTAGTCCTACCTGTTCATCATGATAATTCTTCGATTACATAATTTTAGATCGATTTTTGAGAGACACTTGCATGAAAGCAAAAGTCATCCTCCGATAACTGAATTGAATTTCCTCTGGGAAAAATATAAATATTAAACATCTAATATCTTGAAGCAGGTCTCAAGAGGACAGTCCTAGACAGTTGTTTTTCTGTAATTGGTCAAAACGTCCTCCGCTTTGTGAAACGGGACTGAGCAGCCCATTTGGTTTGCTATCCGTCACAGGATAGCAGGGTCTCGGAGACGGTCCCAAAATAAATCGTAATCAATGGTGTCAAAAGAGTCAAGAACAAAGGCGATCACATTTGTCTAGGATCTGGTGACAAGAAATCACTGAGCAAATCTATTTTAGAGCTATAAAAAAAATTGGCCAAATTGACAAGTAATGGAGAAGCTTTTAATTTCTTGTGGGATATTTAGGAAAGTCAGATTTCAGTGGAGAACACGCCTATCAAAATAGCTTTTATTCTTCACAGTTTCGGATGACAGTATACACTAATGAAGGTTGTTTTATATCCGCTATCTTAAATAGAAATGGAAGCATATTTTTAGCTTTACTATACCTGTTCCTCGTTATTCTTTCAGCTGAGGTGTTTATCTGTTTTGTTTTGTCTTCTGTTTAGCTTTGACTATGAAGATGCCGGGTACCAATCAGCAGCCTTAATAAAGCTGGACTTCTTGTTAAATGGGAAGCCTGTGGAGGAACTTACCACTATTGCTCACAAGTGCGTATTTTCCGCCATACGGCCCTGGCTGCTGTTAACTCTCTGTGATTTGCTTTAGGCATGGATATATATATGTTATTTGTCAGGATTGGATACATGTTTTATTTATGTCATTAGCTGTATGAGCAGCTGGTAAGAGTGCACTACTGTTTTTAAATATATCGATCTGCAGTACAGACCATTGTTTTGACTGTTTTGTGTAACTTAATCAACACTAAGAACATACAGCATATAAAACAAAGATGATCGCAGGACATGATTCTGCATAGTAGGCCCCCATGTCAAATATTTCATTTGTATTTGATGTAACATGTCATTGCATGTATGAAACATGTTAAATGGATAATGTAAAAGCTCTGGATTTATTGTGTCTTCAGAGACAAAGCATACGCGGTGGGCAAAGCCATGTGTGAACGACTCCAAGACTCGATACCCAGGCAGCTTTTTGAAATCGCTATCCAGGCAGCGATTGGCAGCAAAGTGATTGCCAGGGAGACGTAAGTACATTCATTATTGAGGGTGAAGTGTTCATGGATTTACTTTTAGATGTAATGCTCGGCTGTATGTTGTTGTGTACCTCGTTTTAAAAGTCATCTTGTCATCTTCTGTCCTTACATTGTTGCTCACATTTTGATCTTTCGTGTTTAAATTGTAATTAACTTCACCTATTTTTTTCAGGATAAAAGCCTACCGGAAGAATGTGCTGGCAAAATGTGTATGTATTCAATTTAATATATGTTTTCAGTTACGATGGACTGTTCTTTTGAAAATGAAAGTGATTTTGTACCTTGGCCTAATTTTTCTCCCCCTCCCTTTTCAGTATGGAGGTGATATAACCCGTAAAATGAAACTCTTGAAAAAGCAAGCAGAAGGCAAAAAGAAGATGAGAAGAATCGGGAACATTGAAGTACCAAAGGATGCATTCATTAATGTTTTAAAGCGAAATGACAGATAGAAACTATATGTAACAAGTTTATTTTTCTCAGCGAGACGTTTCATATAATTGAAGTGCGAGAGATGAAAAAATACCATAAAAGAAATCATTTGATGTGAATAATTTGAAAAAGGTTTTATGTAGTTTAAAAAAATTAAACCTCCCAAGGAATGTTATCCCAGTTTCATATTGAATAACGTTGTGTGGCAAAAAGATGTGTATGCATTCTGTGGGGAGAAAATGCAAACATCAAACTATTCTCATAATTTAATTCTCTTGTGTTTGTAAATATACAGCTGTAGATGTATAAATTGTTACTTGTACGGACCAGGGCGCATATCTTTTTCTTTTACATTATGATAATAGTTTATTCACTGTGGTTCCTCATGCATGGCAGATTTGATTTGCAAGGGCAAACACTACCGAATGAAAAACACATCAAGATCTATGCTTCCTGCCGATAGGAAGGTCAGCCCAATTTCTCCTCTATAAATACCCATTCTTGTTGTTATGCAATCTCTTTAGAACTCATTTGGGAGTCTCACCTTCTTGTTTCCATTTCCCCTCAGATCTAATTTATTGTGTTACAAAATACTCCTGGCTTTACGAAACTTACCTTGACATATGTCACAACATACTTTTGTGTTACTGACATTTGTTTGTTGAAGGCTTTATAATGATGCCACTAAGCAATCCATTCTATGCTTAAGATACTGGGGTATTGAAGTAAACATGTCTACGGTTGTTTACTTTGTATTAATCACAATCAGAGAGTGATAATTATGTAGTCAAACTTATTTGCCACACCTTTTATTTTACACAACGGGCTGGATTGAATATTATCCAGAACTGAAATCATTGTAATGCCACACAAAGAAGACTAACACTACATTGGGCAGAGTCTGTTACAGCCAAGTGCACCTTAGAGACCATGTTAAACATATAAATAGTAGGATGTTTATGTTCTAGAATCTAGAACAAGGACAAAATAATAAGGCAGGATCTGGAATGACAAGTCATGAGAGAATCATTGAATGCAGACCAGCTGTTGCGTCAGTTGGAGGATTAGATGCAGCTGCAACTTCTAACAACCTGAACCTAAAGGTGCCTAAAAAACAACAGGACCTTATTTAGTGCAGGACATTTTTAAACATCATCCATTAAGAACATGTCACTCCCGGGCTCAACTTAATTGGTTGGCCTCATATAAGCTGCAAGGCAGACTTGGCAGCAGCGTTGTTTCAACTAAACCGAAGAATCTCATGCTATTACTTTCAGACAACCAAAAGCATCTCCTGGGTTCTGCATTGCTGTAGGTTGTTGCAATACTAGTGTAATAGACTTGAGAACAGAATATTCAGCGATACAAGTGATAAATTAGTCTTTTAATGAAAATTAAAAGATTCTTTCAAGAATAGAATCAATTTGTCCTTTACTATTAGAACTCCATACTTTTATTAAGACCCCCCCCCCCCTGTTGTAAGAAAATATATTCTTTATTGGATTCAGTAGCTTCTATTATTCATGAAGCCTTACTGATGAAAATCAATTCCATCTCTAAGCAGCTCAGTTCACTAGACCAAGCTTACATTCAGTATGTAAAGATAAAACCTGTGCACACGGCAAACAATCATCTAAATAGGAAACATGAAAAAGAACCTGGTGTGCATTTGATATTTAAAAGTAAAATGAGGTATGCAAAATTAAGTATAAACTACTGATTGATTTATATGAAAAAAATATTTCTCAAAAGGAAATTAAAGTAACCTTGTTGACATTTGCCCTTTGTAATTTAGTAAAGTCCTGTCAAGTTCATCCCATCACATTTCAATGCAGTTAAAGACGACTCCACTTGTTTTTGCTAATATGACAACCTAATTTAAACACTCACTCCAGTGGGAATTAAAGAAACTTCTCAATTATCAAAATAAACTAAACACTTCACAATTTCATCATTTGATTTAACTTTTTATTATGAGAGTGGATAAATAAATTGAAATACAACATATGACATGGTTCCAGAGAACATTGGTTATAGATATATATTAAAGAAAACATAAAAGCAACATTGACAAGATAGTTCTTTATTAACTAAGTGCATACAATTTCAAGAAAAGTATTTTAGTGTGAGGGTTTTTCAAAACATCATCAGCCTTTGTAGGTTCAATAAAAAATGCATACTTTTGAAATAGAATTGCATTACTATTCAATATCCCAACAATACTCACTATAAACATTGCTTTTGGCAAGAGAGAATCTGTTTTAAAGTACAGACAAGTGCGCTTATAAAAGGTAAAAAAAAAAAAGATGCATGCTCAGAAAATAAAAATCAGATGTGATTTGTGTAGTAAAAAAATAATAAAAAATAACATCGTGTGGCTCATAGTTTATAAGTAAACCAGCCAAGGAGTGAATCTTAAGAGTACAGTACAAGGGCAAGACCCGCTTGAAGAACTGCATCCCGCTGCATCGGGTTCATATTTAACAGCAGAGACCATATTTAAAGGAGTGATTATCGGAGACAACAAATAGTCTTACTCGACTCCTGTAACCAGTTTCCAGCTCAGTATGTAACAGTTTTCACTGTGAAGGTACCTGTTGAATATCTACATTGAGGCTGACAAACATGAGGTGCAATACCTCACCTGTGAATGGTTTACGATCATTTTAGCATTTCAGAATACAAATAAGGGTATATGTACAAAATAAGGAACTGCAGTAAGGTATGTAACAGTTGACGTCTGTGATGTTTCACCAAAGACACATTTCAAAATACTTATTTGACAAAGAAAAAAACAAGGCCAGCTGTCAGATTTCTGTGCTTTGTGCGATGAACACAATAAGTAGTGGACATCGCACATTGGTGCAAAGAGCTAATAAATGAAGACCTCCAGAGGCTCTGCAATCCAGCAGTCCTTATTAATGCATTTTCCACCTCATAAAAACCAAAAGGACCCCTTTAAACAGTTAATTTACAGTACAAGTAGTTGGTGTAGCCCACACAAATGATGTCCCATTACGTTTCTGCACAGGTTGTTCAACGCATTTCTCGTTTTTCTCGTCCTTGCTCATCAGGTGCAACATCCATCTTCAGTTTTTGTAGTTCTTCATACTGTGCACGGGATCCACAAGTCTATTGTGTACATGCATTAACCCTTTAAAAGGAATATGTTCTGACATGAATCACTCATGTTAATCGAGACATCGTGTTTCATGCATGAGAAACTTTTCACTCTATATACACAAAAAAAAAAATCACTATATTTGGACTGTTCACTAAAACCATTCTAATGTGTAACGAGTTAGAAGAATAACTTGGATATCAAGAATGAACTGAAATAGAAGAATGGGAGAAGAATGAGGGAATCCTACCCTATGCAAATATCCGACTCACCTTTAAAGTACTTCACCGTTTTCACTCTCAGCTCTAGAGTGGCATCTTCATCACAGACAAAGATAGTCCGGGGGTGCTGCTGGAAGGCTGACACGGTCCACATGTGATTGACGCCTTCTTCAATCGCCTTGTATAAAGCAAAAGCCTTGTGGGCCCCTGTGATTAAAATCAAGACCTATTTCATAAAGAAAAAGAATAAAAACATGAGTTTATTAAATCAAATGTTGTCATTCTCTCTCTTCAAGCTACAAAGTGGACAAACAATGCATTAAATGTGACGTGTTGCACTGGTGGACAGTTTAATAATCTGTAATGAAAACTGAACCCACAATGAAAGAGAGAGAATTAAGAATACAAATAAAATGGCTACCTCTTTAGCGTCCATCACCGTCCCAACTCCAACTGTTAAAGCCATGGTAGGGACTTTAGACAGGTCATTCCCGAAGAACCTCGCATTGGCTACGATCGTGTCCTTAGCTAAAGTCTTCACCCTGGTCCTCGAGACCAGACTGGACCCCGGCTCATTGAAAGCAATGTGTCCATCAGGACCGATGCCTTGAAAAAGGAAAGGAGAGAAGGTTACTTTATTGCAGGATCAGAGAAATAAATTAAACTCTATCCATCTCTTCCCTGATAATGAATTCACTTTGATTGTAGCCACTGTCTTTCATTCAATCCGCCATGATTAATCTAGATTCCATAATTGAATACATCCCTTAATTAATTTTGTTTGTTTGTCCCTTAGGTTTTAAGCATTCAGAAATCGATTCCACATGACTTGTGGTAAGGAATATTTTTACCTTGATTTTAGTGACACAGACTAAACTGAAGAGTCGCATCCACTCTCTAATTAACACCCAACAAGGGGCTGAATTAATAATACTAATTGAACTGCAGAAGAAGATAAAGTGTGCAATCAAATTTGATATATAAAATATAGAGGTGACCATTATTTAAGTGGACAAATTAATTTAGGATTAAAGTTACATACTTTATAGATAATTTTCACACGGTCATACTATAAAGTAATACAATCTAACCTCCAACAAACAGCTCAATTCCACCTGCTTCAGCAATGCTTTTTTCAAACGCCTCACATTCAGCTTGCAAGTTGACCGCATTGCCATTGAGTATGTGAGCGTTGGCAGGATCGATATCGATGTGTTTGAAGAAATTGTTCCACATGTAAGAGTGGTAACTTTCCGGGTGGTCTCTCGGAAGTCCTGTCGCAAGAGATGGATTCAGTCACCCTCACTAAAGCAAGATATTTCACATTCAAATAAAAACTATTTGAAGAAAGAGAAAAAAGTAACTTAATTATTTAACCACAAGCTGATTTTATGATGCAGTGGTAAAAGGATTTCCACAGTCCTGGTGTATATCCTGAGGAAAGCCTTCCAGCTCATTCTATGCTTACAAAAAGCTGCCACGTAAGCAAAACTAAACTGTTTTTCACAACTTTAACCTGTAGTGACTCAGATGCCCTTCCTGTAAAACTGCTGACAAGGAAACGTTTTTTTTTTCCCTTTCTTTCTTTCTTTCTTCTTGGAAAACAAACAGATGTCTCTCGTGTGAAAGAAAGCAGCTCACCAACATATTCGTCCATATTGAAGGTTTTCACATATTTAAAAGAGATATCCCCACTCTTGTGGTATTCAATTAACTTTTTGTAGCAGCCCAATGGCGTACTTCCTATAAAGAAAGAAAACAGAAATAAGACAGTTACGCTTGATCATATTATACTGATATGCACATAAACAAGAGATCACCAGGTATATTAGAATATGATTTACAATAATCTAAATTTAAATAAATTATATAAAGAAAAATAAATACTTAGCATACAACATGTAGCCGACAAATAATGGAGTGTAAACTATTCCTATAGATCATCATCATTCAGGGATCACAACTTGAACCCTTAAAGGAGAATTTACTATTTTAAAATGTCACATTTTAAAATGTTATCATTTCTTCATTCGTGGTTACAAACTGTTTATCGTGTTAATAGGTGTGCAATGGCTTACCTGTGGGCAATCCCAATGTGAAGTATTTCTGTGGACCAGGTCTAAACTGGATAATGCAGTTGCGAATGTATTTGGCAGCCCATTCACTGGCCAAATCATAGTCCTCCAGGATTACTAGTCTCATTGCGTTCCTTCTGACAGTAGGCTTAAATAACTGCAAAAGAAAATGTCATATATGTTAAAGAAGATGCATATAAGCAATGGCAAATTAAAGCCAATTAAAGGGATATTTTGGATGGGTTTATTAGGCTGATATGCACTTTAATCTGCAGAGAGCTGCTTCAGTTGGGCTTAAGTCCAAGCAATGCACCAGGATCTATCACGACTTCACCCAGCTACACTGCTCTGGCCTTGTTATAGATGTTATAGATACAACACACGTTACTCTTGCATACGTGTTTAATGTTGGTCAAGTATTTCAACGTCACTTCAAATGGTGTCAGTAAGTTTAAACTGGGAAAGCTTTGCAAAGAATGGCCTCCCAGTGCTAAACCAGACTTCAACAAAGCAAGAGGGCAAAAACCCAAAACGAAAGGATACACTAGCCTAAAAAGACGTATTTTCATAAAAAGCTGAATCTAATATTAATATATGTTTATATGTTTTAGATCGAGAATCATCCTAATGCATAAGCTTATTGAAATGAAATCCTAACGAGAATCAATGAAACATTATGCTGGATGTGGTGACATGTTGCATAAGACAGCATTACATATATATATATATATATATATATATATATATATATATATATATATATATATATATATATATATATTATAATAAATAACACACACTGCATATTTATTATATACAACACTGAAGGGTGCCTTTACTCACGTCTCGCTGTTGTTGCTGCTGCTGCTGCCTCCTCTGCGGCCTCAGTGAACCCTGGTCATGTGACTCAGATCACATGCGCGCTCCCTCACGTGAACTGATACTTCAACCTCATTGGCTGAGGAAGGAGGTCTTAAAATTGAATTGCGCCTATGAGAAAGTAGTTTAATAACACATTATAGTATTTTATTAATGAATGCATATCGTATATGTATATTAGCCAATAGTCCTACTTCTTCTCTCATATCATTTTTATGTGTATTTATTTGCAGTAACCCACATTTATAATTGTATTTATGTTGTTGAAAATTAATGCACTACCCCCATGTTTTATGGGCTATTCCTGACCAAATAAGTAATACTGTTCAGCTGTTGGTTAATTTAATTTGCTTGTTAAATGAGGATTGTCTGTTCAGAAGTGGGGTTGTATATCATTTGTTAATGTAATGTAAACAGCACATGTAAGATATTGGCCACTTAAAATATAGGGATTAAAAATGCATGTGTTTTTTGTTGTTGTTGTTGTTGTTGTTTAAGTTCCATAATTCAATTTAATTACATAAAAACAGCTACAATATGCCTTTGGAGCCTGGGCCTGTAGCTGGGGGACTAAGCTGTGATACACTGGTGTTGTATCCAGGGGAAAGACATTTTCTTCTGCTTGTGTCATGGCACCCTGGAGAAGTGCCTGCACTGATGAGCCTTTGTCTTGAAAGAGGCTTAGCTTTATATATGGTGAGCATGCTTTGCACTTGTTTAAACAAGAAAAGTATGTCTTAATTTTGTCTTAATCTATTCTGGGTTGGTTTTAAAAATCTGATTCTAAAGAAAGCAAGCAAATGGAATACAATATCTACACTGCCTTGTGTGCAATCCATTATTTGAGTATATTGAAATAATTATATATTTTTTTAACAGGACACACAACAAGCTTCCTTGGACACTAGATCTGTTGACATCTAATGTAGAGTTAAAATGGCTATTGACGTTCTCAGTACAAATATAGAACTCTATTAATAGACCATCTTCTCGCTGCCTAAACAGAGCCCTGTAGCTGAACACTCTTCACTTGAACTGAACAAAATACAATACTGTGCCCCAACATTCCTATCAAGGTATGAATCCAATTGATATTCTTATTGTTACTTCCATTCAGTGATTACTTTGAGCAGTCTTTGCTGTATTTATGGAAAATATAAACATTAGAAAGCCTATTTTTACGCAAGGGATTTGCTGTCTGAAAGTAATTGCTTAGATCTGAATGTTAAAAATGGCTTTGCTTAAAGTTATTGAAGTGCAAAGAAAGGTCATTAGGACACGCTGGGCAAGAAATAGCTGTAATATAATTGCATACAATGTAAAATGCTTTCATTCTGCATTGTTTTATATAATTGGTATTCATGAGTATGTGAATAGAAATAGGGGACTTACATTTGCTTTATGTGAGTGATTCATTACTTGTGAAAAATAAAACAAAAACACAACTATGACAATAATTAATTTCAGATTCACAGTAACCAGAAGAGTTGCCCAAGCATAACATTTTAATATAGCAGTATTAGGTTTGTATCTTCTTGTTTTGTACAATGATCCCACTAACCAAGAACGTAAACATTTTACTTGGATGTTTTTATTTCTAACCTCTGCGAGCCCAAACATGAATTTAAAGTTTTCTGATATTCATCTTGGCTTAAACAAGCCTATATTGCCTAAGTTTTGTGAATGCATGTTTGAATTGCATATTTGGGTAGCTCCAGAAGATCACCAAAATAACAGTTTCACTTTTAAAAATGTAAATATCTGAAGCTCTCCCAGTGCTGTCCTAACTGTTGCTGTCAGCATTTTTGCTGCAATGGTCCTTGCTAATAATCTGAACTTTAAACCAAAACATGTAATAGGTCACGCACATATGCAAAATATATAAATAACTTTCAAAATAAAACTGTTTTTTTTTAAGTGTTCCAAATAAATATAGTCACAAAGTCAATTGAGAGAATGAGCCTTTAATCAATTTTTAAATTGGAATTCTTGGACATTTTTTGATACAGAAGGTGGGTTCTTATGAAGACAATTTTGGTTTAATCATACTGGAATTAATCCCCAAGGAATCCCATGTTGAATTTATATAATCCTGTTAATTACTCTTCCTCCAGAATGGGTGACTTCCAACAGTTTGATCAAGACTTTTACCAATCAGGTTTTAACATTGACGAACAGGGACAAGATAACTACCGCTATGATGCCTCAAGCCAACAATTTCAACACGTGTAAGAAATCAAAATCACTTTAGGTCATCAGTTTAGTTGTATAATTTTAACGTAATTCTTTTTCAGATTAGTGCATAACAGTGACAGTCTTGTCCTGTTTATTCAAGAGCTATGACTCCTGTGTAATGTATTATTCCCAAATTGATAATACAATTTTAGTTAAGCATTGTTGTTTGTTTTTGTGATTGGGATTCTCAACAGACATTAGGTCCAGCCATACCACATTTAAGTAAAAGTAACGATTGTTTTTCATAGAATTATTAGAATTTCAGAACTGGGTGGCATATGAATACACCCTTGCAATGACAGCAATCTGAACAAATAGTGATGATTGTATTGGCAAATGTAGGAAAGAAGTCACAGCAGATGGAAAGAAGGTGTATAAGATATTGATTGTTTACTGTAACCTGAGAAAATGCAGTGTGTAATGAAGAACTGTTCAAGTGAATTTTCTGTGTGTGTGTGTGTGTCTGGTTTGGTTTCTGATACATCCATGCAGCGATTGCGGTACTCCCACACCAAGAATATTTACTCCTCCTGGGGGGTTTATGCACTCTGAACAATCTTATACTGGCCAAGTATTACACCCCACAAGGCCAGTGGGTTCAGCGTACACGGGAACTGACACTTATGAAGAAGAACCTCCATTACTAGAAGGTAAAAGATCTTACGGTAGTTCCTTCTGTGAAATAGCAGCGGTTTCTTTTTAACTGTACCACTCCTTGTGCTTACAAAGAGCATCCTCAATGTGATTGCAACACTTTGAACCCTTGGGAGCCCTTTAGCCATATTATATATATATACTTGAAACAGCTGAAATACACTGTATTCAATTATTCAAAGTAAAAGTCCAGATGATGTGCTAATTAAAGCAATCTTAAATGTAGTGCAGCTTGTAACATTTGGAAGATCTCTGAAAGATTGTTGTTGCAGGTCCTGCTGCTGTTCATCAGACAGGTCATGGCATTTGCACCGTGTTTCTAAACTTAATTTTGCTTTCCCTTTAGAACTAGGTATAAACTTTGACCACATCTGGCAGAAGACATTAACAGTTTTGAACCCATTCAAGCCAGCAGATGGCAGCATCATGAATGAGACCGATCTCACTGGACCAATGGTTTTTTGCGTAGCACTTGGAGCGACTTTGTTACTGGTGGGTTTACTCTGACTTTTTGACGTTGACATGTTGGTATATTCAGATTGGTGGTTTGAATGATGTTAAATGATGGTATGGTGATACAATTGGCATGACTCACAATTCACAATCAAAAAGTACATATGCATTTGATTTCTGTTCAAGTGACCTTACTGTAATGTAATATATGTTTAATCAAACAACAATCTAAATGGAAGGATGAGAGAAGCCTCCATGTCCCACAAATTATTATTCCATAGCCCTCCAAAACTGTAACTTAACTAATTGGTTGGTCAACTTGAAAACACTGACACATAAATACTTAATTGGACAGGAAATAAACTATTTGATGCTGTTACTTGACTTAGACCTTACAGACCTCCTTTCATTGTGCTGCAAAATCTAGTATGGATTGTGTTTCTACTGTATCAGGGAAGTACTGCATTGTTTTAATTATAATGCAAGGATGTATGATAGTGCAGTGGTGGGTTTCTTCTCATCAGCTGCCTTTTTACTGTGACAGCATATTTGATCATTACCTTGGAGGGCAATTTAAAAAACAAAGACAAATGTGCTATTACAATATCTGAATTATAGACAACCTTGTCTGTAAGCATCTATTTGTGTGTTTATTTATTTATTATTATTATTATTATAAATATTAGAATTATTATTATTATTATTATTATTATTATATACAGGTAGTGGTACATATGTGCATACATGGACAGGTACACACTTTGCATATATGTTGTATGGCCCGTGTGCCCTGGTGTTTCCATTTTTTTTGTGCACTACCGTGAGATTAAATGTATTTATGAAAATAGCAATTATTAATGCCTTGGATTCTCTTTGCCTCTGCACGTGTACAGGCGGGTAAAGCTCACTTTGGGTACGTGTATGGCATCAGTGCCATGGGATGCCTGGGGATGTACGCACTGTTGAACTTGATGAGTGTGACTGAAGTCTCCTATGGCTGTGTGGCCAGTGTCCTGGGTTACTGCCTTCTTCCGATGGTCAGCCTGTCCAGTTTGGCTGTGTTCTTCTCATTGCAGTGAGTATTATCAGCCTAAATTATATCATGCCATTTAATACTCTTACTCTCCTCTGGTGGTGTGTATTTTAATTTGGGAAATATTTTATGGAATTCTTGTTCATGTGGTATTATATATATATATATATATATATATATATATATATATATATATATTATTGCATTATTAGAGAGATGTGAATTCCAAAATAGATACCTTACTCATTGTGCATGTGTGTTCATACATTTCTGCCTGGTTAAAGACTTACACAAACTTAGTGACACTGTGCTGTAAGCTAGCCACAATTTGATATTAAATTGGTATGAGAATGTATAAATCAGCACTCAAATTCTCTTGACTGTGGCAGCAATTGCTTAAAAACAAACCAATAAAAGCAAACGTGTTTACTACTTTCTACGGTTGTTGCACTTTATGTGGAAGGCACACATTTGTGATTTGCAGAACTAGGCAAAACAATGTTTTTTAGACTACTAGAATAAATTACTTTCCATGTGTAAATATGTATAAACAGTAATGCTGAGATAGTTTATGATGCAAGTCTATTCAGGTATCAGTTGCAGAGATTGCACAATGCCTGAAATACTCAAGTGAGACTAATAACAAAGAAGTGGGAGGATTTATAATCATGTTATTTGGTCAGTCTTTCTCCCTTTCTCCTCAGTAGGTCAATATAAACGTAAAGGGCCTTCAATTTCATATGCAGTTTAATTTAATACAGCCCAAGCCTCTTACATTACAGAAATAATGGTGTCAGGTTTTTGTGGATCCTCTGTGGATTGCTGCAACAAAGAACTGCAGAAATGACAGTAATCTTTTTGGCAATAAAAGAGAGTTATGTATTAACTTGTAATTTCTTTGACACTTAGCTTTATGCTTACAGTATACTACCTGGAAATATCCCCCTAAAAAATAAAACTTTCACCATGGGGAAAAAATATTTTGTTGTAATAAAATCATATGTAATAAAGGGGCTCCACTTTTTTAAAGTTTGTATTTTATATATCTAGTCTGTTATATTACATCTAACTATTTACAATAAAGACCTAAGTGCACTAACATAAAAAAAATGAATTATTAATTGGATGAAAGGATTATGGGTTACTGTTACCCACAATAAAGCACAATGTGTAAAATGTTACTTTGGTTTAACTTGGTATCTCCTAGAGGACATAGTTCCTGTCGAGTAGCATACAAATCTGTAATCGTCTCTGCAGTGTCCCAGCCCTTAGCGTTACTGTCTCTGACTCATACAGACTATGTCAGTGTGGTGCAAAATGACTACAATCGCCCCCAATGATTTTCTCCCTATTGCTGTGTTTGTTCACAAGCATACTATGTCTAATTGTTTGCTTGACTCAATTTATTTATTTTTTTCAGAGGAATTCTTGGGATTATTTTGGCTCTTGTGATCATTGGTTGGTGCAGTTTGTCGGCTTCAAAAATATTCATCTCCACCCTGGCAATGAATGACCAACAGTTACTGATCGCTTATCCCTGTGCTTTACTCTATGGAGTCTTCGCTCTTCTGACTGTCTTCTGAACTCTCTCTCTGTTTGGGGGGACAACATTAACAAAATGGTAACAACAACCAAAAAAGAATCAGATTTCAAATGAAAATTTTAACTTGTAAATTACTAACATATTTTATAGTATAGTGATTGTGTAATCAGAATTGAATCCACATAGATTTACAATGATATGGATATGAATTAATGTATTGTTTTTACATTGCAAAAGATGATTGCATACTTGTATAGTATAAATTATATTTTTTTCATATGCTTTGCAATTAGAATGTTTTTGTTTTTTTTCACCTCGGACCTGTTTTGTAAAATGTAAGAAATATGTGGAGCAATAATTATAAATTATTAAAGGGCAAAAGTAAGCTTTAACATGAATAACTTTGTTTAATACAGACATGTTTGAAACTAAAATAAAAAAAATATTCACACATAATTTAATGTAAAGAGAAATACTTTTAAAATATTTGTATGGCTGATGAATATTGCAGCAGAGATTATAACACCCAGAAATGCAGTCACTTGAAGAAAAAATACATTCAGATTGTTTAATCGCTTATATGAAAGCTGCAGAGTCTTCAGTGAGGTTATCATAGCCCCTAATGGTCCACATTCATTCCCTGCCTATCTATATATGATTATAATCTGGAGCTGCTGCACACACAGCAAACTAGGAGGTGATAAGTCTTGTTTAGTCAGACAATTGACTCTGCAGAATGTGATTTCAGCATGATAGCATTGCAGCCCAAAAAACGAGAATCTTGCAAATTTCATTAACGTTCCCAAATATGCATCGGAATATAATGACGGAGGAAAAAATCTAATTAGTTGCTAATTACATTTTTTATTATTTAACTTAATGTTCTGCGGATCATTGTGCAGATAAGGCATAATGAGGCAGGAGAAATCATTTGCGGAGTCGCTGGCAGATAGTTATAGAAATGGGTTGTGACAACATGCATGTGGATGTCTTAAATGCTGTCTTTAAGGATTAGTTAGCATATCATCGCATACAAAATGATATTGACAGGATTTAAGGCATTCATGAATATTCCATTAAATGTTCAAGAACCCAGTTACTAAAGAAATCCATAATGAGATAACAGCAATTGAGTCCTTGGGCTATAATTCCTTTTGGGGTTGCACAGCGTAGGCAATGGTACTCTTTTGTGAAATAAGGTCATTAATGATTTCTAAGAACCTTTAAATGGGAAGCTTCAATATCTGATTTATGCTTAGGAAATTAAAAAAAAAGTAATTGTATCCTGATTTTATGAATGCCATTGATGTGGTCTTATCGAGAGACCTAAAGCATCGTGCAATTTCAATGACATTACGTCTGGTAACATGGAATTTCATCAGTTACAAGCACGTTCCATCCCTATGATATTATAAGGAGTTTGTTTGTAAACCATTATTCAATTTGCATTGTTTTTTAACATGTTACATATTTAATTTAATTACAGACTTATTCTCTCGCTGTTTGTCTAATGCTCCTTGTATTCTTGAAAAAGGCAACAAGAGAAAAAAATATTGTTTCATTATTTAAGTGGTTTATGAACTCAATAATTGGGCTTATTTATAGAACCCTCTCATATACATATAATATAATTGTATGTATTTGTAGAAAAAAAATTATTATCTGTGCTTATTGAGCCAAACACTATCTCACATTTCAATCTACAGACAATGGTTTACAGAGGACCTGATCAGAGAGTCACTATTATGCTAAATGATTCCTAAATCATAGTCTAATCATTTATTTTATTTTACATTATTAAACTCTTGCTAAGTTTAAATGCAAGTAATCAGGACAGCAGTGTCCCCCACCTGGGATTGAACCCACGCCCCCTCTGCTCCACCCTCCAGAGCCCTAACTGTTACTCCACAGTCATGTACTATATATCATGTGTTATATTCAATTGTAGTAGTCTACATCATATTCAATAAAGTGTTTTAGAGATACATAATCAGGAAACCCATTTGTTATGCATGTATTATGTCTAAACTGTTAACTTTATGATACTACTGGGATGCTCCTTACTATGGTTAACATACACAAATGAGGAGGACTTTCAAAATTATATACTCCTGACCATTAGAAGCATGTAGGACAACTGTTCATTGAGATTAGGAAATACGGCACTTTAAAGTGAGATTAAAATTGCTCATGCAACTTTATCATATGTTTCACACTGTCAATGCTGTTGGTGTTGATAGATATTACATTAACATTCTATTGAACTTTAATGATCAAATAGTTTAATCTTAATTGATTTTCAATTGAATCTCCTTTTGATATGAAATTGGGCCATATAATCTAAAGCATTTCCCAAATCCTCTATTTTCTAAGAAAACCTACTGGTGAGGTTTATTGCTACAGAGCTCCACAGATGCAAGCACAAATTGTCAATGCCATGTTTTGGAAGATACAGTGCTATTGTATCACTATTATGTATATGCTTACTCACTACCAATAGAGATATTAACTGAAAGATGCATGGGGTAACGTGCCAATGTCTTTCTGCAGAGGTAGCGTATTGGCAGGGTGCCAGTTTGCTAGAACTAAACACAGTCGGATAAGATTAATTGAATATATTTTGAAGTGGTAAGCAGATTTAGAGTGCAGTTAATTGCAAGAGATTGGAATAAATGCCACTAGGTCTGTTCTGCATATCAAGAGGGATTAGTGACCTTCACTTGCAGGTAATTATTTAAGGATAAGGAGCAAGATGTGAACAGTAATTTTTTGTTAAATAGTTTAAAATTGTAAAAAAAATGTGCTTAAAAGTAACCTTTGGCCAACTTTTAGACTAGCATTAATATGCCATTGATGAATTGCCTCCCAAAGGTAAATGGGAATAGTACACTTTTAAAATGTAAGAAAGGTATGTAATGTAGAAAGATAATCATACATTGCTATATTTGGTCTAGTTTCTAGTTATCTGTTGAATACAAAGGTTCCTGATTTTAATGGAATATTGTGTGCCTAGTCTTCTTACACATATACAGCAATTTGTTTAGATGCATTACTGCGGCTGTGATGGCATGTGTGAACATTTATCATATACAATATCTGGCATTACCTGGTTTCAAAAACACCCAATTCCTGAATTATATATTTTTTATTTTCATACAACTACTGCTTTTTTACCATTGGAAGGCCACTTTACATTCTAGCTATATTTAGTTGAGAATACTGCCCAAAGAGGGATGGGAGATTGATCTTACCATGGAAACTCATCAATGATTTTTCTAACAAAGCTGCCTATATGATGCTGTGAGCTGTCACCCAGGCAGACCCTCCCTCTGCCTGCTTTAACAAGTACAGCACACGGACATCCTGTCCCTTTTTGCCATTCATCAGGACTCTCGTCTGACTCGTGAGCAGTAAGCATTCCACTGTGTGTTTTAAATGTATTTAAGTCAGTGACAGAGTTAGTTGTTTTCTTCTCACTGTAGAGCGTGGCCCTGTGGCCCTTGCTCCTGGTTGGAATTGATTGCTGGTGTGTGGGTCCCTGTTGACTCCCTGCCCCCCTTTTAGGTTGTGATTTTATTGTGCTTAAGTTGGCAACATGCAGACATGCTTGACACATCTGGGGTACTGTTTTAAAACATGTGCATGCAAATAAAACAAATAAATTAGAAAGAAAAAAATAATAAATAAATACTAATTTGATCATTAAGCTTAGGATCTGAAAGCACAGATTACTCACTTATGCTATACTGGCCCCAGTCTAAATCATAAGCTCAATGTTTATTGCAGTGAAACTGTAGGGATGCTGCTGTTTTATATTAGAGGATAATAACACAATGTTGGTTTCACACAAAAAAAACAAAAAAAAAAACAGGCCATAGCATTCCCTTCTGCGAATCTTTTCCATAGAGATTTATTTTTATAATTTGCCATTCTGCACCACAATTTAAACTGTAGATGGCAAAGAAAATGAATGTAATACAGTCTAGTTTCCTTCAAAGGGCAATAAAAACAAGTTTCAGCCTGCCTTCATTTCCTGTTTGATTAACTCGTGGATATATTCTTCTTCTCACTCCTTTAGGGATATTCTTTTTGGTCACGCTTCAGTCTGATGTCTCAGGCTGCTGTACACAGTCTTTATATTAATGATGGAAAGAACAGCAGATATATTATTAACATTTTATATGCAGCTGTGAAGAGCTTCAGTCAGATTCCAGCTGTAGAAAGTAAATCATCATGTCAGAGGAGATTTAGAACCACCAAACATAATCAGTCCCATAAGGGTAAGTTCATATTCAAGCAAACACATGAACCAACCAACAAAAAAACAAAACAAAACAAAAAATGTATTAGATTGGTACTTAAGTGGAAGATTAAATTACCATGTTAATGGTTTTTCTGTTGGAAAAATGTTATTTACAATGCGAATAAAGTTTAGTGTTTTGTTTTCTACTTTCTTAATATGATTATGTTTTACATCTCCCAGTTACAGTGCCTATACATAGATAGATACATGTGTGTATATACACTCACCTAAAGGATTATTAGGAACACCATACTAATACTGTGTTTGACCCCCTTTCGCCTTCAGAACTGCCTTAATTCTACGTGGCATTGATTCAACAAGGTGCTGAAAGCATTCTTTAGAAATGTTGGCCCATATTGATAGGATAGCATCTTGCAGTTGATGGAGATTTGTGGGATGCACATCCAGGGCACGAAGCTCCCGTTCCACCACATCCCAAAGATGCTCTATTGGGTTGAGATCTGGTGACTGTGGGGGCCAGTTTAGTACAGTGAACTCATTGTCATGTTCAAGAAACCAATTTGAAATGATTCGACCTTTATGACATGGTGCATTATCCTGCTGGAAGTAACCATCAGAGGATGGGTACATGGTGGTCATAAAGGGATGGACATGGTCAGAAACAATGCTCAGGTAGGCCGTGGCATTTAAACGATGCCCAATTGGCACTAAGGGGCCTAAAGTGTGCCAAGAAAACATCCCCCACACCATTACACCACCACCACCAGCCTGCACAGTGGTAACAAGGCATGATGGATCCATGTTCTCATTCCGTTTACGCCAAATTCTGACTCTACCATCTGAATGTCTCAACAGAAATCGAGACTCATCAGACCAGGCAACATTTTTCCAGTCTTCAACTGTCCAATTTTGGTGAGCTTGTGCAAATTGTAGCCTCTTTTTCCTATTTGTAGTGGAGATGAGTGGTACCCGGTGGGGTCTTCTGCTGTTGTAGCCCATCCGCCTCAAGGTTGTACGTGTTGTGGCTTCACAAATGCTTTGCTGCATACCTCGGTTGTAACGAGTGGTTATTTCAGTCAAAGTTGCTCTTCTATCAGCTTGAATCAGTCGGCCCATTCTCCTCTGACCTCTAGCATCAACAAGGCATTTTCGCCCACAGGACTGCCGCATACTGGATGTTTTTCCCTTTTCACACCATTCTTTGTAAACCCTAGAAATGGTTGTGCGTGAAAATCCCAGTAACTGAGCAGATTGTGAAATACTCAGACCGGCCCGTCTGGCACCAACAACCATGCCACGCTCAAAATTGCTTAAATCACCTTTCTTTCCCATTCAGACATTCAGTTTGGAGTTCAGGAGATTGTCTTGACCAGGACCACACCCCTAAATGCATTGAAGCAACTGCCATGTGATTGGTTGGTTAGATAATTGCATTAATGAGAAATTGAACAGGTGTTCCTAATAATCCTTTACGTGAGTGTATATAGATAGATAGATAGATAGATAGATAGATAGATTGATAGATAGAGAGATACATGTAGATATTTTTCACAGAAATGTTTATAATAAATACAGTTTGCATATATTTTCTAGCATAATGTATGATATCATTAATTAAACAGAGAATGTTTTAAAAAAAGCTGTTTCATTTTACTATATAACAAACGTAGATAAGCTATAAGGGAATGTCCTACTGAGAGACTGAGGGAACTGAACCTTTTCACCCTGGAACAGAGGAGACTACGTGGGGACTTGATCCAAGTCTTCAAAATCATGAAAGGCATCGACCACATCAAACCAGAGGAGCTTTTCCAGATCAGCAGGGACACACGCACCCGGGGACACAAATGGAAATTGGGCTTCAAGGCATTCAAAACGGAAAACAGGAGTCGTCACAATCTGGACAAACTCCCCAGCGATGTGGTTGAAACTGAATGTTTGGGAACATTTAAAAACAGACTGGATAGGATCCTCTCGATTGGACACTTTCTAAAGTTCTTATGTTCTTATAGTTATGTGATCAGTGTGTACTTTGTTCCCTTTAAGCAGAGGTTATCTGATTCATAAGCATTGTAAATAGGACATTTAATTGTAAGAGTTGTTTTCATATCATAGTTTTCTTTACATTCTTTCCTAAGCTATGGCAACCAAAACATGCTCAAGGTACCACTTTCATTTTTACACATGCATGGTACAAAAGAATGAGTTTACACATGTATTCAGACAGTTTTGCTATGTCTAATCTGTGATGATTGGTTTAATGCTCCACACTGAGTTCCTCACAACTGGGCATGGCCGTGGCCTGCTATGCCGAAAGAAATGTCACTTATTGACTCCATAATTAATGTCCTGAATCAGTGTGATACTGACTTCTGGTGCCGGAGGGCTGCAGGGTCTTCTTGTTTCCATTCCGTCCAAGCTCTTAGTGACTTAATTGAAATAATTGGTCTAAAGCAGTACTCGCTCTCCGATGTTTAGACCTTACACATTTGAAGCCGCCTGTGACATCTGCTGAGCTGTGGCCTTACAAGACCAGGCCTAGATGGACCACCTGGCATCGTGACTGAGACAGGGTCACCAGAGCATGAATACACAAAAATTATACACACAATTATTAATCTGATGATACCTACCTTATATCTCCTTAATACTAATATCATTAGGATCATAGATAGAAATTCTTCAATAATTAGTGCCTGTGTACGTATGGATGTGTGTAGGTGAAGTAGATCTCCGTTAGTCTGAATGTTTGCGGGGAAATTCGGTGGCATGTGAAGTGTATATTATCCGCCATCTTTGTTAAACTTAGGGAGGTCACCTAGTTGTTAAAACGTTTATCTACAATGGCAGAGTCAAAACAAAGGTGTATGATAAAGAAAACAAATATTTCAAGCCCACCACTAAATCAATGTTGTATAAAAGAATACAAAATTAAAACATCTATATGTCATTTAGGGCTGTTTGTATTAGTATTTAATTGATGATTAATTAATAAACTAATCTATATGACATCAAGAAATCAATCAAACATAGATTATGATTAAAATTTGCAATCAAACCTATCGGGCTTTATCATATGAAATAATTTCAATGTGAGTAAAACCCACATACCCACCCAGAAAATGTAGCTGTGCAGTAGCAAAGCTTTTCTCCATTAGATGGGGCTGTGTACTGCAGCATACTGAGCCAACACTGGGAAAGTGCAGCTTTTGTGTACAGAAAATGCTTTTTTACAGTTACTTTGCCTGTTCCTCATATTTCACTTAAGATATGGATATATTGGTTTGAGCAGAAATCATGAGCTTAAGTTTTGTAAACTGGTTTACACTTTAAAATGAATAAAAGAAGGAAAAGAGACAAGAAGATGGCAAAGAAGAAAAAATATACTTTTTGTTTTATTATTGTTTGAGAATGGGTGCAAGAGCAAGCAGATGTTTCAAAGCTGTATTTGAAGAACATCCTACAAACAATGCAGCAAATTAACTCTTTAACCTTTTGGTTTGGGGTATAATTGCTATCCTTTCCTAGCCAAAGAACATTGTTTTATGTCTAATATATGTATTACATGTATGTATTTGCATACATTCACTTACTTGTTGTTATTGTTATCGTTGTTGTTATGCATCATGTACAAGTATCAGTAATATACTACTACTAAAATATTCACTCACAACCTTGATCAGCAACTAAAATAATACCCATCATTTTAATACTCTCAAGTTTTTCATATCAATCCTTTTGTGCAGTCTGATCAAAGTGAGTTCAGTTTAGCTGTCAAAGTGGAAACTGGTCAGTATTTCTTGCTGCCCCTTAGAGAGGTTATACTGTTCCTTTAAAAGGCTGATGTGAGATTTTTCTAACAGCATCCCCAGCAGTCACTTCATTACGTCACCGTGGCTTCCCCAGACCCTAATCTAATGATGCTGGGAGTTGCTCAGTGGTGATTTTTCTTTTTTTTTGCCTCTGTGAGTCTATTTCACTCTCTGCTTCTGCTCTCTCTGCTAGTCTGAGTGCAGTCTCGGGAACCTGATACTGCCTTTCCATCCCCCGTGAAGCAGTGATGTAGACTCTCAGAACAGAAACTTCAGATCTTCCGACTGCTTCTGCTGGGTCTCCTCCAGCTTTTCCAGAAGGTTTTTCTGTCCCCCCCCCCCTTTTTTGTTTTGTTTTATTCTCCCCAGTGCTTCCCTCCGAAATGGCTCTAAAAGAAAACATCCTGCCCATCAGCGAGATGTCGAGTCCTTTCCCTGAGGTGGTGGAGCTGAACGTGGGAGGACAGGTGTACGTAACCAAGCATTCTACTCTTGTCAGCATTCCTGATACCACTCTGCACAGCATGTTCATCAAGAACCAGGTGAAAGACCTACCCCGGGACAACAGGGGCCGCTTCTTCATAGACCGGGATGGATTCCTCTTCAGGTACATTTTGGATTTCTTGAGGGACAAACAGCTAGTGCTGCCAGACCACTTCCCTGAGAAGGAGAGGCTCTTGAGGGAGGCAGAGCATTTCCAGCTCAGCGACCTGCTGAAGTTGCTCACACCCAAAGTCACCAAGCAGAGCTCGATGAACGACGAGGGATGCCAGAGTGACATCGAAGAAAACTCCCAAAGTAGTGACCTGGCCAGGACTGCTGCCTTAGATAAGAGATCTGGATTTATTACCATTGGCTACCGGGGCTCTTACACCATGGTGAGAGACAATCAGGCAGACGCCAAATTTCGCAGAGTGGCCAGGATTATGGTGTGTGGCCGGATCGCCCTGGCTAAGGAAGTTTTTGGTGAAACTTTAAATGAGAGTAGAGACCCTGACCGACCGCCTGAGAAGTATACCTCCCGGTTTTACCTGAAATTTACCTACCTGGAGCAGGCTTTCGACAGGCTGTCTGAAGCTGGATTTCACATGGTTGCTTGTAATTCCACCGGGACTGCTGCCTTCATCAACCAGTACAGGGATGATAAAATCTGGAGCAGCTACACCGAATATATATTTTTCAGTAAGTTCAAAAAAGTTTTTTCTGCTTTAGTTTCTCTTAGGTGTTTAATAAGATGCTTAGGCACAATAATAGTAATACTAATAACAGGCAAAGCAATATGATTTTGCCCAAAGCTTTACCTTTATACTGAAAAAATAGAATTGAACGATTTGAACGTAAATAACATTACATTATACCTAAAATCTCTAACTTATTGTTGGTTTGTTTTGATTGAAACATGTATCAGTTAAAAAATGCGCCAACTGGGTGCCATTACCCCCTCTAGCTTAATAATACTAAGGTAGTGTTTTCTACAATCCCCTAAAGCAGGTTAATACATTCATTTTATCTTTGCACACCCATTGACTACACTACAATAAAAAAATGTTGCATCATCCACACACATACAAAGTTTGAATGTGTTGAAAACTTTGTAAGAAAGGCTGACAACGTAAGAGGCAGTATTGATGGGGGGGGGGGGAGTGGTACCTACTGCAGCCTTTCTGTCTCATGAAGACTGACTGCTAACAACGTATGCTTTAACCTTTAGCGACAGAGCGCATGTTCGCATAAACATATGAAAGCTGATGTGCCAAACGTCTGCAGTAAGCATGATATGAAAAATGACATAAACAATCAATCAAACAAACAAATAAACACATCTCCTCTCATACCATACTCTTTATATGATTTAAGTAGACAATACAATGATAATGTTTTAGTAAAGGTTGCAATGCACTCTGAATGTATGAGTTATAGAAAGCATCAAAATGCTTCACAATTCTTTGAAAGATCTGGACCGGGAGAAAAATACACAGCTGTGGAATCAGCTTGTGTGCCTCAAGTATTTGCTCTATATAAGAGCTTACGGTCTGAAGTTGGTGACACATATGGCCCAGCCCTTTTTCATCCTGTGAGTTTATCTGTGAAATTGATGAAGAGTTTTGGGGTGTTGAAAAAGAAATCTCAGCTGTTTACAGCTGCTTTGGCTGCATCATGTGTGTGAATGTGATGTGAAGAGCGCGTTACTTTTTTCTTACTGGAGTTGTGGTCAGATATGGAACTCGTGCAATCAAACACACGGAGTATATAGCAGAAATACATTGCATTCATCAATAACAGTACTAAACTTTATTAATGTATTACATGTTGAAATGTCACTGCAAATGGAGGTAATATGTATCTTAATAGGAAATCATGAATATATACTGTATTTTGATTCACTTCCTGAGGTAGCATACCACTTAAAGACAGATAAATCGAGTTGTGAGATCTTGTAAAAGACTACAATGCAGAATAATCGGTTAATTTCCTGTGCTGTGATTAAAGTGCCTTCCCTCTGTCATCTTGAAGAATGCTGCAATGCAGTCAATGTTGAGCAAATATAATTTTCTCATGAACATCAATATTCCTATTTATTGAGATAAAGGTTGACCATTTTAATACATTTTAATTATTCAGATGCACACAGGAGCTTAGTGCCATTGCTTGTATTTCTTTCTGCGACTTTTCTGACAAAGGAGAGCAATCCATTATTTATTTCAAATCCCCACAATAGTCTGCTACAGTATTTGATTGCATTTCCCTAAATCTTATCTTTCATTAACAGAATGGGTATTAGACGAGCTGTGTTTTTTTATTATTATTATCACACAAGCACATGAGCAATTTAAACACAATTTAAATCCCATATGTACACATTCATTTGTATTCATGATGAGGGTGTTACTTGCCTCTTTCTATGTGAAGAAAGGTTTGCAGTAGGAATTGAAAATAATTACTTGCCATTGTGATTAATTGTAATTGAAATAGAATGGACTCTTAGAATGGAATAAAGAGAATGTGTTAGGCCTGTAAGTAGAATACTGGGAATTCATTTTCACATTTTGTGTATTTACAATTAACTTTAGACTTAATACTATGTAAATGTATTTAGTATACCCACAACGAGCAACAAATATTTGAGGCCATTCTTGAAAAAAAAGAAAAAAGGCAGACCAAGAATAACTTTTGGATTGTCAAACAGATGACAAAAATCCTCACCCAGATTAAAATAAAGCAGGCAATAAATTGGAAAAACTGGATTTGACAGGTTTATACCGTATTTCAAAAATATGTCGATAGATAGATGGTGTGGCAGGATATGCTCCCAATTTGATGTGATTAATGAATGCACTGCACTATCTCACGTGAACTGAATTATTATTTTGCCCTGTGTGTGCAGGCAGGTAGTTCATTATAATTGTGACTGTTGTGGGTCTTTGAAAATATGTTCTTATTTAATAAGCCATATTTCATTTTGGGAATTTGAGAAAAAAAAAGGTTTAGGGTAGCCCATATCAGAACGACTTCATTTCAAAAGTATTTAGATATGAACATGTCCATTTATTCTCAAAATATATGAGGGCAGTTTCTGAAATCAGCTGATTGCCAAGGATGCTGCCAATCTTCATCTATTTAGCCGTGCTAAAATATGCAAAACTGAATTAGTGGTGTTAGAAGCCTTCTTGGGTCATTAAGACTGACTCAAATGTGTGCTGGCAGCGAGTGCACTCCACTCAAGGATGATGTAATGCACATCAGATTCCTTCAAATCAAACTTTCAGGCCATTAAACACTGAGTTATTCCACGGGTGAGCAAGAGAACAGCAAGACTCTGCACTCCCAGCTTATTTTTCATCGCTTCTCGAAGTTGCAGGGCGCCTCTTGCAAGCACCACCAGTGTTGTATCAGTTAATTTCCTGTGAATTAATATTATAGCAATGCTGAGCTGTGCTACTGAATTATTGAAACCGACTGATGCTCCCCTCCATATACATCAGCCAGACTTGCCGCACCAGCCCTGATATTAGACTGCTGTGGTTTCGTTTAGGAAAGTCAATCTTAACTTTGCCTATAGTGCTTTTGTAATGATCAAAGACTGCAGACTCAGTAGGAAGTACAATTGAAAACTTGTTAGGCATAACATAAAATGGTATGTGTGCATTAGCATGTGCATGTGTGTGTGTGAGTATGTTTACTTATGGGAAATGCATTATTTGAAAGAAAGATTTGGACCAGATAGATTGCAAGTTGTATTTTATGTATTATTGAGACAGAAACGTGAACTGAAAGGATCCGTTCCCAGACACTGATGTTTGTAGATGCTAAGATGTTCACAGTCAGTTTTAGTGGCAGATCCTTGAAATGTTGATCCGAGTCTATCAAACAATTATAGCGACACTGGCAATAGAAAATTCTATTTAAACTTCAAGGGTGTGTGTGTAAATGCACAGAGTAATCCAGGACGCTCACCGCTTGTGTCTGGTAACTATTCCCTTTTCTTCAAAGTCACCCTAAAGACATTTTTTGGGCATATTGTTCTGCTGGCACAGTTGATGTCCTTGATGTTTGAGAAGTTTTATCATTTTCCATTTCTATTTAAATGAGACTGAAATAGGTATTATCATATTTTCACTCATTTAGATTATTTTAGAAATCAAACAAGGTGTGAATATAGGATGGAGTACATTTGAAAGAAACCGCATTTGCTATTGACAGGAAATCTACCCATTTGCCTGAAGGGAAAAGTATTTGACTATGATGGTTGATGCGTATGTGAATCAAAACACAGAGACATACAAAAACTCATATCAAAACCTAACTTATGTTGAGCCTACCTAAACATTTAAACAGATCCCTCACTACACATATACAGTGGCTCTCAAAAGTATTCCCCCCCTTGGACTTTTCCACATGTCATTGTGTTACAACATGAAATCAGAATCAGGAGTTTTTGCCACTGATCAACACTGTCCATAATGTCAAAGTGAAAAATATAATCTGCAAATTGTTCTAAATTAATTACAAATATAAACCAGAAAATAACTGAATTCATAGTAATCACCCCCTTTGCTATGACACACCTGATTGAACTGTGGTGAAACCAATTGTCTTTAGAAGTCATGTAATTAGTAGAAGGTGTGTCACATGATTTCAGGTTAAATACACCTGTCTCTGGGAGGTCCCACAGTTGGTTAGTACAATTCCTAACAAAATCTACATCATGAAGACAAAGGAACATTCAATGCAAATCTGGAATAAGGTTCTTCAAAAGCACCTATCAGAGGTAGGATATAAGAACATTTCCAAGGTATTGAATATCCCCTGCAGCACAGTAAAGTCCATTATTTAGAAATAGAGAGAATATGGCACAACTGTGAATCTGCCTAGATCAGGCTGTCCTCAAAAACTGAATATCCGGGCGAGAAGGGCACTGGTCAGGGAGGCCACCAAGAGGCTTATGGAAACTCTAAAGGAGTTACAGTCTTCCATGGGTGAGCTGGGAGACACTGCATACTGCAGGAATAGCCCAGGTGCTTCACAAAAGTGGCCTTTATGAGAGAGTGGCAAAACTCACATCAACTCTCAGCTAGAGTTTGCCAGAAGGCATGTGGGAGACTCTGAGACCAAGTGGATGAAGATCCTATAGTCTCATGAGACCAAAATAGAGCTTTTGGGCTTCAACGCTAAGCTCTACGTTTGGCGCAAGCCTAACACCGAACATCATCCTGAGAACACCATCCCTACCGTGAAGCATGGTGGTGGCAGCATCATGCTATGGGGATGCTTCTCTGCCTGAGGGCCTGGAAACCTTGTAAAGATAGAGGGCAAAATGGATGCAGCAAAGTACAGAGAAATCCTGGAAAAAAACCTGCTGAAGTCTCCAAGAGACCTGGGACTTGGGCTAAGATTCATCTTCCAGCAGGACAATGACCCCAAATATTCAGCCAAAGCCACACTGGAGTGGCTTAAAAACAAAAAGGTCAATGTCCTGGAGTGGCCCAGTCAAAGCCCGGACCTCAATCCAATTCAGAATATGTGGAGAGAGTTGAAAATTCACTAAAGGTCCCCATCCAACTTGATGGAGCTTGAACAATTTTGCAAAGACGAATGGGCAAAAATTGCTGTGTCCAGATGTGCAAAGCTGGTAGAGACTTATCCACGTAGACTCATAGCTGTAATTGCTGCCAAAGGTGCCTCTACCAAATATTGACTGATGGGGGTGATTATTTTCTGGTTTATATTTGTAATTAATTGTGGACAATTTCTGTGTTGATCAATGGCAAAAACTCCTGATTAAATCTATTTCATGTTGTAACACAATGACATGTGGAAAAGTCCAAGGGAGGCGGGGGGGCGGGGGGGGGTGGGGTGGAATACTTTTGAGAGCCACTGTAACTAAGAGACAACAATTAGCAACCAGTCCAATCCTCAATTCCACAAATACATAATCCAAGTCTGTTACCATGATCATATCAAAGTATTAGATTAAAAAGTCCTGGATATTTTATAACTAAAAGTGTGCTTTATTGGATATACAAAGAGAGACATTAGTCCTGAGGTACTACTGCACATTAATGTAGTGTTGTAAATATTGTATTATTTTAGTTATGCTTATGGATTTAAGTAGATAGCTTCAAAGGTAATCCAATGATAACCTCGGCTGCTTAACCTGATGGAAATAAGTCTTGTGACACTTTCCAATTTATAGATAGAAAAAAATCATTATCTCCTAAGGTTAGGATGTATATTTGGTAGCTGTATGAGAGAGTGCCTGACTGGGAAAATGTCTGTGTGATAATGAAAAACATGCAATTCTATAAGGTTGGGGTGTGACATACACACTAAAAAGTCCTTACAGCATATATGGTTGAACCCAAGAAATGTGATGTTTTAATGATACATTTCTTCTCTAGAATATTCTGTACATGACACATCTGAGTTAGACAATGATAGATGATGTTAGTGTGATGGATAGGTAGACAATGTCCCATTCAGTGGCCTCCACAGTTACTAGACCTTGAGCCTCTACACTTATTTCCCTTGTAACACTTGAAGTCACAGGTTTACTGCAGCGAGGCTTGGGACCAAAATGAGCTTAGACAGTATTAGGCAGCAATGAGAGTGCTTTGATTTATGCCAAAACATTGCTGTGTCAAGACGCACTGACATCAATGGAGTGATAAACACTTGACATAATATAGAGGTACATTTTAACAGTTTGTTTTAGGTTTCATTCATTTCTTTAATTTCTGTATGTAAAACTACTTTGTGTATGTGTATATATATATATATATATATATATATATATATATATATATATACAGTGAGGGAAAAAGGTATTTGATCCCCTGCTGATTTTGTATGTTTGCCCACTGACAAAGAAATAATCAGTCTATAATTTTAATGGTAGATGTATTTTAACAGTGAGAGACAGAATAACAACAAAAAAATCCAGAAAAACGCATTTCAAAAAAGTTATAAATTGATTTGCATGTTAATGAGGGAAATAAGTATTTGACCCCTTTGACTTAGTACTTGGTGGCAAAACCCTTGTTGGCAATCACAGAGGTCAGATGTTTCTCGTAGTTGGCCACCAGGTTTGCACACATCTCAGGAGGGATTTTGTCCCACTCCTCTTTGCAGATCCTCTCCAAGTCATTAAGGTTTCGAGGCTGACGTTTGGCAACTCGAACCTTCAGCTCCCTCCACAGATTTTCTATGGGATTAAGGTCTGGAGACTGGCTAGGCCACTCCAGGACCTTAATGTGCTTCTTCTTGAGCCACTCCTTTGTTGCCTTGGCTGTGTGTTTTGGGTCATTGTCATGCTGGAATACCCATCCACGACCCATTTTCAATGCCCTGGCTGAGGGAAGGAGGTTCTCACCCAAGATTTGACGGTACATGGCCCCGTCCATCGTCCCTTTGATGCGGTGCAGTTGTCCTGTCCCCTTAGCAGAAAAACACCCCCAAAGCATAATGTTTCCACCTCCATGTTTGACGGTGGGGATGGTGTTCTTGGGGTCATTCCTCCTCCTCCAAACACGGCGAGTTGAGTTGATGCCAAAGAGCTCAATTTTGGTCCCATCTGACCACAACACTTTCACCCAGTTCTCCTCTGAATCATTCAGATGTTCATTGGCAAACTTCAGACGGGCCTGTACATGTGCTTTCTTGAGCAGGGGGACCTTGCGGGCGCTGCAGGATTTCAGTCCTTTAAGAGAGTGCTCCTAATCTCAGCTCGTTACTTGTATAAAAGACACCTGGGAGCCAGAAATCTTGCTGATTGTTATTTCCCTCATTAACATGCAAATCAATTTATAACTTTTTTGAAATGCGTTTTTCTGGATTTTTTTGCTGTTATTCTGTCTCTCACTGTTAAAATACACCTACCATTACAATTATAGACTGATCATTTCTTTGTCAGTGGGCAAACATACAAAATCAGCAGGGGATCAAATACTTTTTTCCCTCACTGTATATATATGCATGTATATTTCTGAATGTACAATGTTTAGATGTATTCAGACTCTGGGAAATCATGATTTTATTAATACACTTTGGCTTTGATAACATGAGATTGGCCAATCACAAACATTGATGCTGCTTTAACCATTTACTCATAGACTCGTACGCATGTTTTGGATTGTTATTATGCCCGAAAGTCTATTTGCAACAGGTTTGAGATTCCTGACAGAGGGCATCAGGTTAAGTGACTAAAATGTTGTTTTTTTTGGATTCCTTTCACTCTCAATTCTAACAAGAACACCAGGACTGAAGGATGCCAAAGCAGCCACAAAACAAATTACATTTTCCTCCATGCTTCACTGTTGATGCTCTTCTCAATATAATCTTTACTGGTTGGTGCCAAATATATTGTTGTTTACACACACATCATAATAGTAAAATGTAAAAATAGTAAAATAATAGTAAAATCCCTTCATACTAGTTCAGTTTTATAAATCAACAATATGGAGTATTACACACTGCCTCTATAAGAGTTATACAACAATGAACACTTGTATATATACCTACACATGTATATATTTCCTTGTAAGTATGTTAAGAGCTTAATTAGACATATTTATGCATGTCTGAGTCCCACAAGGAATGCTAGAAAAACAATTTGTAGAACTGAACAATGGAATGGGTAAAATGAACACATTATTTTAACACTCCATATTTAGACTAACACTCAGATTGGTGCGATTCACATTAACACATTTTAGCGTTGTAACAAATTATTTACAGCCTACACTTATAATGGACATGTAAATATCATGGGTTTACAGTGTGGTGTATGGCTACAAGCTTCACTTCAGGTAGATATAGGAAAAAAAGAAAAATACCCACCTCCAGTCACTTCCACATTCCTCATATGCTCTGAGTATCACTGAAAACCACATTAACACACATGAACTGAAAATAACTCTAACACATTCATATATATATATATATATATATATATATATATATATATATATATATATATATATATACACTCACCTAAAGGATTATTAGGAACACCTGTTCAATTTCTCATTAATGCAATTATCTAACCAACCAATCACATGGCAGTTGCTTCAATGCATTTAGGGGTGTGGTCCTGGTCAAGACAATCTCCTGAACTCCAAACTGAATGTCTGAATGGGAAAGAAAGGTGATTTAAGCAATTTTGAGCGTGGCATGGTTGTTGGTGCCAGACGGGCCGGTCTGAGTATTTCACAATCTTCTCAGTTACTGGGATTTTCACGCACAACCATTTCTAGGGTTTACAAAGACTGGTGTGAAAAGGGAAAAACATCCAGTATGCGGCAGTCCTGTGGGCGAAAATGCCTTGTTGATGCCAGAGGTCAGAGGAGAATGGGCCGACTGATTCAAGCTGATAGAAGAGCAACTTTGACTGAAATAACCACTCATTACAACCGAGGTATGCAGCAAAGCATTTGTGAAGCCACAACACGTACAACCTTGAGGCGGATGGGCTACAACAGCAGAAGACCCCACCGGGTACCACTCATCTCCACTACAAATAGGAAAAAAAGGCTACAATTTGCACAAGCTCACCAAAATTGGACAGTTGAAGACTGGAAAAATGTTGCCTGGTCTGATGAGTCTCGATTTCTGTTGAGTCAGAATTTGGCGTAAACAGAATGAGAACATGGATCCATCATGCCTTGTTACCACTGTGCAGGCTGGTGGTGGTGGTGTAATGGTGTGGGGGATGTTTTCTTGGCACACTTTAGGCCCCTTAGTGCCAATTGGGCATCATTTAAATGCCACGGCCTACCTGAGCATTGTTTCTGACCATGTCCATCCCTTTATGACCACCATGTACACATCCTCTGATGGCTACATCCAGCAGGATAATGCACCATGTCACAAAGGTCGAATCATTTCAAATTGGTTTCTTGAACATGACAATGAGTTCACTGTACTAAACTGGCTCCCACAGTCACCAGATCTCAACCCAATAGAGCATCTTTGGGATGTGGTGGAACGAGAGCTTCGTGCCCTGGATGTGCATCCCACTAATCTCCATCAACTGCAAGATGCTATCCTATCAATATGGGCCAACATTTCTAAAGAATGCTTTCAGCACCTTGTTGAATCAATGCCACGTAGAATTAATGCAGTTCTGAAGGCGAAAGGGGGTCAAACACAGTATTATTATGGTGTTCCTAATAATCCTTTAGGTGAGTGTATGTGTATACACACACACACACATACACACACACGATAACCAATTCACAGTTCAGCACCATGATGGACCTTGCTGTGACCTTCAGACAGAGTATTTCAAGCTGACTATGAGGAATCAGATTTCTTAGGGACAAGATTCTGTGTGAAAAAAGAAACCGGAGGCTGATGTGATGTAGCCACTTCATTCTATAAAACGGTGCTGAAGTTCCTGACATGAATGACGAGGCATACATTGCTGAAGGGTTCCTTAAATATGGTTGAGATGCAGCTGGGTGTTATTACCATAAACATACTTAGTACAAATTTACAGAATCGTCCTCTGCCTTATTTCAGCTCCATGATCAGATATAATATATAAACAAAACATCCACATAGACAGCATTGTTTTCTTCAGGTGAGGATTCAGAAATGCTCTAATAAATCTTGATAGCATTAAAACAATACCACTGCAGATACACTTCAACTTGCTGAAATAATTAATGTCAGGCTGAAGCAACAGTGTTTGATGTGCCTTATTAAAGAAGTGTAAGCAAGAGGAGAACAACATAAGTTAAGAATGGCAAGTGATCATTTGGAAAGAAGCCATTACAAATAATGAAATAGTAGGCATATCTTTATTTTTTATTACAGTCATAAAAAGGCTAATGTGCCTTCTTAGTTTGTCTTTTTGTGTGAACAATAAACATTAATGTCATAACTGAATATATTTAAAAGGGCAATTTATACTTTAATCTGGGATATATTTAGTATTATATATTTAGCCATTTCTTATTTACTGTATGAATGTGTATAAATCAATATCTCATATTTTACATTTGTTAGGGAAACAAAACTATTAGCATTTACTTCCATATAACTGTGTTGTACATTGAATGCTCATTTACATCTTAAGTAGGCCAGTTTACAATCTGTGTGGTGAATCGCCAGTTTTGCTTTTACTTAGATAAGACAGAAAACAATATCATACAGGAATCATAATATATTATTATAATCATTTCTGGTCCCATTCTATCGCTTATATGATTTAAAAATAGCATTGTGGCATTTATTTATATATATGTAAGGCCGTCTGTTAATAAATACATAATGATAATAATAATAAGGAATGATTCAAGTCTACAGATTATTTGATTAGAAAAGCTGTGCTCTGGGCATCAGTTTATTGGTTTAATTATAAAGGAAATACGTTTTCAAAAACCTCAGATTGATTTTGTTTTACTCAATGTAAAATGATTTGCATGGTTTACAAACCCAAGCATGTGTCCTTGTGTCAGTTCAATGTAGGAGCTTTTTTTTTTTTCTTCTCATCAGTTCAAACAAACACCAACTTGACAGATCCAAGACTACATAAAAGGTAAATACTCTTATTTTTTATTCAAAGGAAAGTCTTTGGCTAGTGACGCAAACATTCATCTGGTTACTCCAAAGTCTCCTGAGCACGACTTCTGATAACAAGACACTCCTTGCAAAACTGCAGTGTTAACAACCACAAGGGATATTTCTAGATGCAATATAACCATTTCTATATAAAGTACATTTATAGAGAGTCTTTTTACTCACATGGTCTGAGGCCCTAACTGAAAGAACAAACTTAAAACATATTATTTCCTAACTGAAGACACATGAATGTAATTTCATCCGGTGCAATCGTTACAAGCCATTTAAAATGTCTGTGGAAAATGGATTGATTGGGAAAAAGCATATTGGTAAGAGCACTGGACTGTGGGGATGTCATGCATTTCAGTTCAGCCAATTCGTTATTCAGGAAGGCAGAGCTGATAAAACCACCTCTCTTCATGTAATTCCCAGAAGCTGCATCTTAAGTACTGGTCCAGCAGTTTGTCCAACTCTAGTAGTTTGTGGTCTGGGAGGTTTTATTATTTGGTATAATGGCTTAAAAGACTAACCCACTAGCAATCTGAAAACTGATGTATGGGGACCTATGACATCTGAAATTTGTGTTAATTTATTAATAATAATTAATTATTATTTGCTAGATATACTGGATATATATTTTCTGTTCTAAAAATAACAGAGGAACATCTGTTATCTGTTTGTTGAAGTCTAAATTGAAGACATACCTGCTCACTCTGGCTTTCTTTTAGCTTGATAACTTATATGTATTCTCTTGACTGACACTTTTTGTGCTGCCTTGGTTTCTCAAAGCCACGCATTTTTGAATTATTGTGACCTTGCTTACAAATTTCCAGCTTCTATATTTCAATATCCTGTGGGTAAATGCTAGACATTTAAATTAATTTGAACGGAGTCCTGTGCTTGGCTTGTTTGTCTTTTGATGTTTTATTTTTTACTGTCTGACTGTACTTTATTATTTTTCCACTGTGCTCCTACACTGTCCATTGAATAACAACTCTGTGGTGGGGTTGACCAGGATAAAGCACACTGCTCAATGGAAACTGATTGGGTGATTCATTGAAATGCATTAATGAAGTCAACAATCGCATCGGTGGTGTTTGACAGTACAGGGAAGAATGATCATGAATGACCTAACAGAGGAAATGGTATTGATGTACAATAGAAGAATTACATCCTTCTACCCATCATTTCATATTGAGATCCACAATTTGTTTGAGTGGATACATCTCAGCATGCCAAACTAATCAGCAAATCATAAATCTGTTTACTGTTCATACTAATATGGTGTGGTTTTCTCATTCAATTACAGATTTGTATGGAATTGTATTTATAAGTAGCAGAAAGTGACTTCTTACAATTCATAAAACCGCAATGGGATGGTGATTGCAATTTGCAATTTGCAGGCAGGTCAAAGTTTTGATTCAAGGTTTTTACTTATTATATGCTGTTGATCTTTGTTATTTATTTGTGAGATCAGTATACATGAGCTTTATTTATTCTGAATAGTCATGGGTTTATTTTTAGGTTGACTTTTTCAATTGGCTTTCTAGTGCCACATGTCTGTGAAGATTATGTAGCTATAGTTTTCTGTTAAGAGACATAATTAAATGTTTTTTTTTCATCTTTGTGTCAATAAGTTATCCTTTCTCCTCCTTCTCTAATAAAAATATAAGTATAACCCCCCAGCCCCCTTTACCCAATCCAATAGTACATATTCCAGTGAAGGTGTGATTGAAATTTAGCACTGTAAGCTTTTAAAAGTAGTGTAGTAAACATTTTCCAGACAAAAATCTAAACCAAGTGCCAATACAATACAGAACAGAGATGCTAAGCATTTCTACAATAAGTGCTTACAACTTATCTTGGTATTTCATTGCTGATGAATGGAGAATCAATTCCCCTTTGGATTTTGTTTCCTGGTAAAGAATATTTAAGTGTAGTTTAATGAGGTTCAAAAAGTTCATTTTTTAATTCCTGAAAAGAAAAATCTTGCATTTCTATAGAAGCAAACACATATTGCTTAATTAATTTGTGTTCTGAAGAATACTTTTCATCATCAGCATATTCCTTCTATTCAGTTTCTTGGTTATTTGTTTGTAATGTGTTTGTTCATGCAAGATTTTAATGTACCATGCTAAATAAACATTTTAATAAACTGGTAGGTACTTTCCTATAAAACGCTATACGCAGCATCATTGCTGAGAGCAAATGTGGAACAATATGTGATGTGTGAAGCCTTTGTTTACTAACTGTTGTTTTTAAAACACATGATAATAAATGACATTAGTCACTGGGCAGTATCTTAACATCTTTAAAATGTTGTCGATTAACTTTAAGGCTAGTTTTGCATTTATCGCATAATGAGGCAGAGACACTTCTTGTTTTACTGGTGACTTTGGTCTTTGAATATCTTATACATTTATTCTAGTTTGTCCTATTTGGTTTACGTCAGCTCAGTGAGTTTATATAAAAACAGAGAAAAACCTTCACAGCTTTTAAAGGGAGTCCATGCCTGCAGAGCTTCTTAACCCTGGGGATCATTTTCTGCTCCAATTTTTCGTGATAAACCTATTGATCCATAATGTAATCTATGAAATATAGTTGCCTGACACCAGATGTAGCTCAGCCCCATGACAAATGTGAACCACCTCTGCCAGGATGATACATGACACATACTGTTCATCCAAAATAAGTTCACTTGTGTATCTGAGAATGAACCTTTATGACTTCAAAACATACTTTCCTGAAATATATATAGCTTTTTTGTTTTGTTTTATGTTATTTTTTTACCTTATTCCTATCATGTCAAAGATTGTTACTCAGAGTATTCTAGTTTTCATCCAACCATTTAGTTGTCCATGTCATAGTATGAGTATGTTCTTATTTTGGAACAATGCTTTTTTCATACATTTAACTGTTTACATATGCTCTTTCCTTTTGTTATAACCTGACATGGACTGACACATGACATTTACAACATGTAAGGAACTTTGACATGGCAATGCATGCACTAAAATAAAGAGAATGGATGGCTTGATTTCAGGAGACAAAGACAGAGAGAAAGAGAGAGAGAGAGAGAGAGAGAGAGAGAGAGAGAGAGAGAGAGAGAGAGAGAGAGAGAATCACTCTCAACTTAAAGCATCACTGAAATGTATACATCTATTAAACCATAGTTATTTGTTCAAAATACTCCATACTGAATCAACTAAAGAGGTGAGACAGATCAAAAAGGTTTGACAGACATGGGTTTGTTCTCTCATATTGCCATTTGATTTCAGTTTAACCTTGATATGTGATATGCCAATTTTCCAAATGCCATTGTAATGAAACCCATACAACCTTGCTCCCAGACACATAGTCTTCCTTAAACTTGAAAGTTGCTAAGTAAGCAACCTAATCAAATAAATGTCAATTGCCAAGTAAGCACAAGCACAACACCTTCTGACCTGGTGTCCTCAAACCACTGTCCCCGAGGTGTGCTTGCAAATCAGGTCACAGTACATCTATTTTAAAGACATTTTATCAGGAGAACAATATATAAGGCCTCATTTAAACAATGTGTCACTCAGAGTGACCATGAAATAACTAGACGAAAATGATGACACAAATGTTCACAACTATGAAATACTCTATACCATATTTGTATGTACTGTACCTTGATAGACGCATCAAAACCTGAAGACCAATAGCTGGTAAGTTTAAAGCAACAGCATTCAGTTTATTTCAGTTAGACCAAGTTTTCAATGCAAACTCATACAGTTTCTGGTCATTTTACTAATTTAAATATAATTTTATTTGTTATCCCACACATTTGATGCTCGCCATTCCCAGATACTTTAGACCTACTTCCTGAAGTTAATATATAGCTTTAACTGGTATTAGCTTCTGCAATAAAAACAAACTAAAGAAAGTGTAAGGGAGTGATGCAGATATTGCAATAGTGTCTAGAGATACATATTTTACATGTAGCTGTGTTTCACTGTAAGTTAATTTGTTTAAATTCTTTACCTCAGCTTCAGCACAGATGGAAAGTTCTATGATCTGTATCTTGAAAGAAAGAATAAAATATGCTTGTGTCAATGAAATATATTTATGATTTCTTATACCATGTTCATGAATAATTTTTGGACTCTCTATAAGAAAAAGACTTCCTGCAGTGCCATCTGCTTTCATTACCCAGGTTGAAAGCTTAAATTATTCTGATCATTACTGCTGGCATTCAATAAAGAAATATTGCAGTTTTTAATAGAAATATGTATAGTTTTTGTTTTGTTTATTTTTTTAGACAACTCTGTATGTTGGAAGTATTTTTAGCAGCGGCAGTATTTTTATGAGACTCATCCATTGGTATTTAATGAATAACAAAATATAATTAGTCCAATAAAATGACAGGCTTTTTGAAATACTGTGCTTTTTACATTAAAGATTTTGTTGCGGTTATGTATTGTCATTTGTCTTGTGCGCTTCTTTTCAATTTAATTCGAACTCTGCTCCAAAAACTTGCCTGGCTTTTCCCCCTTGAGATAAACCCTTAGACCTGATGCATGGAATATTTCAATTTTTCAGGTCTGCAAAGATTGTAGCCTTAAATTTCAATTATAGATTGATATCAACTTTTGCTTTTTTAATCCGCTTTCTGTAGAGGTCAAAATTCCTTTTATCTGTAGCACTCACTGTCGAAGAGAATCTAAATCCATTAAATAGGCATGGCAGACTGTGGTCCCTGGCTCCACGATTCATTGTGCTCTAGGTCAAAATTGTCACTCAGAGCACCTGGCAGTCTGTTATTTTGTAAAATATCCAAACTTTTTGTTCTTAGAGAAATACACTCAACCTCCTCCCCCTCCATCCAGAGGAGAGAGAAAAAATGAAAAAGATTGAGTGCATTTATACTGGAATGTCTGTTGGTAATTTATTCCAAAACCCAGAATTTCCATTTAGCATGAGCTACTACACTGGCACATCTGTAGCTGATTTATATATATATATATATATATATATATATATATATATATATATATATGCTGTATAGTAGATAATAAACCAGGTAGGGTATAAACAGTGTGTGTATGCTATATTATGGTAATTGTAACCTTAACCTTACTTCTGTGTGGTAGAAAAACATCTGTATTTGTTAGAAAAGTATATTTTGTAGAATCAACCATTTTGTTTCCTCTTTTCAACCATTGTGAAATACACAATTGGGCTTCACACTGATGCCAGTCTGGGAGGCACAGTGACGACATACCCTCTGAGATTTGAACATCATTAGATAGCAGAAGGATGAACATCACCCCTTGAAATGATGTCTATACGGCACACAGTCAGCCAGGCACCGAGTATGTGTTTAGCCAGTGATCCACCAGCTAACTCAAAACCCCACACAACCCCATCAGTGCTTACACTATCCCCCCCAGTCTACATTCAAGCAGTGTCTCAACTGGATTTGAATTAAATTCTTGATTTTCGCCAGCATCCCCTCCCCGCTCAACAAATTGACAGCAATGCCCTGATGAATGAATCTACAACACTGCTGTATACTGAAAAAAAGTGTAGGCTATATGCTGGCATTGACAATTAGGGGGGAACCTGGTCAATCTTACTGAAACCCATCTAAATAAATGAAGAATCAACATCAATTATGTTTTTTTTAATCCAAGTTAAAAGCTGCAGATATATTTCACAGCCATAAATGCTACAATAATCAACTGTGAAATCACATTTGGTTCTTTTAAATGTGGAATCAGGAAGAGTGTAAAATAAATGAGTTATATTGGCTCCAAAGAATTGGATAAAGTATATAATAAATGTATCCTTATTTACCCACCACAACCAATAGTGTTTTCTGGAGAAATAAGATGAATAAGAATAGTGCCAGGGCATGTGTAAGTGGTTTACTAATTGTACATTTTATAGTATTTGGGGGACTGCAACAAGTTTTGTCCTGGAGATGGGATACACATGAGATAGCGTTACTGTCAGATTCTATCTATCAACTGCGGCTGATAGATAAAATTTGTCATGTTTTCCTGTTTTGCTGGGCACATTGGATTGAGGATGGATGGATGGATGGATTGAGGATGGATTTGTTTAAAGAGTGAATGAAGGACGGAGGCCTTGAAAACACCCTGGCAGTTATAAGGATTGGATTACAATATTTTCAGTCTGTGTTTCACGTGAAAATAATTTTGCACAAGAGTAAACTTTGATCAGGATGTATAAAATGACATGCGCTTATATAATAGTGAAAGAGAAAACAATTCCTGTGTGTTGTTTTACATATGAGAAACGTGTAATTTGTTGAGTAAAATAAAAATCATATGATTGGGTTTTCTTATCAAATAAAAACACCTACAGCATGTGTGCAAAACTGTTATGAGAAAAGAGCGTCACATAATTACATTTTCTGCTTCTATAAACAATGAGTAAGACCACAAAACAGACCAATTATCTAATTAACTGTCAAATAAACAGTCACAAAAGATCATGGCATGTATTTACAAGCCAGTACATATCTGTAAATTAGCAGCTAATTACTGTGAATGGAGAATAGCTGAGTGTGATAGAAAAGTTCAAAATATAGTTCAAGGGAAAAAAAAAGGCAGACAAATGTAATATCCAGCCACAAGGACACTTTAATTAACTTTAAATCTGATTGCTGAGGTATAATCTGATTGAGAAGATTGAAGATTCTATGTTCTTTCATACCTTTTTCATAATTCGAACCTGAGCTATAGATCACTTTCACGCAGGGAAACGCCCACAACTCATTGCTGGTTTTACACCAGATTACATCACCGTCCCTGAGGACCACAGCCGAATCCCGCTGGTGATTTGCATACAGATGTATATTCTCAAAAAGGAAAGCAGGTATCAACTGTGGTGCATGCAAATCAAGCACATGCAATGCTCCATAAGGGACAGATATTTTAGATTCTTTTGCTTTTAATCAAATGTGCACCGTTTACAACTCAAGGTTTAACCATCCAACTTTTTTTTCTCATTTCAATATTATATTTGTTTTGTGTAGGTTGTTTCTATTTTGTTAGGTATTTTTTCATTTCCAAATGGAAGACTCGCGATATGACTGGCAGCCACACTTCCACGTCTCCTTGTCAGTACAGTTCGAATCAAGGCTTTACTATATACTGCGCATCAGGTTTGATGTTAAATGTTCACCCCACAGGTTATTAATGTTTGAACACACATCTTAAGGGAGATGTGTATTTTCTGTGAGTTGTTGAGCAGTATTGAGCTGTATTTCAGCACCAGAGCATTCTGTGACTTGACAAGCGTTTAAAGCGTTTATAAGGCTCCGTGTAAAACGATATTCAGCTGGAAATCGTGTTGCTAACACTTTGTGATTGGCTTCTAAATATGTTGGCGTGCAACACCCATTTATTGAGACTGTGTAGGTTAAGTGCTAGGTGTATAATATTCACCATTTAAGTCAAAAAGGCTTTTTCTCTTGTTAAATATTTAGACTCCCCCCCATATGAAGCAAATCAAAAGCACGGGCAAGGCCTTTACTGGCTCAGCAATAAGTAAACAGTACTACCCCAAGCTAAAATATTTTAATTTTGATTTAGGTTCTTAGGAATTTCTCAGCTCCAAACCCCTAAAGCTCTAGACATCACCCTACATTTCAAAGCACTTTCTTATTGGTAATAAGCATTTACAGGAGCTTGATGCATAGGTATATATGTAGACAGACAGAGAAGATAATTCTGGGAAGCACATGTGGTTGTATTGATACAAAGAACCCCCCTGCCGAATGCTCCAGGTTGATCTCCATAGTATGATAGCATCCTCTTCTTTGACTTTCGCCTTTGTTCTGCTTCAGTTTTTTTTTTTTCCCCTACACTGTTGGAGACTGTGCTTCCATCTCAACTGCTTCATGTTCACAGACATTGCAGCATCAAGTTTGCCATTGGATACGCTGGACCCACTGTACTCTGCTATGGCAAAAAAGAGTTAGGAGTGCTTGCATATTGTCAGTATCCTAGCCTAGGCATGTTTTTTTTTTTTGCCCATTAGTATCATCAGAATACATCTTGACTATTCCTCTATTCTTCTTCGAATGCTGTATTTTTATTTAATGAGCACCATACATCAAGAAATCTGGTAATGCTGTATTGGACACCTTTATGATTGCTATGCATCCCAAGGAAGTTATAAAGCTGTTTTTTTTAAAATATAATCTGTCATGCCCATTGGCTAATCTCATTTTGCCCTTACATATCAAACCAAAGCAAACTTTTTTTTATCACACTTATTTTCATTTTGTTTAAATGTGCCCATACCTGCAAAATCAGATGTTGTTACAAAGTTTTAAAAGAGAAAAAATGCTGGTAATTAATGTTTTCATATTTGCTGAGTTTAATGACTGAAACATTTAATGACCGAAATCCTCACAACTAATATTATAAATCTACTTGTTTTATATTTTTGCTATCAAAAGCTATATTGTTGACAAAATGGCTACATATTCTCAAATTACGTAGCCTAAAAAGAGTTTAATAAAGATAGTAATGTTCTTTCAAAAACACTTGATAAGGAAATGCAAGAGCCTTTAGATGTGTCCTTAAGGCACATTAATTCACACCAATAACGGGTGTGCTTACTCTTCACACTTTTATAACACTAGCAGATATGTCTACTGGTAATGTCAGACTCAAAAGTGAAACATTTATACTAATCGTGACACATTTGGTTTTACAAAGCAAAATGTCTTCATCAGGAAAGGCTTAACACATTCCTTAAAAGCAGAATAAGCTACAATGCAGACAAATTTAATGTACTATGAAATACATTATATATATATATGGTAAATATGAAACTCTAACCCTAGCTGGAGCCCCAATCCAAGAAAAATCCCATTGCAAATCATTACAATATCACTCGATGCATATATGAAAAAATATTTTCACTCAAAAACCAATCTGTGGCTCTTTTTCACTCAGGAAACCAAGCAGAAACACAACCCCCAGCATAGTAGAAAGCGACTCTTATGGTAAATATGAAACCCTATCCCATGCCGGAATTACCACAGGGATTACCATGCATGGTTGCAGGAGTGAATGTTAAAAATGTTAAGAAACCTCTGCTCTAGGTGCTTCTTGCAACTGTACACATTGCCTGGGACACTACCATATTGTTCTGCCCCCATTGTGCATAGTTTTTCCATTCATTTTACTTACAATATGATTTTTGTATTTGTTTATTGTCTCTACATGTCTATTTTATTCAGAGAGATTTTGGCTGTTGTTGTCAATTCACATTGACCACCATCATCATTTTGTCCAGAGCCTGTAGATGTAGAGAAATTATTTGAGAACATAGGCATAACTGAACATTACAAAAATATTTAGAAGTCTTCATTGTCTATTTATATCATCAGTGATCAGTGTGATGTATGCACAGTGGCTACATGCAAATTTGTTAGAATTTATAATGGGATCATTTGCTGGTAAGCCAGTAATTTAGTGTAGCAATTCAAACATTGCATTACAATTCTAAAATAATTATCCCTGGAAAACAAGACTAGTAGTTTAATTTTCTTTTTCATGCACATTAAATACTAGAAATTATTATTATTATTATTATTTTACTCCCAATAGTGCTTTCACAGGCATTACATTAATTGCACATACTTTGTCGTTCAACTCAAAAAATGCTCAAGGAGGTTACGCCTTTTAAAATTGGAACTTTTTAACTTAGAATGGGATCGTGTGGAGAGTTTCATATGTTTCTACTTGAAGCAAGTATGTGCAGTTAATTTATAGCCCCGCCAGGATCCTTTACCATAATGTGCTCCTGTCATTCAATCACAAGGTGCAGTGCTAAAGCTGGTGGACAGTCAGTTGATATTTTTGGAAATCAATTCAGATGAAAATTAGATGCTTGTTAATAGAGAACACAATCACAACCAAGACTTCAACACGGAGAATCATCTTGTATTTGTCTGAATCTTTTTAGCTTAATACATAAAATCAAGGAAATTTTTCTTGATTTATAGGACAATAAATGTGTAAATGTTCAATGTAAATGTTAAATCTAAATGTTCAATGTAAAGCTAAATGTTAAGATATAAACTTTAAATCTGTGGTTTACAAAATAAATCAAGTTGTATTTTGTGATGCAGTCAGTGGACTTGGTGGGCAGTGATCTACTGAGCAGCCCAGTAAAATATGACTAAAACAATTTCGCCAAACTGTGGCAGGGTCTTATGTGGTGAGGGCCAAAGGACAAGATCGACCAGGTCATCAAAGTAGTAAACTTCACAAGAATGTTTCTTTAATATTTATAAATGTGGGGAAGAAGACTTAATTATTTATTAAATCAGAAAAAAAGACACAAGATTGACATTACATCTGTGAAAAAAGTATATACGTATATACAAATATAGATTTGGGGCTCCATATGAGCTTACATTACATAAACATTACATGTTTATGTCCCTTAGGTTTTTAGAGCTGGCTAGATCAGTCATGGTATACCAAAGTACCTCTCCCCATCAGCATTTTACCTTGAAGCACAATTAATTATCTATGAATTTTCCAAAAAGATGTTCCAGTTTCAGATGTAAAAAATTAAAACATGTGGGTATTACAAAAAATTAATAGAGCTCTGATTGAGAAGCTAGATGTTGCTGATGGCTGTACAATCATAAAGCACCGCTGTTTTCCCCTTTTGTGTTTGTTAATGCGTTTCCACCCACACATCACCTCAGCATGAGATGCTCAGATTTGTGTAAAAGGACTGCAACAATAGTGGAGATATGGGGCTACCTTTGGCTGACTTTGTTTTCTCTTGTTTTCTTGCCAGGCAAATTGTCAGCGCGATGAGCTTCTCCAGCTCCTAAAATTGTCCGGTTGACTTCGGAAATCTGACTGGTGATGCACTTTTGCAACATTTTCCTGTAGTTCAGGTTGGCAATGATAGATGCTCATTGTTGTAAGATGATGAGGCAGCAGTCGTAAGCCAGATCACTGGGGAAGATAAACTAGTTAAAATATCACACGTTTAGCTAGTGAACTGAAGCAAAAAATATGTAAAAGGTTTAAAGAGCCATACAGTAAAATGTATAACTTATTTAATTCGATTTTGCATTTAATGTTAACTATTCCTCATGGAATGTTGCTTTGTAAGGGATTTAAAGAGGCTTCAGTGATGAAGATTTTCTTTCCTATTCCTTTGAAATATCTTTCTTTATTTGTTTGAGTAGCACTTGGTTCTCTTTTTTACATTAATTTAGTATTATTATTTTTTTTGTATAATATCTTTGACTTTCAGTCCAGACAACAACAAAAAAGCAGTAAGAGCAGTAAAATAATTATTGCCAGTTGCCTTTCAGTCATGCTTGGACATCAGGTGGTGTTGCAGAGCATAATATTGGGTTGGGAGGGGGGTAGAGATTCATAGAAAAATATGAACACACACACACACACACACACACACACACACACACACACAAACAATTTACAGGACTGGAGGGATACAACTCCATCCCCCAAGTCTAAACCATTTAACAAAGTTTATTGTTTTAAAACATACATTTCCATTCATCATTTCCACATTGATAAATTAGTCAGAATACTTAATAACACAAATTCATCACTTTCAAAAATAATTATGGTGATGCTTTTTTCTGGGGGAAAAATATGAATTTGCATAATATTATTTAAATATTTAATTACCATCTAAAGGTCTAATTAACCAAATGAGATGCATTCTTTTTAATCTGATAAAGAAAATAAGTTGACAGAATAGTGATAAATATCTTAATTATTTTCCTGATTATCTGTCATAATATCAAATACAACACATTCTAAAGGGACTAGTTTATTGCATTTTATTTATCCTCATTCCATACAACATCAACACACAGATTTAATCACATACCCTACAATGCTAACAGTAAATTGCTATTTTGATAAATATAGACATCATCTAAATAATAATAATAATAATAATAATAATAATAATGTTTAAACATATATTTAATAATATTACAATATGTGGAACTGGCATATATTTCATCAGCATTTGAGCAGATGGTATAGCTAGTGGCTCTTTAATTTCTACAAAACTTGCCATGGGACAAAATGCACAAAAGAAAAGGCATTGAGGCAATTTATTGTTATTTTCCTCATACTTAACATGCTGTTTCCTCCCCTGACAGTATCCTGTTGCAAATGTTTACTCTGTACAAAGTAGAGAATGTAAGCAGACATACCTCTCTGTGTTGCAAAACATATCTTTTAAAAAAAAAAAAAAAATATATATATATATATATATACCTCACTAGGCCAAGAGATTAGTAGTTCACCAAGGGAATCCATTATTTTCTACAGCTGTAATGTTTAGTCTGCCAAAAAGCCTTTAGCAAGCTGTGCAACGATTTAACTAACACTGCATGCTAACGGCTTTGAATAGATGTTTTGATACTCTTAAAGAGGAACCTTTCTTTATTTCTTGAAAAATATATTTTTTAAGCAAGTATTTTGGCACAAGGAGATTCAAATCGCCCATGGTACCAGCTTAACCGAGGAGAAAATGTAGTGTAGCCACCATCTGAATAGAGCAGGGGTTGTGGAGGTCCTGTATTGATCAGGTGTTATAGGAGTGTTTAATCCATGGCTAAAGATCATGTATTTCTTGACTAATTAAGGATGTAATTAATTATGAAATGGAAAGGTTATATTCACACACACACACACACAAACAGCTGTAACTTTCCAGGACCTGGATTGGAGACCTCTAGTATAGAGTATTTCAAATGGTAAAACACACGATGCGTACAAGCTCCATGGAGTACACAAAGCTGCAATTCTGAAATATTGAAGCTTTGTGTGCATGCTGACATTCCCATTACACAACACAGAATGCAATAATTTCCTTAGAAAGACAGGCTTCTTACCTTGAATTTAATTTGCAAAGCAATTGTAACATGTTATCACTCCCATTAGGAGAAATTGAGAAATCAGCTGAGGAAGAAAGCTGTTCCTTAGTTCCACATTGACATAAATCACCGAAATAGGGAAACAGCCTGGCAGAGGACCCAGAGATGCACTCTGTAGTAGGAGGAAAACTATTCTAAAGAAAAACAACTGGTTCGGAGACTTACAAAATTATTCAAAACATTTATTAAAAAAAAATAATAATTAATTAGAATAAAGCACACACACACACACACACACACACACACAACACTGAAATAGCACTGTCTTGGCAATGAATATGGTTGGCAATATACACAAGATTTCTGATTGGTTGATTGACCAACTAATATGGGCAAAGCCTGCAACCACATTCTCATTCAAGCATTTCAACCAACCTGCCACAGCAACCTATAGCAAGAGGGTTAATTAAACATGAGTCTAACATGGCAACATCAGAGCACTTAATGACCAAGGACAGTTATTAGTTGATAAATCCTGCTACACAGAGCACAGATGCTATTTTAAGCCCCCCAAAAGCAAAAAACAATACATACAGTACATATATTTTAAATGCATATATATACACTCACCTAAAGGATTATTAGGAACACCATACTAATACTGTGTTTGACCCCCTTTCGCCTTCAGAACTGCCTTAATTCTACGTGGCATTGATTCAACAAGGTGCTGAAAGCATTCTTTAGAAATGTTGGCCCATATTGATAGGATAGCATCTTGCAGTTGATGGAGATTTGTGGGATGCACATCCAGGGCACGAAGCTCCCGTTCCACCACATCCCAAAGATGCTCTATTGGGTTGAGATCTGGTGAGTGTGGGGGCCAGTTTAGTACAGTGAACTCATTGTCATGTTCAAGAAACCAATTTGAAATGATTCCACCTTTGTGACATGGTGCATTATCCTGCTGGAAGTAGCCATCAGAGGATGGGTACATGGTGGTCATAAAGGGATGGACATGGTCAGAAACAATGCTCAGGTAGGCCGTGGCATTTAAACGATGCCCAATTGGCACTAAGGGGCCTAAAGTGTGCCAAGAAAACATCCCCCACACCATTACACCACCACCACCAGCCTGCACAGTGGTAACAAGGCATGATGGATCCATGTTCTCATTCTGTTTACGCCAAATTCTGACTCTACCATCTGAAATCGAGACTCATCAGACCAGGCAACATTTTTCCAGTCTTCAACTGTCCAATTTTGGTGAGCTTGTGCAAATTGTAGCCTCTTTTTCCTATTTGTAGTGGAGATGAGTGGTACCCGGTGGGGTCTTCTGCTGTTGTAGCCCATCCGCCTCAAGGTTGTACGTGTTGTGGCTTCACAAATGCTTTGCTGCATACCTCGGTTGTAACGAGTGGTTATTTCAGTCAAAGTTGCTCTTCTATCAGCTTGAATCAGTCGGCCCATTCTCCTCTGACCTCTAGCATCAACAAGGCATTTTCGCCCACAGGACTGCCGCATACTGGATGTTTTTCCCTTTTCACACCATTCTTTGTAAACCCTAGAAATGGTTGTGTGTGAAAATCCCAGTAACTGAGCAGATTGTGAAATACTCAGTCAGCCCGTCTGGCACCAACAACCATGCCACGCTCAAAATTGCTTAAATCACCTTTCTTTCCCATTCAGACATTCAGTTTGGAGTTCAGGAGATTGTCTTGACCAGGACCACACCCCTAAATGCACTGAAGCAACTGCCATGTGATTGGTTGATTAGATAATTGCATTAATGAGAAATTGAACAGGTGTTCCTAATAATCCTTTAGGTGAGTGTATATATATATATATTTGAAGTATACAGATCATGCATGTTTACTGTGATTTAGATGGAGTGAGATTATAATTATTATTATTTAGGGTTGTGACAGGAGACTGATTCCAAATATGAGGATAATTGATTAGTTACATATGGGTTCCCAGGGATAGTTGGTAGATAAATATCCAGGTGTGCTTATAGAGAGTATTAGTAATATCATAATGTGCGCCAAATCAAGAAGAATTGTACCCCAGAATGTTGCACTGAGAGTTACTGATGGAGTTCTTTGATGGAGGTAACTATAAAACAGAGAAAATTATGGGAAATTAAATCAATTATCTCACATTAACTGTGAGGTGGCATTGAAATTACAGGCAAACAAGCCAGAATGTGATGCAAAGTACTGTATTCTATGCCAAGATCATCTTTAACTATGAAGTGGCACTTATTATAAGTGGATACATTAAATTAGTTCACATACCTGATTTTATACTTTCACTGCAGCTGTTAGCTTTATTATTATTATTCAGTGATATATGTATATATATATATATATATATATAATATATATATATATATATATATATATATATATATATATATATATATATATATATAACAAACACTGTCAGTAAAATCATGTACAGCGTACAATATAAAATATAGCAGATGATTGATTTCAAAGTGGTCCTGCCAGGAACAGGCTACGGAGTCATGTCTGAATATTATTTGTATAGATGATGAAATGAAACATGCTTCAGTCTGAAGAGAAGTGTTCAGAGACATGTTGTACTCAGCTACTTGAGCAGCAAGAAGACAGCTGAATTTGCATAGATTACGTGGTTCTTTGACCTAAGGATGTTTATTTATAACTTATTTATTATTGCTGGATTACTGAAATGCAGTTTAGAAATAAGAATATATATACACACAGATTACAAAAATAATGGATGTTAAAACACAACAATGGTACCCAACAGTAATGACTTAAAATGACAAGCCGCCTCACCTGATCCATTTTCTGACCAGCTCTTTGAGTGCCAGGCAGATTCATAGCTTCAACAGTGGCTGGGTCATGCATGCTCTGTAAGAAACCCATATCATGTGATCTGACTACTGAGTTTCTTACCTTTTAAAAATCAGCAGAAAGTTGTATATGTATTTTGTTTTTAATAACTTACATTGAAGGAGCACAATGAGAAATGTCAGATGATAATATAAATCAATATGTTTAATAATAATTATAATAATAATCATTAGTAATTAGTATAGTCAAAATATAGAAGTGCTAACAATACATAAGTACACAGGAGCATAACAAAGTAGTTCAATAATAATAAGAAGAAGAACAAGAAGAATAACTAGAATGCTAAAGTTCCTGCAGAAGCTGTGTCTGCATGTGACAGTATTTTTGAGTACTATATGAGTATATGTGTACTATTGCATGTGTTATACTAATATAGTAAGTAAGTAATAAGTATCTAGAAGCCATTATCTTTTCATAACCTTTTCTGACCTACACTATAGTTGTTGAAAGTCACTGTAATAACCTAATATTCCATCAGTCCATTAGTCCCAATTTTGACTCAATCAATGCACAGAGATGTGTCGCGCTGTATCATGTGTTCATACCCACATGTGCGCTCAGATCTCTTATCCTCAAGTTTGTTTCAGACACTCAAATGTTTCACAGCAGTCAGCTGGTTTCCTTGGCTTGTCTTTACCATGATTTATGGCTTGCTGAGAGGCATGGCTAATGAAATCTAATGGACTGCTGGTACAGTTTTATTGGGATATTGACATTTTATCACCAATTAAATTGTGTTCTTTATCTCATTACCCTGATGGCTTGAAATGTATCAGTGATGCTTATCACGATTAAGGATGATTCACCTCTAATTGTTTCTTTCTTTCTATGTCTTCTTATATATATATATATATATATATATATATATATATATATATATACACTCATCTAAAGGATTATTAGGAACACCTGTTCAATTTCTCATTAATGCAATTATCTAACCAACCAATCACATGGCAGTTGCTTCAATGCATTTAGGGGTGTGGTCCTGGTCAAGACAATCTCCTGAACCCCAAACTGAATGCCTGAATGGGAAAGAAAGGTGATTTAAGCAATTTTGAGCGTGGCATGGTTGTTGGTGCCAGATGGGCCGGTCTGAGTATTTCACAATCTGCTCAGTTACTGGGATTTTCACGCACAACCATTTCTAGGGTTTACAAAGAATGGTGTGAAAAGGGAAAAACATCCAGTATGCGGCAGTCCTGTGGGCGAAAATGCCTTGTTGATGCCAGAGGTCAGAGGAGAATGGGCCGACTGATTCAAGCTGATAGAAGAACAACTTTGACTGAAATAACCACTCGTTACAACCGAGGTATGCTGCAAAGCATTTGTGAAGCCACAACACGTACAACCTTGAGGCGGATGGGCTACAACAGCAGAAGACCCCACCGGGTACCACTCATCTCCACTACAAATAGGAAAAAGAGGCTACAATTTGCACAGGCTCACCAAAATTGGACAGTTGAAGACTGGAAAAATGTTGCCTGGTCTGATGAGTCTCGATTTCTGTTGAGACATTCAGATGGTAGAGTCAGAATTTGGCGTAAACAGAATGAGAACATGGATCCATCATGTCTTGTTACCACTGTGCAGGCTGGTGGTGGTGGTGTAATGGTGTGGGGGATGTTTTCTTGGCACACTTTAGGCCCCTTAGTGCCAATTGGGCATCGTTTAAATGCCACAGCCTACCTGAGCATTGTTTCTGACCATGTCCATCCCTTTATGACCACCATGTACCCATCCTCTGATGGCTACTTCCAGCAGGATAATGCACCATGTCACAAAGGTCGAATCATTTCAAATTGGTTTCTTGAACATGACAATGAGTTCACTGTACTAAACTGGCCCCCACAGTCACCAGATCTCAACCCAATAGAGCATCTTTGGGATGTGGTGGAACGGGAGCTTCGTGCGCTGGATGTGCATCCCACAAATCTCCATCAACTGCAAGATGCTATCCTATCAATATGGGCCAACATTTCTAAAGAATGCTTTCAGCACCTTGTTGAATCAATGCCACGTAGAATTAAGGCAGTTCTGAAGGCGAAAGGGGGTCAAACACAGTATTAGTATGGTGTTCCTAATAATCCTTTAGGTGAGTGTATATATATATATATAATATATATATATATATATATATATATATATATATAATACTAAGTGCAGTAATCATTTAATATATGTAGAAATAGATTTCCAAAATTATAACAATGTGGCCTCAATAATAATTGTATCAAGGTTTTCAATTATGCAGTGTTTTTGCTATTTGAGTTTAGGTTGAATTAATACTATTCCAATATCTCCTCGAATCTGTTCCTTAAGCTCCCAGTTACTTATCTGGTCTAAGTTATAGAGGTCTAAATAAAAAAAAAACAATATTTGTCTATGATGTAAACAATATGTTTAAACATAAACCGTAATTAAAACGCATTAGAAAAGACACTCATTAAAATTGTAAAATAAGAGAATATATCAGTTGTGAAGATTCCATGTTCAAAACAGTTGATATATATTTTTTTATGAAAAGCAATTCAGTGTATTAAAAACTTTGCTGGTGGCAGTGTATTGACATGCTTCAACACCAAACATTGGAAAGTAATATTTTATGTGAACTAAACGCTTTTGTGCTCTCAGAGATCAAATTACTCTTAATTGGGGCTATACTTAATATACTTCTATGTATGTGCTGTTGGTTTGAAGTCCTCTCTTTCACAGTTGCTTATTTTCACAGGCTCCTATTGGGAAAACCGTACTGTGATCCCGTGGGACAGGGACTGAGAGAGAATCAGATGGACCCGTTCTGTCTGATCGCTCCACAGAGTGCCTGTTTGAGACAATGTCTCATTAGGCCTGCTGGAATTGGCCAAAGCTGATCCGTATCCTCTGAGGTTCAGTACTTAGTCAGTCAGGCTTTCCATCAACACAAAAGATTATTAATTGGAAGCAATTCAAATTAAAATACGATGAACATGTTAAATATTTAACACAACATTGTGAAAGGCAGGTGCAGCCCTGAATTCTTGGTTACTGGGATAGTCTTCATCACAATAAAGTAAAATAAATTCCAGTAGATAAGAAAAAGAATTAAAACAACATTAGGAAACTTGAAATTACAATTTTGTTTGATAGTTTATACAGTATACACAGTTTTGGTGTATTCAACCAAGGCTCGATTCTGCTTTACAGTATAAACGTGGATTTATAATTCCAAAGACCAATGTTGTTCCTTCCTTTACTGTAATTAAGATGTTCAGTTTTTACCACTTATTCAGCAATAAGAAGCAGTAATGAAATATTGTTCTTCTGTTATTATATTTCCTGTATCAAAGCTGCAAAGGACAATTGCACTAATTTAACAGGGTTGGCAGGGTTTGAATTACGTAGAAGGAAGTATTTATTTTCTCAGTTCATATGTAGTCTGAAATCTGAAATTCAATCAATAGAGCTTTCTTCCAGAACAAATAGAATAATTAACTATTATACAAGTGTTTTTGCAAATCAGCTCTTGAGATGGTAACATTTCGAAAACCTTATTCTCCCATGACTCTCTTCTGTCTTGGCTACTACATCTCCTCACTCCCAAG